>NW_006284359.1:81043-82783 GCF_000327345.1 Myotis davidii | reverse complement strand
CCTTCGCATTGGCCCCGCCCCTCGCGCTGACTCCGCCCCTCAGGCCTGCGTCCCCAGGCCCTAGTGAGCCCCCCAGTTGTGGGGTCAATTCCACTAAGCTGGCCCTGCCACCCGCGGGTCCGGGAGACCCCGTAGCGGACTCCCTCATGAAGCTCCGCCCCTAAGTGCGCCGTTAAACTGGAGATCCCCAGAGCTGCAGCATAGGTCCCCCCGCCGCCCGCCCGCCCGAAATTCGGTTGGGCGGGAGATTGGTTCCCACCCAGCCCAGCCCTGCCACTGCCGGGAGACATCTAGTGGCTGCCTAGCCTGCGCGAGCTCCTTAGAGCGACGTCTGACTTCAGTGCCCCTGTGCAAACCGCCCCCCCTCCCCAAACTCGTGTGAGGCCAACAGACTCATGGGCTAGTTTCCCACCCAGTCCCTTCTTTGGGCCCAATGTTCCTAAGAAATGTGGCTCAAAGTTCTTGTAGTGATTTGTGGAGGGAGGTGGGGTCGGATAGCCCACAGGGCTACTGCTCTGCACCCTGCCCCATCTCTGATGTAGATGGAGAAACCAAAGTGGCTTTTAAAAATATATATTTATTTTAAAAAAATATATTTTTATTGATGTCAGAGAGGAAAGGAGAGGGAGAGAGAGAGATAGAAACATCAATGATGAGAGAATCATTGATCGGCCGCCTCCTGCACGCCCCACACTGGGGATCCAGCCCGCAACCCCAGCATGTTCCCTGGCCAGGATTGAACCCGGGACCTTCAGTCTGCAGGCCAATGCTCCATCTACTGAGCCAAATCAGCTAGGGCTAGGTCTTCATTTTTAATATAAACCACATCATATCAAATCTCTGCTTAAAATCCCTTTTAAAAAATATTTTTTTTGTTGCCCAGCCAGGCATGGCTCTGTGGTTGTGCCTCAAACTATGAACCAGGAGGTCACGGTTCGATTCCCGGTCAGGGCACATGCCCAGGTTGTGGGCTCAATCCCTGGTGTGTGGCGTGCAGGAGGCAGACCATCATTGATGTTTCTCTCTCCCTCTCTAAAATCAATTATATATATATATATTTACCAAAAAAAAGGGTACATGGGAACAACCCGGCATGTGCCCTGACTGGGAATCAATCCGTGACCTCCTGGTTCATAGGTTGACACTCAACCACTGAGCCATGCTGGCCGAGCTGTAAATATTTTAAATGCCCAAAACTACATTTGAAAGAGTGAGAAAATCAAATGCTAAAGTTGAATAAAAACAAATGAGTCTAACTGCTTATCCAATTTATAACAAAACCGCACAGAGACAAGGATTCAAGTGCTTTTTAAACTCAGCTGTCTGTGCTCCCTTCATGGGATATATTCTCAGGACAAAAGGCACTGGTTTCACTCTTAGGGTGTTTGTTGTCGGCAATGGCAGCGATGAGGTGACTGTGAAGCTATTTTGGGTGTGCTTTATGACAGATTCTCTCTGGTAGAGCCAATGAGTAAATATATCCGTGTTTCCGGGAATGAAAATTCTCACTTTGGAATAAGGGAAGGTGGCAAAGAACTGTGATGCTGGACTAAAATTGGGGATTGCAGTATAAACTTTTTTAAAAAATTGATTTCAGAGAGGAAGGGAGAGGGAGAGAGAGAGATAGCAACATCAATGATAAGAAAGAAGCATTGATCGGCTGTCTCGTACACACCCCACACTGGAGATCAAGCCCGCAACCTGGGCATGTTACCCTGATTGGGAACCGAACCGTGACCT
>NW_006284359.1:80057-80729 GCF_000327345.1 Myotis davidii | reverse complement strand
AGTGAAGCACTGCACGATCTTGTATTTCAGTCTAGGGCAGTGATGGCGAACCTGTGAAACCTATGACACGCAAACTCATTTTTTTGATTGATTTTTCTTTGTTAAATGGCATTTAAATAGATAAAATAAATATCAAAAATATAAGTCTTTGTTTTCCTATGGTTGCAAATATCAAAAAATTTCTATATGTGACATGGCACCAGAGTTAAGTTAGGGTTTTTCAAAATGCTGACACGTCGAGCTCAAAAGGTTCGCCATCACTGCTCTAGGGGCAAAGGCAGAGTGCAGCCTGTGGCTGCTCCATCCTCACGTGGAGTCCCCAGTCTCTTCTCATGACAGCAGGGGGCCTGGACCAGAGCCTCCTGGTCCCTTCCCAGCCGGGCCTCCCATCACTCATCCCTGTAGCATTTCCTCCCTTTCCTGCCTGCCCTTCCCCAACCTGCCCATCTCTGTCTTGCCACATACAAGCTTCTAAAATGAGGGGTCCCCAGTTACTGTCACCACCTCCTCCCTTCCCCATACAGTAGTTGCATCTTTCCCCCCTCCCCCCAACATCACTAATGACCTTTTTTTAAAAAAAATATATTTTATTGGTTTCAGAGCAGCAGAGAGAGAAAGAGAGAGAGAGAGAGAGAGAGAGAGAGAGAGAGAGAGAGAGAGAGAGAGAGAGAG
>NW_006284359.1:76463-79890 GCF_000327345.1 Myotis davidii | reverse complement strand
TAATGACCTTTTTTTAAAAAAAAAAAACCTTATCCTAGAAGCTAGGACATTTTTTCCATTGATTTTAGAGAGTGGAAGGGAGGGGGAAGGAGGAGAAAGGAGGAGGAGGAGGAGAGGGAGAAACTTCGATGTGACAGAGACACATTGATCAGTTGCCTTCCACACGTGCCCCTGAAATCCAGGCATGTGCCCGACAAGAATAGAACCCGGGACCCTCTGGTGCACAGGCTGACACTAACCACTGAGCAACAGTGGCCAGGGCACCAATGACCTTCTGGTTACTAATGCAGAGGAGGCTCTGGCCTGCCTTCACTTTGCCTCTTGGCAGCCCTGTGGAAGGGCGTTCTTGGCGCCTGACACTGAGCTAGCTCTCCCTGTGGCCTTGCATCGGGGTTGTTCCTGGCCTCTATTTTATCTCCAGTTGGTGAAGTTCAAGGCCCAGTCCTCTCCCCTTCTCACGCCACACTCTCTGGGAAGCCACCTCATCCGTCTTCACAGGTTCTAGGACGTTCACAGAACTGTCCACAGGTAGCCCCGATCACAGAAGGCTGCAGACAGCTCTGGAATCAGACCAGGCCTGGCTCCATCAGCTCTTCCTTTACTGAGGCTCCTATCACACACCCTGGACTCCACTCCTGTCTCTACATCCTGCCTGATCACCCTGCTGCGTTCCTGACCCCCGTGTCCAACTGGCCAGATGTCTCCTAACCACCAGATGGCTGTCACCCCCAAGCCAGGAGGCACTGGCACAAGGAACTCAGCAGCCGCCTCTAGGGTCTGAAACGTGCATCTGCGTGTCGCTCCTCCTGCAGTGACAGTTGTCACTTGGGGCCACCATTTCCCCTCCCCAAGGACCTGGCTTTTATTGAGAATTCCCTCTCCCATCCACAGCACATGCGTGCCCAGGGTGGCTGGCCCCCCACTACCCCCCACTACCTGCCCCTGGACAAAATGATTGGAGGCACGACCCAGTTCTGAGCAATAAAAATGAGAGTTTATTTGCTGGAGGCATGTGAGAAAGAAGCTATGCTACAGGGCGAGAAGGTGCTGGCTATGAACGAGGGGATCAGTGGAAGCTGCAGGCAGCCATCTTTGCTCCTGAGGCGGCAGCCTGGGGTGAAGCAGACCGTGCAGAGCACAGAGGGGAGGTAGGAAAGAAGGTGCTGCCTATGAACGAGGGGTTCAGTGGAAGCTGCAGGCAGCCTGGGGTGAAGTAGACGGTGTCGAGCGCCGAGGGGAGGTAGGAGGAAACTGGGTATTTGGTAAAATTGTTCATCTGCTGCCTATACCCCTGGACTTCTCAGTTTTGTAAACCGGTAAGTTTCCTTTATTGTTTAAACCACTTTCCTTTATGGTTAAACCAATGATGGGAAACCAAAAGCAGCCTGGCTGAAATAGTTCTTTTTTGGATCAAAGCCTCACATTCACCTTTAGTGCTATTGAAAACTTCAACATAAAATTCCTGACTCAGAATAAAGGAGGGCGTTGGCAGGTCTGTCACGTGAGCTGCCAGGTCACACGGGCTCCCACGCAGGCCCTGTTTGATATTCCCAGCTCTCCGGTGGGGCCTGGGCTTCCGTCTGCTCTTCAAATCCTTCGCCCATCAGGCCTCTGTCCTTCTTCCCAGCCCAGGGCGGGTGGCAGGGCTCGGGTATCCATTCCTCCTGTGCACACGGCTTCCTTCCCGCCTCAACTGCCCTGGTGACCTCCTCCAAGGAGCAGGCGCCTAGGTGAACTCTAGTGCCCACATACCAGGCAAGTGGGAGGACCAGTGCCACCAGGCTGTGCTTCTGCCCGCTCCCTGGCACTCCGAGGTTTCCTTCTGGGCAGCGAGGGGCGTGCAAAGTGAAAGCCCTTGTGCACACGTGGTGGGGGGAGGGTCTGCTTCCATTCTATGGGTGAGCACATGGCACGGGGGCCCAGCTGAGGCCTGGCTCTGGCACTGCCTTGATGAGTGACCTCAAGCCAGTCACCTGTAATCCTCACGGAGCAGGAACTACCCGTGTCCAGCGGGAGTCAAGTACAGAGGGTCCCCAGGGAAGAGCTTGACAGGAAGGGCCAGGAAACCCCCTCTCTGGGCCACGCTTGGATATTGCTTGGCTGCTGGCCTCAGTTTATGGAACATAAAGGAGAGGACGCTGCAGGCACCCGCCCCGCCCGCCCCCGGTCTGGAGTCAGGATGAAGGAAACTGAGTGAGGTTTAAGGAGTGGCCTTCACTGGGCAGTCAATGGCGGGGACCAACGTGGCACAGGGAGTTGCCTGAGGTCACACCACAGAGCTGGGCAATGTTCACCCCGACTCCCCAAGCTGCTTTTCCTTCATTGCATGCACACTGGCTGCAGCAGCTGGGGGGCCCGGGACTGGCTGGCACTCGGCCTCCCACCCAGGTTGGACCTGCCAGAGGTCTCATCCTGAGGCACTTAGAGAAATTGGCTGGACTTGGGTTCAGGCTCCCTCACTTCATTGCAAGAAGTGTCAGCCGTCTGACCTTTTGAGGTGGAGGAGCCAACCCAGGGCAAGTGCTTTCAGCGGTGCCTGGCACCTCGCAAGAGCTGGGTACAGGTTCCTGGGTACCCACCAGCTAGTATTATAAACCAAATTGCAACATGAGGACACATTTAATGCTACATGCAGCTTGCAGCCTGGCCAGGCTCATCCCCACACTCTGTGAATCTTATTTAGAGAACCCCTTCTCCTTAACTTCAGTGACTTCAGGGTTCAGGAAGCGGTTAGCTAAACGTTCGATGTCATCCAGGGTCAGGCGGCTCAGGGACTTCTCATAATCCTGAGGAGAGAAAGCCAGGAGGATTCAGGGGGTGCCAAAGGGGGTACACCAGGCCAGAGGCAGGTGGGAGCAGCTAGGACAGGAGTGGGCATCTGGGGCTACCCTTCTCACCCTCTGTAGTTGATCTAGGACCCTGTTGGCATCTGCGGCACTGAAGTGGCGGGCCAAGACTTTGGCAATCAGCTGCCAGGCGGGTGGGCGCAAGGGCGGGGCCTCGGCCAGTTTCTGTGTGGCACTTTCTTCCAGTAACACCTTCTCCAGAGGTTTGACCACGAGGTTGAGCTTGGAATTGGGCCCGATGCTGTAATCGGAGAGTTTTTTCCCATCTACCAAAAAGAGATCAATGAGGTCATGACCCACGGCGGTGGGGGCGGCCTCAGGGATTGCTGTGACATCTGGCTGAGGTGGGGTCAGCCACCGCCTAGAAAGTCAAGTGGCCGATGCCCCAGCCCTAGCTCGGCCTAGACACCCGACCACGATTTCGTGCAGGTCTCCCTGGCCGCCTCCTCTCCCCTTTACCTGCCAGGGCCTTGCCCTTGAACAGCAGCCGCTGCTGGCGCACGGGGACGTTCAACTTCTCGGAGACCAGATGCTTCAGCGTGGACACCAGCTCATCCTCCGACACCTGGCCAGGCCGAAGG
>NW_006284359.1:71736-76040 GCF_000327345.1 Myotis davidii | reverse complement strand
GCCTGCCACACTGGCCACAGGCCTTCTGCCTCCTCCTTCCCAGTGTGGCGGCGGGAAGCCAAGTGAGCTTGGCAGCAGGCGGGGAGCCAGGCCTCTGCTCTCATTCTCCCACGGTTCATTCTAGAGCAGAGGCCCACCTCTAACAGAAGGGAAGCGTGGAGAAGGCTGAGAAAGTCTGTGCAGAGGTCACCGTGGCACCTGAGCCAGTCCTCCACCCTGGCCCACACCTACTCAGTCAACACCCTTCTGCCCCCACCCTCAGGCCCCAAAGGGGTAGAGACTGGAAGAGACCCAAGCTTGCTTCTCTCTTTTATTGAAATATATTTTCTGGGCAGTGCCCGCCTACGTAACTCAGCATGGCCTCTTTGGCACTGAAAGCTGGAGAATAAAAAAACCAGTAACAAAAATAAGCCTGGATTTTTCTGAGTGCATAGTGCATGAGAACTAAAGGCCTTTGGTACACAAGAACTGTAGGGGCGGTGGGGGTAGGGTAGGGGCAGGGGGGTGGCAAAAGCTTGACCCAGGGGCCTCATTGAACTGGGCACATGCTGCTATAGATGAAGTGCCCAATCACCAAGGCCAGCATCTCCGAGGTGCCGCTCAGCGCCACGATGAAGGGGGCTTGCGAGGCGTAGTCGGCTTGAAGGCGGCGGAGGGACAGCTGCAGCATGGCCAAGGCAAGCACACTGTTCTGCACCCCTACCTCGATGCTGACTGTCCGCCGCTGGGCCACGGGCAGTTTCAGGCACATGGCCAGGCAGTAGCCCACCAGGAGGCCAACCAGGGGCACGGTGAGGCCCACCAACACGATGGGCAGCCTGACGCCCGCCAGGATGAAGACCCCCATGCGGTAGGCCAGGAAGAGGCCGCCCAGGAGCAGCACAAAGCTAAACGGCTTGATGACCTGCAACAGCAGCTGTGAGAACTTGGGGAGCTTGGACTTGATCAGCACACCTACAACGATGGGGATGGCGATGAACAGCAGGCTCCCCAGGATCTTGGAGATGGGCACGTGGAGTGTCTCGTGGATGCTGAGCAGGCGGCTGTACACAGCAGAGGACAGTGGCAGGAAACCAGTGGCAGCCACCGTGGAGATGAAGGTCATGGAGATGGCCAAGGTGACATCCCCTCCAAGGAGGAGGCTGAAGAGGTAGCTCCCCCCGCCACCAGGTGACGAGCAGGTGATGATGAGGCCCAGAGCCAGGGCCTGTGGCAGCATGAAGACCTTGGCCATGAGGAAAGCATAGAATGGCATGACCAGGAACTGGCCCAACAGGCCGAGCAGCATGGGCTGGGGGCTGTGCAGGAGTCCCTTCAGGACCTCCAGCTCCACTTTGCACCCGAATGAACACTTGTTGACAAAGATGAGAGGCAGGAGCAAGTAGAGTATCGGATTCTCTGAGAAGTGGACTAGGCCGGTGCCAACAGTGGCGGAGGCATCCTCGGCAGGTGAGACCTTGATGCAGAAATCTTTCCGCTCCTCGATCAGCGTGGGTGGGGATTCTCTGGGGTCCAGAAGCTGGATGTGGAGGGGGGCTAGCCCAGCCAGGCCCGAGTGGATGCCCACCACGAAGCCACCCCCACTGCCCCAGGTTATGGCACTCACGTTCTTGATGGTCAGCACCTCTGTGGCCAAGGAGGTAACCCTCAGTGTGGGGCTGGGCCCTGGCCCATTGCCCTGGCCTGGGTACTGGCTCGAGATCACGATGATGCCCTCGCTATCCTCTGGGAACTCAAACTCCACCACGGAGCCGTCTCCAATGCTCAAGTAGGGGCCCCCTGGCAGTGGCCCAGGGTGGCCCAGAGCCGAGCTGAGGTTGGCAATGGCTGTTCCCTGTACCCCACAAGACAGGCTGGCAAGCAGCAGGGCAGCCCAGAGCATGCCTCGGGGGCTTTTGCAGCCACTGCCCCCTCCTGGGCCAGACCTCAGCTGGGAGCTGCCTGTCGGCAACACCATGACTCCTCGCAGAGGATGGTGTGCCCAGGCCCTATGTGGCTTAGGAGAGCAGCCTCGCTGGTGCCTTTGGGTTGTTCTGAGAAGGGTCCATGGGTGGGGCCTTTCTTGATGAAGGAGCTCTTCCTAAAGAGAGAAGGGACACAGGGAAGTGGCTGGTGAGGGCGAGCACTGGTGATCCCAGGAGCATGGGGACCTGGAAGTCCACTGCTGAGAGACTCAGCGGGGCCCCCTGCCCCAAACCTTGGAACAGAAAGGAAAGGTCTAGTGCTGGCTCTTGAGTGCCATCCAGCTGTCCCATCCCCTAGCGCAAATGCCTCAAGCTTGCCATCCCTAACCCAGAGGGGCCACCTACAGATGGGAGTTCCCAGTCAGCCTGGCCATACCCGCTGACTTCCCTGGGCTTGCCCCCAGCACAGTGACCCTGCAGAGGTGTCCTGATATCAAGGGGTTCGGGAAAGTCACTCCCAATCCTGTCACCACTAGGCTGATATCCACCGGCTTAGAGACACAGCTTATAGCCCAGCTGGTATGGCTCAGCGATTGAGCTTTGACCCAGGAACCAAGATATTGCCACTTGTATTCCCGGTCAGGGCACACGTCCAGGTTGTGGGCTCGATCCCCAGTGGGGGCTCTCCTCTCTCAGCAATGTTTCTATCTCTCTATCCCTCTCCCTTCCTCCCTCTAAAAATCAATTAAAATATGTATATTTTTAAAATATATTTTATTGATTTTTTTTACAGAGAGGAAGGGAGAGGGATAGAGAGTAAGAAACACCCATGAAAGAGAAACATCCATCAGCTGCCTCCTGCACACCCACTATGGCGATGTGCCCGCAACCAAGGTACATGCCCTTGACTGGACTTGAACCTGAGACTCTTCAGTCCACAGGCCGACCCTCTAGCCACTGAACCAAACTGGTCAGGGCAAAATATGTATTTTTAAAAAGACACAGCTACAGCGGGCTGCAGCTGTGCCACAACCAGGATGAAATCTCTGAAAGGCTGCCCAGGGGTGACAAGGAGACAAGCCCAAGGAAAGAAAGGGTGCTGATGGGAAATAGTGGCTCAGGCCAGATCTGAGAGGCCATCGGAGAGCAGGTTAGGGCGTCTGAGTGCCAACAAGCAGGCAGAAAGCAATCAGCAAAGTGGTGTGGGCAGCAGGTGACCATCAGGATAAAGGCCCCAAGAGCTGACGTCCGCCACCGACATGCAGTTGTAAAAGGTGTTGCCATGGATATCTGGCCTATCCTACCTGCTGACAGTGGTGTGATGGAGGGTCTGGAAGGGTGCAGGTCCCCTCTCCCCATGGAAGTTGCTGGAAGGAGAAGCAGGAGGGGCTCAGAGAGGGCCACATAGCCGCTGGGGGGTGGGGGGTTCCTCCCAGCAGAGCTTCCACTCCTCTGGCAGTCCTAGAATTTGAGTTTCTAGAGGCTCTGTATCACGTCTGAGGTGCTCTGCTTGGACTCTTCCCCATGCCCACATGCAATCCTACCTGAGCCTGGAACTCCCAGTGGAACTTGAGTGCTTCTAGGAGGTGGGGTGCCTCGGGGTGAAAGGAGGCGGTACACTGCCTTCCATTTCTTTATCTGGGCGGCCCCACCCTATTGTCACATCACCAGCTGGAACTGGGGCAACGAGGATGGGGTCACAGTGGGTTTTCATCACTACTGTTGGTTACCCCATGCCCTGCGGTGTCCCAGTCCAGGAAGAGGCACCTGCCTCTCTAGGTCCTATTAGGCTTTGGCCCTGGTCTCCCTCATGTGAGACTGGGGAGCAGGGGAATTAGTGGGTGGAAGGCAGGTTAAGCCAAGGCTCATCCATGGGGAAGTCTCTACCCTAGTGCCCTGGGACACCGTGGCCTCCGCTGAAGTTTGGGTCACTTACCCTGGAGGCTTTGGTCCAGCCTTGTGTCCCACCGCTGAAGAGAGAGGCAGGAAAACCAGAGGGGGTATGTGAGGAGCAAAGTAGAGGGGAGTCACAAGGAAGAGATGAAGACACCCGGGACTAAAATCACGGGGGTGGCATGAATCAGTTCAGAAGGGAGAGGTGGCTACGGGCCATTGACCCTGTCCTTCCAGTACGGGCGGGCGGCTTTGAGTCACTGCAAGACAGGTCTGGCCCAGGTCCCACGCCATTTCTGCTTGAAGGGTCGGAAGAGTTTGTGCAGAGGCTCCCCAAGGCAGGGCAGGGAACCCCGAGGCCGGCCGCTTTTCCCACACCGGCCGAGTATTTGGTATTAGAGCAGATGACAGTGCTGACCCGGGGGTTCTCCCTACCTGGGAGTCTAGAAAGTTGTCGCACTGGGCGCGGGCAGAGCTCAGGAGCGAACCCGGGAGGAGGACGGAAAG
>NW_006284359.1:56218-71418 GCF_000327345.1 Myotis davidii | reverse complement strand
GCTGGGTGCGGCCTCAGGCGGCGCGCGAGCCTGATGTGAGTCGTCTGTGATCGTCGCCAGGGGCGCCCTTTCAGGACTGGGGCCCCAGTCATTCCTAAACACGCCACTCTGTGGGCAGTGGGCCCCCGACTTAGCTGTTAGCACAGCTGGGATGCCTCAGGTCAGGGTTCCGACCATGTTCCTTCTCCCGGCGCCCAGCCATGTAGTCTTAGGGCCGAGGCTCGTCCTAGTTCCATCGTCCTGCTGACTGCATTTGCTCTCCTTGACCCCTGGCACCAGTGGACTTGTCCACCTTTCAACACTATTTGGCGCCACTAGCAAGGTCCAGAGGATTCACAGAAAAGAAATGCAAATCAATGGCATAAGGATGGGCAAAAAGGTGATGAGGGTGGACACGGGAAGACAGTAAACAAGTCTAGAGTCAAGAGGATTTGCATGTTCCCAGAGGTGGCACGCAGGGCAATTGCATTCAGTCGGCCAGTGGGTCAGTAGCAACCCACTGCTCTTGTCACAGCTGTGATGGAGGCCATGGTCCCTAAAGTTGCAGGTACTTGCCCTGAGAGGCACACAAGACACATCGTTGAGAATGTGTAAAAAACCCACATCATCTCTACTTTCATTTGCATTTTCAAAGGAATATAATACTTTTTTAAAAAATATATTTTATTGATTTTTTACAGAGGGGAAGGGAGACAGAGAGTTAGAAACATCGATGAGAGAGAAACACCGATCAGCTGCCTCCTGCACATCTCCTACTGGGGATGTGCCCGCAACCCAGGTACATGCCCTTGACCGGAATCGAACCTGGGACCTTTCAGTCCTCAAGCCGACGCTCCATCCACTGAGCCAAACCGGCTTCGGCTCAAATGAATATAACACTTTTAATAAAAATGTATTAAATACATTTTATTTGAAAATTTCATATTTTATAAAATTTAGATTAGTATGTGCATATGATATGCATGTATATATACAGTGTGGGGTTGCATGCTCAAGAGGGTTGGATTTATGTGGGTGATCAAAAATACTCAGAGGCCAATAGCTCTAGGCTGTTCTTTAGTCCCAGGGGACCAGTAAGTTGTAAGCCATTTGCATGTGGACTTGGTGTCTGGGAACAGTTGCTACTGCCCATCTCAAGTGGAGTTCAGGGGTCCTGCTGGAAGCAGGCTGGCACACGTGAAAGGGCTTGGGTTGGCACATGCGGCATTGAGGACTGCAGCTTGCAAAAGTGTGGTGGGGGTCGGGCTGTCTGAGGACCGGGTAAAGCTGGCCAGAGGGATAAGGGGAATGGGTCCAGCGCAAGAGCAGGGTAAGAGATGTGTGCTTCCTGGAGGAAAACTGCGGTTTTTGGTTTATTTTTATGTGTTTTTTTTCCCCTTGCCCGAGGATATGTTTAATGATTTTGTGAGAGAGAGGGAGAGAGAGAGAGAGAGAGAGAAACATTGATGTGAGAGAGAGAAACACTGATCAGTTGCCTCCCATAAGAACCCTGACAAGGGATTGAACTCCCAATCTAGGTATGTGCCCTGACCAGGAATCGAACCCACAACCTATTGGTGTATGGGATGACACTCCAACCAATTGAGCCATGAACCAGGGCAAAACCTGTGTTTTTTTATTTTTATTATTATTGATTTCAGAGAGGAAGGGAGAGGGAGAGATAGAAACATTAATGATGAGAGAGAATCATTGATTGGCTGCCTCCTGCATGTCCCCTACTGGGGACTGAGCTCACAACCCAGGCATGTGCCCTGACCGGGAATCGAACCGTGACCTCTTGGTTCATGGGTGGACGCTCAGTCACTGAGCCCCAGCGGCCGGGTGAAACCTTTTTTTATATCCCAACTGAATGGGAATTGGTGCCAGGGGTCAAGGAGAGCAAATGCAGTCAGAAGGTTGCTCCCCATTATCGTCAGTGATTTCAGCCTTCCCTGAAAAGCCAGAGTGGGCTGCTGGGGTGTCTCACAGGAGGCAATTTGGAGGCTTTCTCTGTAGGAAAAAGGTGGGGCCAAATTAAAGGCAAGGTAATGTTTGCAGTTACTTTAACGGATTAATAATTTACTCCAGAAGAGGAGGAAGCTCTACAGATCAGTTAAGATAATCTAGTTTCAAAAGAGAAGTAGTCTAGACTGAGAACAGACAGAACAAATTATAACAGCTGAACCAGTACAAATGCACCTCAGATGGGAGACCTGCCACCTTATTAATAGGGTCACAATGGTGATCCTGAGAGCAGTTCCTACCTTCTGCTGCTCTGAGATAAATAAGCATGCATGGAAGTCATGTTCTATACAAGCACAAGGAGGGGATGTATTTGATCTTTTTTTAAAAAAATATTGATTTCAGAGAGAAGAGAGGAAGAGATAGAAATATCAATGATGAGAGAGAATCATTGATCAGCCGCCTCCTGCACACCCCATACTGGGGATTGAGCCTGCAACCCGGGCATGTGCCATGATTGGGAATCGAAATGTGATCTGGTTCATACGTCGATGCTCAACCACTGAGCCACACTGGCTGGGCTGGATGTATTTGATTTTTACAGGGAAGTGTAGTGCCTGCCTAGCATCAGGTCACAGTACCTCAATTTCCTTTGGGGGAACCATCTCTTCTTTACTCTCAGTACACAAGGCTTGCATGTGGATGACCCCAACATTTGACCTCTGGGGTAGGCATATGCCCAGGTGTAGCCAAACAGAGCCACACAGACTGATGCAAGGTAAGCCCATACCCCAGTCTGGACCAATGAGAGTCAGTCTCCAGGGACAAATAGAGGAACTATTGGGAAGGTGAGAGCTCTGTTTTGGCTGGGGTTGCCTCCCCCTACCTGGGGGAAACACATGTGTGAAAAGGAATAAAATACAGAGAAAAGCAGAGCCAAGAGATGGAGAGAGCCCATGTCCTGGTGACTTTAAAAATATATATATTTTTTATTTTTATTGATTTCAGAGAGGAAGGGAGAGGGAAATAGAAACATCATTGATGAGAATCATGGATCAGCCACCTCCTGCACGCCCCCTAGTGGTTGATCCAGCCTGCAACCCAGACATGTCCCCTTGACTGGAATCGAACCCAGGACCCTTCAGTCCTCAGGCAGATGCTCTATCCACTGAGCCAAACTGGCCAGGGCCTGGTGACTTTATTAGAGCTGGTATCACCTGTGGGCTTTGGGGTCCATTACAGGAATAATAAGTCCCCCTCCTGTTATTACTTTAAAAAAGTTTTTTTTATTGATTGAGAGATAGAGATATTTTGTTGTTCCACTTATTTATGTATTTACTAGAGGCTCAGTGCATGAAATTCCCTCAGACTGGCCTGCACCCTCTTGCATTCCAGGAGCCCTTGGGGGATGTCCAACTGACAGGGAGCAGACCTAAGCCAGCAGTTGGACATCCTTAGTGCTGCTGCGGAGGCGGGAGAGGCTCCCACCATGGCTGCTGTGCTTGCCAGCTGTGAGCCTGGCTCAGGGCTTCTGGCTGAGTGGTACTCCCCCTGTGAGAGTACACTGACCACCAGGGGACAGTTCCTGCTTTGACCATCTGCCCCATGGTGGTCAGTGTGCATCATAGCAACCAGTCGTCCCACCATTCGGTCGATTTACATATTGGCCTTTTATTATATAGGATTGGTTGATTCTTGTGTGTGCCAACTGGGGATTGAACCTGCAACTTTGGATATCAGGATGATGCTCTAACCCAGTGGTCGGCAAACTGCAGCTTGCGAGCCACATGTGGCTCTTTGGCCCCTTGATTGTGGCTCTTCCACAAAATACCACGTGCGGGCACGCACATACAGTGCGATTGAAACTTCGTGGCCCATGTGCAGAAGTCGGTACCCAGCCAGGGCTATTTACTTATTTTTTTAAAATACGTTTTTATTGATTTTAGAAAGAGAGGAAGGGAGAGTGATATAGATAGAAACATCGATCAGCCCCCTCCTGCACGTGCTCCACTGGAGATGGAGCCTGCAACCCAGTCATGTGCCCTGGGAATCGAATTGTGACCTCCTGGTTCATGGGATGATGCTTAACCACTGAGCCATGCTAGCCAGGCTCATTACTTATTTTTTGCTTATGCCAGTTTGAGTTGGGATTCTGGTACTTGTAACCGAGGATGTTGTAATGCCTAAAGGGGAGGGCTGTGAGTGGGGTGGGAGGACATCCTGGCAGAGGAGGACTGCAGGATAAAGTTTGACCTCCACTTTGGAAAGGCGGGCAGCTGCACTCCACACTGTCATCAGCTCCTAGCCTGCATGAGGCCAAGTGGGGGACAAAGCTGGCCTGCTGCTTCCATCTGTGTGACTCTGGTGACCCCCAGGGAGGGCACAGGCCCCTGAAAAGTTAGGAGCTGTCACTGGGGCTCAATCTTGCAGACATTTGGTGAATGTTTGGGGAAGGTTGGCAGTCACAGCAGTTGTTCGTATTCAAGAGGCATGGTGGGGACTCCAACCCACCCAGCCTTGCAGTACAGACCTTCAGTGAGGTTCCCTTTCATTTTATCACTGTGGTAGCCCCAATGGGTATACTGAGGTTTATTTACAGTATTCTATCTACTTTGGGGACTTTTGAAAATTTCCCTAATTAAAGGTTTAAAAATGAATACATGGCCCTAACCGGTTTGGCTCAGTGGATAGAGCGTCAGCCTGCATACTGAAGGGTCCCAGGTTCAATTCCAGCCAAGGGCATGTACCTTGGTTGCGGGCGCATCCCCAGTGGCGGGTGTGCAGGAGGCAGCTGATCAATGTTTCTCATTGATGTTTCTAACTCTCTATCCCTCTCCTCTCTGTAAAAAATCAATAAAATGTATTTTTAAAAAATGAATACATGTATGATACTATAATGGTAGCTACACATCATTATATATTTGTCAAATCCACAGACTACCACACAAGAGGGAACCCTAATGTCAACTGTGGGCTTTGGGTAATGATGATGTATGTAGTAACTCTCTGTACATTTTTGTTGTTAATCCTCACCCGAGTATATTTTTTCCATTGCTTTTCAGAGAGTGGGAAAGAGGGGGAAGAGAGAAACATCAATGTGAGAGAGACACAGTGATTTCCTCCCACACCACCCCAAACCAGGGCTGGGGATCGAACCTGCAATCAAGGTATGTGCTACTGACCAGGAATCGAACCCGTGACCCTTTGGTGCCTGGGCCAGTGCTCTTCCACTGAGCCACACCAGCCAGGGCTCACTGTACTTTCCGCTCAACTTTGCTGTGAACCTAAAACCCTAAAAAGGTAAGTCTAGACCTCGCTTGTTTAGCTCAGTGGTTAGAGCGTTGGCCCATGGACTGAAGGGTCATGGGTTTGGTTGCTGGTCAAGGGAATGTACCCAGGTTGCAGATTCGATCCCCAGCCCCAGTTGGGAGATAACCAGTTGATGCGTTTCTCTCACATCAATGTTTTTTTTCTCTCTCTCCCCCACTCCGTCCCTCCTTTCTACTATCTCTAAAAAGAAAAAAAGAAAAAATATCCTCAGGTGAGGATTAGCAAAAAAAAAGTAAAAAAAAAAAGTCTATGAAAAAATAGATACATGTACAGTGCTTGATACAGGGCCAGGTTGGGTGATCAGCATCTCCTGGGCAACACTCTATCCACTGAGCCAAACTGGCTAGGGCAGCGACTTCTCTCCCTTTTCTGACTCCATACTGTAGTACCTGCGCACCACCCCACCCCCGCAATGTGGTATTCCAGCAAAACTCCTGCTAGTTTCTTGCTGGTTCTCGTTCAATGACGGGAAATAGAACTAATCTGTGAGAAATGATAAAAGGTCCACATGACTCTGCCCTTTGCAGTCCTGATTTCAAAGGCACCCAAAGCTGAGTGCTGGGGGGACACACACTAGCTCCCAGGGAGGCTGGGTGTAGTGGGAGGCCCGGGCAGGATTTAATCCCCATCGGTGTTCCTACAGGCCTGTGCTGTGTGTGAGGGAGTTGGTGGGTTTCCTGTCCAGAGAGCAGAACTGTCTCTTTTGGGCAAGGATACGGGCTAGCAGCTGGCGAGCTGCTCTGCTTGCTACCTGAGTCCCAGCTCAGCAGGACATGTCCGTGGCAGAGTCCTGGAGACAAAGGCTGTCTGCTAAGGCCGTGGGGGTAGGTTGGCTGGGCCTCCAGGCCATATCCCTCTCCCAAGGACAACACCACCCGACTTCATGTTGAGTGCACACATTCCACTGGGGCACCAATTTATTAAGAAGTCACCTAGAAGCCGGGTCCTGTGACAAACTGCAGGAGCTGCCACCCACTGCACCAGGGCCCGTGACTAGGCTCACTACCTTACTGCCCTGGCCAGCCAGGCTCTAAGGCGGCCCCTTCCTACGGAGAGCGGGGCAGGAGGCAGCCAGGTAGGTCCCTGCCATGGGCCGCCAGATGTGGCTCACCGGAAGGAAACCCGTGGGAAACAGGACTAGTCTGCAGAGCAGTGAGCGGCTCTTGCGGAGAGGTTCCGGAAGTTGCCCAACCAGGTGGCTGTGCAGCCAGGGGGCGAGCACCCAGGGCCTTGGGAAGCGGGTGGGGGCTGACTAGGGAAAGCAGCCTTAGGAAAAGGAGATGGGGACCTGGGCTCCCCTGCCAAAGTACAATGAGACTGGCCATCGCAGTCCCCACCACCAGTCACACATGGGTCACCGCTCACGGCCTCGGAGCCCTGATGTGTTGAAGAAGAGAGCGCTCCTGGCCGGTGTGGGGTCGGGACTCAGCCCTGCGCTGGCACCACTTCTGCCTCCCCCTGGGCCAGGCACACGCAGCCTCCTTAGTCTGGTCGTCGCTTGGCTGGCTAGCTAGCCGTGCTTCTCCTTGGGATGCAGCCTTCCATCTCCAGCGCCTCGGGCCAGCCTTCATACTTGTTGGTGTGTCTGCTGTTCTTCACATGCTGCGGGGTCAAGGGAGCGGGGAGTCACAACCTCAGCCCTCATGCACCCGAGAAAGAACTGGCAGTGCCCCTGGGCCAGTGTCAGCCAACTGTGCACTCTCAGGGCACCCGCCCCCTCTGTCTGTCCCGGCACCTTGATCTTTCTCATGGAGAAATAGCCCTGGCTGCCCCGGCGTGACCTCCACAGGTGCAGTGAGAGGCCAACTCCTCTGCGCCTCTGTGGGCCTGGCACACGCTGGGGAGGGAAGGAAGGGGTCTGTCTGTATGCCTGTCTCTGCCCAGCCCACAGGAGCTGCTGGAAGTTATAGGAAGAGCAAGCTCAGAGGGAGTGTTTCTTCTTGGGGGGGTGGAGGGGGGGTGGGGGGTGGCTGTTAAGCTGCTCTTTTGGTAACCAGAAGCTTCCAGAAATCAATGGAGGCTATGTCTTTAGTCCTGCTTTGGGGAGCAGGGCTGGGGGACACCATGGCTTTCACAGAATGGGGAGCTTCCCAACAATGAGGATGGCACCTGGGGCTTCCCAGCCCCTCGCATGGGGCCTGACACGGGTGACCCCAGAGGAGCCGTGAGCCAGACAGCAGCCAGGCTGGTGCAGAAGGGCATGCAGCGTGAATCTGGGTATTGGGTTTCGGGAGGATGGGAGGACCAAGCATCTTGAAGATGTTTAGGAGGCGAGTTTCTTACTTGTGAGTGTTGCCAGTGTGTAACACTCGGAGACCCTTTAGGGCCTGGCCGGTGGGCTCAGTGGTTGGGCATCGACCTATGAACCAGGAGGTCATGGTGCGATTCTCGGTCAGGGCACATGCCTGGGTTGCGGGCTCGGTTCCAGGTCGGGGGCGTGCAGGAGGCAGCCCATCAGTGATTCTCTCTCTTCATTGATGGTTCTATCTCTCTCCCCCCTCCCTTCCTCTCGGAAATAAATAAAAATAAAAAAATTTCAAGAAATTAATACTTGAAAAAATAAAAGTAAAGACCCTTTAGGGTAAAATCCATACAGGAGGGGGCCAGAGTTGCCTTGGGTGGGGGTGTAGGGGCAGGATTTAGGGAAGGCCACAGCATGAACAAAGGGGGACCTCATGAGATGCAGGCAGAAAGCCCAGGCCAGCTCCCTGGTCTGGGAAGTGGAGTTGCCAGCCTCCCCCACCGCCCCGTACCTGCTCAAAGGGGCTCTTGTTCTGCACACCCTTGGCCCCCACAAACACCCAGCTGTCCCGGAAGGCTAGGTCCTTGACATTCTTGCTGCCCAAATCGCTGAAAAGCTTCCTGGTCTCTTCGTTCATCCTGCCACACAGAAGGAGAAGGTGTGAGTGGTCGCCATAGGAGGGCAAGGCTGAGGCTGGCCTGGGCAAGCACTTACTTGGTGGCGGGGTCGTCGTAAGATGCCACAAACACCAGGGTGCCTTCATGCAGTGGCCGAATAAACTTCAGAAGATCGTTGACATCTGGGGGCACAGATCCCGTGGAACACGGAGCATCAGGAACCACTGGGCTTCCCTCCCCCACCAACCCCTATTCTCTGAATGAGGACACTTAAAGTAGGGATCAGGCCAGGGACACACCCCACTAAGGGTGACAGGAACAAACTGGTATATGAAGCCAGGGCACTCCCCGTGGCCACACACCTGTCCCTGCCCCTGCCTTTTCCGAACCCAAGGAAGTGCTCGAGAAGCCCCCAGCAAATGGCCAGAGGAAGGGCAGTGTTTGCAGCGGTTCTCAACCTGTGGGTCGCGACCCCTTTGGCGGTCGAACGATCCTTTCACAGGGGTCGCCTAAGACCACCCTGCATATCAGATATTTACATGACGATGCATAACAGTAGCAACATGACAGTTATGAAGTAGCAACGAAAATAATTTTATGGGTGGGTCACAACATGAGGAACTGTATTTAAAGGGCCAGAAGGTGGAGAACCACTGGTTTAGGGGAAGGACACCCAGTCATTCTGTCACACAGTCAAAACTCGGGGGGCCAGGCGGCCACTCACCTCCTGCCCACATGTCGAAGGCCCGGGCCTCGATGAGCTCACCGCTGACCCCTGGATCAACAGGGAGGATGGGGTCTTCCTGGGCAAGCCAGCAGGGCAAACCCACCCTACCACCTCGGTCCTCCCAGACTAGGCTCACCACATGGCATGGTCACTGGGTGCAACCCTTCTAGAACCTTTTCAAATATCCCCCCATATCAGCCTGGCTGGTGTGGCTCAGTGGTTGAATGTTGACCCATGAACCAGGAGGTCATGGTTTGATTTAGATTCTTGGTCAGGGCACATGCCCGGGTTGTGGGCTCGATCCCCAGTAGGAGGCGTGCAGGAGGCAGCCGATCGATGATGTTTCTCTCTATATATCCCTCTCCCTTTCTATCTCTCTCAAAAATCAATAAAGGGAAACACTTTTTTAAAAAAGCAAAAAATATATATATGCCCCCATATTCCTGCCAACTATGCCCCTTATTCAGACAGCGGCGGCCCATCCAAGGCTGCAAAGCTTCTGCCTGGCATTTGAGGCCCTCCAGGTGCGCCCTTCAAATTCCTGGAAACTCCTAATTCTTTCCTACTATCATCCTTTTAAAAAATAAATACATATATTTTTTCTTGATTTCAGAGAGGGAGAGAGAGATAGAAACATCAATGATGAGAATCCATGATCAGCTGCCTCCTGCATGCCCCCCACTGGGGATCGATTCGGCAACCAGGGCATGTGCCCTGACTGGGAATCGAAATCGAGCCGTGATCTCCTGGTTCATGGGTTGACTACTCAACCACTGGGTCACACCGGCAGGGCTCTACTGCCACCATGCTTTTGTTCATTGAGTCACTTCTGTGGACCCTTGGGAATTCTGAGGGGAGGGGAAGGGAGGGAAAGGGAGGGGGTGAGGAAGGTCACAGCACAGCAGGGTTCCACTTTCTTCAACCAAACTCTGACCCCACATCAGAGGGAACTTACCATTCACCAGGGCAATGTTCAGTCCTCGACCCACGTTGTCCTTCACGCTGCTCATGAGCCTAGCAAGGGGACAGCCCTCAAGTGGCACGTCTGCTCCACTCTCCTGACCTTGCAGGTCTTCCTGGCCCGCGGCTCTGGGCAGGGACAGTAGGGGTGACCCATGGGCCTGGCCCTGGGTCATCCGAAGTCTGAGGGAGGGAGGTCAGGACCGGCCCATAGGGAGGTATGACTGATGACTGAGCAGGGGGCCAGTTTGGGGAGAGGACATGGCTCAGGCCAGGAACACCTCCAGCCATTCTGTATCCCCTGGGCCGCAGGCAAGGTGACAGGGACCCCTAGGGAGGCTTTTCTGCCACTGATCGGAGAAGAGAAAGGAGTAGCAGCTGGGAGGGCAAATGTACAGATGCGCGTACGGCCAGAACAGACTGAAGGAGAGCAGCGTGGCTCACTGGTTGAGCGTCAACCTATGAACCAGGGGGTCATGATTTGATTCCTGGTCAGGGCCCATGCCCGGGTTTCGGGCTCAATCCCCAATGTGGGGCGTGCAGGAGGCAGCCGATCAATGATTCTCTCATCTGATTTTCTATCTCTCTCTCCCTCTTCCTTCTTCTCTGAAATCAATAAAAATATGTTTTTTGAACAAAGAGAGAGAAAGCACTTGATTCCCATGGGGCAGAGGTGGAAGGACAGAAGGACAACCTCTGTCACAGGCTGTATTGTGTCCCCATAAAAGATATTTTAAAAATATATTTTTAATAAAGCAGCAGAATATTAACAAAAGGTGAAGCTGGGTACAATTCTTTGTCCTATTTTTTCCAATTTTCTATAGATTTGAAATTATTTCCAAGTCAATAAGTAAGAATAATTTTTTAAAGAATGTGTGCAATCATTTTATTAAACTGGTAATTTTATTTTCCTGGATTGATTTTATACCTTACCAATAAACACATTTATGTCCGCCCCCCCCCCCAAAAAAAATTGATTTTTTATTGATTTCACAGAGGAAAGGAGAGTGTGAGTGAGAGATAGAAATATCAATGACAGCTGATCAAAGTTTCTAACTCTCTATCCCTCTCCCTTCCTCTCTGTAAAAAATCAATAAAAATATATTTTTTTTAAAAAGAAATATCAATGATGAGAGAGAATCATTGATCGGCTGCCTCCTGCAGGTCCCCTACTAGGGATGGAGTCCTGACCAGGAATCAAACTGTGACCTCCTGGTTCATAGGTCGATGCTCAACCACTGAACCACACCGGCCAGGCTGGAATGGGAATTTCTATGCCTGTCCCACCAGTGTATTCTGGAAGCAGGGAACTTGTTTCCTAGGTTCACAGCATGCAAGCGGCTCAGCGGGCTGTATTGGCCAGTTTGGGGAGAGATAAGTGGAAACCAGAAACCCTGGAGAGCTGGGGGCAGGTAGGGTGTCACATAAGTAGGAGGAGGGGCAGGCCCAGAAGAGGGGCAGGGAGGTGACAGGAGCCTTACCTGCTGTCACTGAATTCTCTGGGCCTGTGGGGAGAGAGTTGTTTCTGTTAGAGCGGAGGCCTCCTGGCCTGCAGCAGGGCAGCCTGGCTCCATACCATGCAGTCAAGGTGGTGGAACAGCAGGCTCAGAGGCCGAGGGCTAAGCCAGGCTGATCTTGGCATGTTCTTGCTCAAGTCTAAATGATGTTCATATGCAAAGCTCCCTGCTCCAGGAAAAGGGTCAGTTGGAAATGTACAAAGTACTTAGGTCACTAGACACAAGGTGTAGAGTCCCCTCCTAATCTCAGAGCTCAGCAGAAGGTTGGCAGGGAGCAACCAGGGAGTCATCCCCAATGTTCAGCGGAAGTCCCTCTGCCCCTTACTCAAGCCCCGCCCACTCCAACTGGGCTCAGAACTAATCAGCAGGGATTTGCTGCTCAGCCCAAGCAACCTCCCAACCAGAAGGCTGTGCTGGATGCCAGGAGACAGACGGAGGAAGAGAAAGGAAATCCAGGCCCCTCCCACCCCCAGCCTGAGCCTCAGCCCACGGGCCCAGGTGGCCACCATGGGGACCTCTGTAGCCAGGCAAGGAAGAGTCCCACACTCACTGGTGAAGAGTTGCTGGATGCGAGAGAAGCCACTGCCAGGCCCACCCAGGAAGATGCTGACTATGATCCAGGTGAGAGCCACGGTCACAATCAGGGCCACGATGCGGAGGGGACCTGGAGGCAGGACAGACAAGGCAAGGCTACCTCAGATGCCAGTGAGCTCCAAATGGTCCCAGGGCCTCTCGCAACCAGATCTCCCCATCCACTTGGGATGAAGTGACTGGAGGATGGGAAGGTAGAGACCTGTGGCCGGGTGGTCGGAGGGGGGCAGCACCAAGGCTCTCAGTTTGGTTTCCCTGGGGGCAGGTGCTGGGGCCTTCCAGAACTCGCTGCTCAAGAGGGCTCTCACACTCCCCCAGGAGC
Organism: Myotis davidii; assembly: GCF_000327345.1. Lineage (NCBI taxonomy): Eukaryota > Metazoa > Chordata > Mammalia > Chiroptera > Vespertilionidae > Myotis > Myotis davidii. The sequence continues at coordinate 59,171 of NW_006284359.1, read as the reverse complement.
ACCCACCCTCCTGCTCGAGGCTGCCAATATCTGTGATGAACCCATCACATCCTCTTTTTCTCCTGTTGTGATGGAGGAGGAGCTCCCTAGTCCTTTTGAAGACCAGTCCCTTCACCTGCTGTGACGTGGATCCCTAGCTCTCCTCCCTGTTCAGGTGTTTTGTTTTTTTAATTTTTTAAAAATTGATTTCATCCTAACCGGTTTGGCTCAGTGGATAGAGCGTCAGCCTGCAGACTGAAAGGTCCCAGGTTCGATTCCAGTCAAGGGCATGTACCTTGGTTGCGGGCACATCCCCAGTGGGAGGTGTGCAGGAGGCAGCTGATCGATGTTTCTAGCTCTCTATCCCTCTACCTTCCTCTCTGAAAAAAATCAATAAAATATATTTTAAAAAAAATTGATTTCAGAGAGGAAGGGAGGGGGACAGAGAGATAGAACCATCAATGATGAGAGAGAATCATAGATTGGCCGGCTCTTGCACGCCCCCCACTGGGGATTGAGCCTGCAACCCGGGCATGTGCCCTTGACCAGAATCAAACCCAGGGGACCCTTCAGTCCGCAGGTCGACGCGGTGTCCACTGAGGCAAACTGGCTAGGACCCTGCTCAGGTTTCTTGTAATAGCAATCATCCCATCTCTGTCTTTCTCTTCTATTTTCAACATCTCTCCTCCTGCCCTAGCCGGTTTTTCTTAGTAGAGCGTCAGCCCGTGGTCTGAAAGGTCCTGGGTTCGATTTCTTTTTTTTTAAAATATATTTTATTGATTTTTTACAGAGAGGAAGGGAGAAAGAGAGTCAGAAACATCGATGAGAGAGAAACATCGATCAGCTGCCTCCTGCACATCTTCCACTGGGGATATGCCCAAAACCCAGGTACATGCCCCTGACCAGAATCGAACCTGGGACCTTTCAGTCCGCAGGCCAACGCTCTATCCACTGAACCAAACCGGTTTCGGCCTGGGTTCAATTTCAATCAAGAGTGTGTGCCTCGGTTGCAGGCTTGATCCCTGGCCCTGGTTGGGGTGCGTGGGGGAGAAAGGCAACCAATTGATGTCTCTCTCTCTCTCCCATCCCTCCCTTCCACTATAAAAAATATCCTTGGGTGAGGATTAACAAAAACAAACAAAGCTCGCTGGCATGGCTCGGTGGTTGAGCATCCACCTATGAACCAGGAGGTCACGGTTTGATTCCCGATCAGGGCACATGCTCGGGTTGTGGGCTCGATCCCCAGTGCGGGGCATGCAGGAGGCAGCTGATCAATGACTCCCTCTCATCATTGATGTTTCTCTCTCTCCCTCTCCTTTCCTCTCTCAGAAATCAATAAAAAATATATTAAAAACAACACCCACAACAACAACAACAAAACCCAACTTGTTTCCAAGGCCACCTATGACATTCTTGGTGTCAACTTCCCGGGTCACTTGTCAGCCCTGATCTTTCTGGGCTTCTCAGTTGACTGCCCAGGCCAGCCGTGGGCAAACTACGGCCCGTGGGCCGGATCCGGCCCGTTTGAAATGAATAAAACTAAAAAAAAAAAGACCGTACCTTTTATGTAATGATGTTTACTTTGAATTTATATTAGTTCACACAAACACTCCATCCATGCTTTTGTTCCGGCCCTCCGGTCCAGTTTAAGAACCCACTGTGGCCCTAGTCAAAAAGAGTTTGCCCACCTCTGGGATAGGAGGAAAAAAAAAAACAATTCCCTGCTGGCTTCCAGAACAACACACGCTGGCCCATCCTCATTGCTTTATCCTCCTCCTTTACCCTCCCCTGAAAAATCTAGACTTTCCCAGGCTTCTGTCTCAGGCTGTCTTCTCTGCCTACTCTACTCTTCTTCCTCTACCCTCCTATAGGTGCTCTCACCTACTCCCGGCCTTGAATCAACCCCCCAGGGAGCAGTGGCACCCTATTTTTTTTGCCCCAGCCTTGAGGCTACACCCTCCCGGCCAGTTCCCCACTGGCTCACTCCACTGGAATGCATTCATAATGTTGCAACCTTACCAGGTATGAACTCTAATTCTTGAGTTCTGCTTTCCATCCCCCAAGCGGTCCCCTCCTAATCCACATTCAGCCTTCGTTATCCAGCCACAGCAGGGCTAGCACTAGAGGTTCATATTCAACCCCACAGCCACTTGGGTCAGTTTCTCCTTTAAGACCACTACCTCTCCACCCAGCCTCCCTGCTCCCAGGAGCCTCTCTCCCACAACTTGTTTTCCGAACATCAACCAGTTGCCGGAGGTGGTAGAAATTCACTATCCTAATCCTCATCTCACAGCTCGGGGAGCTGAAATGCTCGCAAGCGAAAGGATTTGTTCAAGGTCCTGGAATGAATGCTTGTGCATAGTCCTCCGTTTGCAAAAGCAAACCCAGCGGTCCACCTGGGCCCCTCCAGCTGCAGTCCCCTGGACACCTGGGCCAGCGGGGTCTCCTTTCCAACTTCCTCCCGTTCACTGTGGAAGCCACCCACCTGCCAACCTCATGTCCACGTCTCCCGCTGGGTTGGGGCCGCCGGCAGGTGAACTGTTTGGGGACCGTGCGCTCTGGAGGCAACAAAGCAGAAGAGCAGGTTTGGGTGGGGGTCAGGGATGAGCCAGAGCTGGGCCCCTGCGGCGGGACGGGCGCGATCGGTGCACCGACTTGTTCAAATACCTGGCCAGGCTCCGGGGAACGCGGAGAGAAGCCCTGTCGGGACAGGAGGGGGGTCTCGGAAACGCGTTGGCTCGAGGTCGATCGTGCCTGCGGAGCCTCTGGGGCTGGGAAATGAAAGTGGTTCTCTCGGACGCAGGCCCCTCCCCTGGGAGGCCCCGAGCTCAGGCCGCGCCTCCGGGCCCGGGGGCCTGCGACGGGGGCTGGGCCGGCCGGAGACTTGCCTAGCTGTGGGGAGATGCGACCTCAGTCGGGGGTGACCCTGTCAGGCCGGCCGCGCCGCCCTCCTCTGCCAAGGAAGGAGAGAGCG
>NW_006284359.1:52555-56126 GCF_000327345.1 Myotis davidii | reverse complement strand
GGCTTTGCCGCTCCGCAGCCAGGTTGGGGTGGGAGTGGGAAGCAGCGGAGGCCCCGCCGCGGGCCGGAGAAGCCCAGCCCACAGACCTCTTCCTCCATTTGCTCGAGCCGCCGGGTGAGAACGGCCCGCCTCTGACGTGTGCTTGGGAAGAGCTGACTGGTCGCCAAATGGGAGGAGCCCTATCCGGTCCCGCCCCTGTCCGCGTATGCCCCGCCCCAGAAGTCTCTGGTTGGAGGCCAGTTCGCGGGGAGATTCCAGCTTCCCAGGCTTAGAGTGCTGGGGTTACGCCGGCGCCCTCCGGTCGGATTTCTGAGGCCTAGGGAGAGGCGGATGGATCTGGGAGCGTAATTAGAAATTGTTTTAAAGTGGATATATGTGTCTTTTAGAAACACGGAGGCACAGAAGAAGATGCAGGAGAAAACACCAGAATGCGACGAACCAGAGACTAGGAGGCTCAGCCTTTTGATGCCTTTCCTCGCAGTCTGATTTCTCGATGGCAGCGTGTTCACCCCGTCTTCCATGTCGTTCTGATGATGGGAGGGGAGAATACCTGCTCCTCTAGCCTCTCTCAGGAGGGAGTCCCTGACACCACCCAGTGCACCTGATCACCCACTGCACTGGGAGAGCTGGGCCCACCCCTGTCAGCGGGACTCCTTCTGGAGGGCAGCAGGGTGGCATGGGAACCACAGAAACATCCGTGCTCTTTGACCCCATGACTTCACTACGGGGAAGCTGACATTCCAAAATGCAGAGAAAGCTTATACAGCTAGGCAGTGCCAGATCTCTGGTTAGAATCCAGTAGCTTCTACACTAGCATACACATCACCCTCTCTCTTTCTCTCTAACAAGATCAAGGTAACCCTAGCTGATTTGGTTCAGTGGATAGAGTGTCAGCCTGCACACTGAAGGGTCTCAGGTTCGATTCCAGTCAAGGTCACATGCCTGAGTTGTGGGCTTGATCCCCAGTAGGGGATCCCCAGCAGGAGGCAGCCGATCAATGATTCTCTCATCATTGATGTTTTTATCTCTCTCTCTCTTCCTTCCTCTCTGAAATCATAAAGGTGTATTTAAAAAAAAAAGTCAAGGCAGTTTCAGGACCCTGCTGCTGCAGTCGCGGGTTAGTATTTAGGTTTTTTTTTTTTTTTTTTAGTATTTAGATTTTGTTACGGAGTTTGGTCTTGGAGATAATGGTGACCATGTGCCAAACCTTCCCATATTTGTGGGCACTGAACCTGGGGCACCATGCCTTCCTCACTGGTCTCTCCTGCAACGCTCATAGTTGTGATGTCCCCTAGAGGGAGCTCTCAGTCACTCACACTCCTGGGCTGCCGGCCAGGCTTGGGGCATCTGCCAGACTGGTCGTTCTTAGGGTATATTGTTGCCATCTTGCTCACAGCCTTGTGTGAGTCCTTACTTTTCTCTGGGACTGTTTTACAATGGGAACGTAGAGAGGATTAGACCCTCGTGTCACAGGCACCTATGTCCCTGACCCGGCACAGGCAATCGCATGAGGTGGCAGAGAATGTCTCCTCTGGGCCCTCTTGCTTGGGTCCCAGTGTAGCTCCCATAGCTGAGGTGCCAGTTGACTATTTTGTCTTGGGTCCTCATGTGCCAGTTGATACCATCAACAGACCTTTCTTTCCTTCTCTCAGTGTGGACACCGATGGTTCTGTTGTCAGTTGATGACAGTCATGTGTGCTTGTGTGCTTCTGCCTTGGTGCAGGTACCTCCTGCCTCTGCCCCAGACTTGGCACCCAAAGCTGAAGTGACAGTCGAATCACCTCAGTGGTCCCTCATTCCCCTCTGCTGTGTTGGCTGTCCCTCAGTTGACTTTGACTGTCTCCACCTGGGCCCTCATGTGTGAGCACCCAGTGTGAACTGATAGTTGGGGGTCCCATTGGGCCCTTATGTGTCTCCACCTAGTCCCTCCATTCTCCTTTCTGGTGTAAATATGAGTATCTGGGCTTTCTGTTGATGCTGTCACCTGGGCCCTCATATCTGACTTGTGTAGCTACATAGAGCTGAGATGACATTTGAGTGCCCTTATGTCTGCCCCAGTGTAGCTCTCATCACTGGCTTGTGTTGTGTCTTGGGTCCTCGTGCTGTGCCTCAGGGTAGGGACTGAGATCTGAGGTAACACTGAATACCCTCATCTGTCCGTCATACCTCTACCACAGGATGTGAGCCCAGCTGGTGTGGCTCAGTGGTTGAGCATCTACCCATGAACCAGAGGGTCATGGTCCCATTCCTGGTCAGGGCACATGCCTGGGTTAGGGGCTGGATTCTCAGTGGGGGGGGGGGCATGCAGGAGGCAGCTGATCAATGATTCTCTCTCATCATTGATGTTTCTATCTCTCTCTCCTTCTCCCTTCCTCTCTGAAATAAAAAAAATGTTGTGTGTGGTTTTTTTTTAAGAACACATAAAAAAAGAGCTGATGTGAGCCCTGGCTGGGTAGTTGGTTGGTTACAGGGCCCTCCCAGTATGCCAATGCTGTGGGTTCAATCTTCAGTTAGGCCACATACAAGAAGCAACCAATGAGTGCCTAAATGGGTGGAATAACAATCTGTTTCCTCACCCCTCCCTCCCTTCCTCTGGGCGGGAGCGAGGCTGCCTCAGGGCTGGCTCTGCCGCAGCCCCCCACAAAAACCTGATGTGAAAGGTGACTCCACGCATGAGCCCTTAAGCCCCGCTATAGTCTAGGCATCTAGAAGTTAAATGTTAGTTGAATGTCAAAACCTGGACCCAATCAATGCCATGCCTCAACCCCAGTACCAGAGCTGAGGGAGGTGTTGGCTGTCCTCACATGGCCCTTCTGCTTGGTCCCAGTGTACAGATTCGGTGCCAGTTGCAAGCCTTGTACCCCAGCACCAATGTCGCCACCCAGAGCTGAGGTGACAGGTGTCTTTCCTCACCCGAGAGCTGTCACATCTGTCCCAGTGTAAACACACAGGTATGTCAGACGCCTCTCCTCACCAGGTCTGTCACCTCTGTTCTACATTGTAGGGCCCCAGAGCTGAGGTGACATTTGACTCAGTTCAGTGTGTTGGAATGTATTAACCCAGAGATGAGGTGACAAGTGACTGTCTTCACCTGATCCCTCATGCTTGTGCCTCATTGTAGGTACCTGGACTGGAGGCAACAGCTGAATGTCTCTACCGGGGACCTCATGCCTCTTCCCCATTGCAGGCTCCCAGAGCTGACATGACAGCTGGCTGTCCCCATCAGCACTTTCACTTATTTCTTCCTCATAGGCACCCAGAGGTCAGGTGACACTTGGGTGTCCTCCCCAGGGTCCTCACATCTATCCCCCAGTGTAGCACCCAGATCTATGTCATAGCGGATACACCCAGAGCAGGATCAGATGGGGAGGTCCCACAGTCCCTCCTCCCTGCTCACACACGGTCATCATGTGCTGGGGGCTTGGGGGGCCCCTGCTGCTGCCCCTACTCGGGTCCTCCCACACTTCTTGGAGGGGCCCCCTCGGTGATGCCATACCAGCACCTTCCCCTGGGAAGGACGACCCCTAGCACACAGATCTGCTAGGCCCCTTAAAGTCTGTAGTTTTTTTTT
>NW_006284359.1:48369-52294 GCF_000327345.1 Myotis davidii | reverse complement strand
GGGGGGGGGGGGCGGTCTGTGAAAGGGCTCTGAGTACGAAGAACCCCGCGGGGTTAGGAAGAGCCCCTGCACCTTTGCTTATCTGCTTTTGCCCCCAAGGCTTTGATGTCCTTAAGTCTGTATTTTGAGGATTTGGGTTTCAGGAGCGCAGGCTAGGGCGGGTGGGGATTTTCCGCGAGCCGGCAGGGTTGACAGCGCCCTCTGGTGGTAAACAGAGGGAAGGCGTGGCTGCATCTTCAGGGACCCGCTCTGCACCATTCAGGTCACCATCTGGGCCTTTTGCAAAGCCTCCTCTACCCCCATCGCGACCACGTGACTGCACCTCAGAGTCAAGGGTAAGACCCTCTGTAGCCACACCGGAGCCAAAGGGTTACAGGGAGCCTGAGTCCCTAGGATGGCCCATTGCCCCTTTTCCAGAGCATAGGGGTGAGGACCAAGGCCATGGCGGCTGGCCAAAGCCTGGCCCCCAATCCTGTCCACATGGAGCCTTCTCAGGTGCTCTGCGTGGACCTGACGATCCACACTCAGCTTTGAAAAGCCACCTTACTTAAGGGTCTGTGACCTGTCCCTGTCCCATAAAGCTCCTTTCCCTATTCAATGGGGTCCAGGTGAACTTCTCTCCCTCCTCCCACATCTTGGAGGTGCTGCCTCCCATGGTGAGATGGAGATGGGGAGAGAATGAATGGTGCCCAGAGATGGTTTGTATATGCTGTGTACGTGTGGGGTGGCGCGCCATCCTCGCTTATGGGATGGCAATAGGCTGATCCACAATTTGAATTTCTTCCTCTATATATTGCTTCTGCAGAGACCTAAGCAGAGCCTCAGCTCATCCCTCCTACCTGGCGCTCCACCTGTCAAACTGCACGGGATTCCCAACTGCTGCCATCCCAGCCCAGGGGGGCTGTGCAGGAGTAAGAAGTTGGCTTTCAATGGCAGACCAAGGACGGTGGGAGGGAAGAGCCCCAGGCAATTGCTTCCCAAGCAGGGGTGGGGGACAGAGGGAGCACAGGCCAAGCTGGAGGGAGGATTTGTGGTGGTCATGTTCTTGCTAACAGCTTGAGGGCCCTCCCCATCCTGGAACCCTAGCCCTGTCAGTGGCAGGGCCTCAGGATGTGTTCTCACCTCCCTGGGACTGGAGCTTTCCTCCCCTGGTCATTTTCTGGGTTGCTGGTTTCTTCCCTCCAGAAAATGTACTACCCACCATCTGATCATTTTGTCGTTGCTAATCCTCACTGAAGGACATTTTTTCCATTGATTTTTTTAGAGTGGAAGGGAGGGGGCAGGGAGAAAAACATTGATGTGAGACACAGGATCAAACCTCCAACCTAGGTATGTGCCCTTGACCGGGAATAGGGCCAATGATCTAACCACTGAGTTACAGTGGCCAGCACCATCTGATCATTTTATCTGTTCCTTTTGTTTCTGGTTGGCTGCACCTAAAGGAACCCAGGCCTATGAATGCAGGGACCACAGTGCTGGTTCCTGCCATCTTTCCAGTGCTCAGCTTAGGAGCTGGGGAGGAGGGGAGACAGCCACACAAGGGGTGCTGCCTTTGTTCCGAGCATACTGGGTTGAACAGTGTGTCCCCCAAATCCGTGTCTCCCTGGAACTTTGGAATGCCACCTTATTTGAAAATAGTGTGTCTGCAGAGGCAGTCAAGGTAAGTTTAAGAAAACAGGAGAGAGATACACACAGCGAGAGGGCTACATGAAGATGAAGGCAGACAAGGATGTGCCTACAAGCCGAGGAATGCTCGCCACCAGCAGAAGTTGGAAGAGACAAGGAAGGCCCCTCCCCTAGCTTGGAGGCAGTGTGGCCTTGCTCACTCCTGGATTTCAGACTTTTGGCCTCCAGGATTGTGACGGGATAAGTAAGTTATAACCCCCAGTGCATGCTTGTTATGGTGGCCCTGGGGAACAAACACAAGCGGAGCCTCCATGGCCTCAGGACCCCAGCTGTCTGCCTCAGAGTAGCCAGGCTGTGGCGCCTCCCTGGACTACCTCCTCCCTCTTGGCCTCCGATGTTAGTCACAAGCCTTGCTGCCTTTCCTTCCTAAATCCTTCTTACTTCCACGGACTGGCAATGTGCCAACGGCCCTCATGGAGTCCCTGCAGTGACCTGGCCGGGCAGGAACACTCAGGGTGCAGGTCCGTGTGGGCAGCACGCTCACGGAAGCATTCAGGTGGAAAGGACTCGCTCTATCCTTGTGTCCTGTGGAGTGGGACAGGGTGAAGGCACAGAGGTGAGGGGGACTCTGGGGGTGCTGGGATGCAGGAAGGGGTCACGACGGGACAGAGGGGGCAGAGGTGAAGGACACTCAGGTTCCTGGACCAGCCAGTAGAGGGAAGTGGCTGACAGAGAAAGGTTGAGGGCTGGGTCCTGAGAAAGGCAGGGAGCCAGAGGCCCCCACCAGGTGGACTGGCCTCGTGGTCACAGGAGGCAGAAAGGAAACAGCCAGGGGACAGGTGTGTTTGTGGATTTAATGGGAAGGGCGGAGGTGGGGCATCCCACCTGCTGCTTCTGCTTTTCTAGTAGCAAGAGGGGCACCTATGGGGGTGGGCCATGGAGTGCAGAGTTAGCCTGGCAGGGCACAGGGACGGTCAGGGGGCCCAAAACATGGGTGACTGCTGGGCAGCATGGAGTCCCCTCCAGCGGGTGATGAGGAATGTAGAGTGGCCCTGAGGCTGGTATGGCCACGCTGGCGCCCTTCCCCGGGCTCTGAGGAGCCTGCCCACAGCCAGTGGAGGGGTAGGCCGGCCTCTGGCCCAGTGAGGCCCACCCACTGATCCTCCCCCTTGTCCCTGACTCCTGTCCTAGGAGGAGCCTGGGACAAACGGAAGGGCCATTCTTCTTCCTTCCGTTCGGGCTCAGTCCCGGAGACAGAGGCTGGCTCAGGCGGGGCCAGTGGTGGCCAGGGATGGTCACAGCGCGAGTGTCGGTGGTTGAGGAATGTAGCTGGGCCCGAGGCCGGGAATGTGAAGCTGAGGCCTATGGTCCCGAAGTCCTCCCGATGTGGGGTCAGGCGGTGGGGAGGTGGGAAGGGCAGAGACCAAGAGGGGGTGGGGAGGGGCCCAGAGCTCAGAGCTTGTGGGGGTTCACCCACTTGTAAGTGCCCTCATACTGGAAGCCCACTCTCTTCATCAGCTCATCTGCTTCCGCTGGACCTCGGCTGAGAGAGATGGGCAGAGGGGAGACATGAGTGTCACCCCAGGCTCCAGGGTCCCCTTCCGTCGCCCCCGCCCTGTCCGCTCCTCACCTGCCGTAAACGTAGGGGATGGGCTGCGGCTTCTCGCGCTCGATCTGGTGCAGCAGCGGCGTGAAGATCCGCCAGGCCTCCCGTAGCTCGTCACTGAGGGGACACACGTGTGTCTTTGGGGGGACGTGGGGGAAAGGGCGGGCGCAGGCTGTGCCCACCGCCTGGAGCCCAGCCCCCCCGGCACACAGAAGCACGGGAACCCCCTCACCTGCGCACAAAGTGCATCTGGCTCCCACAGAACACATCCAGGATGAGGCGCTCATAGGCATCGGGGAGCTTCACGTTCTGTAGGAGAGGGTGTCACTGAGGCTGCCCGCGTGCCCCCAGCGCCTCTGCCCCCCCTATGGTTCGGTGCCCCCCCTGCCAAGACTGGGTGCCCACCTTGTATCTGTTGCCGTAGGTGAGGTCCAGCTCGGACTCCTCAGGGTTGAAGAACATGCCGGGCTTCTTGGTCATCATCTTGGTGTACACGGCCTCGTTGGGCTGCACGCGGATCACCAGCTCGTTGCGCTTGCACTGCTGCTGGAAGATGTCACCGGCCACGTCGCGGAACTGCAGGCGCACCTCGGCCTTGCGCTCGTTCAGGGCTTTGCCGCAGCGCAGGATGAAGGGCACCCCTGGGCGGGAGCGAGGCTGCCTCAGGGCTGGCTCTGCCACAGCCCAGGCTGG
>NW_006284359.1:47206-48334 GCF_000327345.1 Myotis davidii | reverse complement strand
GTGTGTGTGTGTGTGTGTGTGTATGTGTCAGGGAGCGGGTGTGGGACAGGGTGTGTGCTCAGAGCAAAGGCGTGTGCGTGGCCCTGTGTAGTGAGGCGGCCGGGTCCCACCATGTTGGCCCTTTCCCCTCCGGCGTCCCCTGTCCCTGAGTGGTTAGACCCCGGGGAGAAGCGCTCTGTGAGGGCTGCCAGCCTGCCCGCCGGGCAGGGACATGTTACTCACCATCCCACCTCTCATTTTCCACATAGAGGACAACAGCTGCGAAGGTGGCAGTGGTGGACCCCCGGGGCACCGTGGGGTCATCCAGGTACCCTTTGGTGGCCTCGCCCTTTCCCTTGGGATTGCCCACATACTGGCCCAACACCACATTTTTCAACTGCGCCTCTGAGATGCATTTCAACACCTTGACCTGGGATAGAGGCAGGGAGAGAGGGGTCCCGTGAGTAAAAAGATGGAGCTAGCCCAGCCAGTGTGGTTCAGTGGTTGAGCATTGACCTATGAACCAGGAGGTCATGGTTTGATTCCCAGTCAGGGTATGTGCCTGGGTTATGGGCTTGCTCCCCAGTGTGGGGTATGCAGGAGGCAGCCAATCGATGATTCTGTCTCATCGTTGATGCTTCTATCTCTCTCTCCCCCTCCCTTCCTCTCTGAAGTCAATAAAAATGTATTTAAAAAAAGATGGAGCATAGAATGAGCCCCATGACCCCAGAGCCCCCAGAAAACCCTTTTTCTGAAGGAGAAGCTAAGTCTTAGGCAATAGGTCAGCCCTTGGTCACACAGCGGTCACTGCTAGCCCTGCAACATGACATCTTGGTCTTCTGATTCCCAGCCCAGGGCACGCCTTCATCAGAGCTGGCAGCGAGGACCGGGGGGGTGTGCCTCCACCCACCTTCTCATTGCGGACGTCGTCCGAGTCCGTGGAGGCTGGCTTCTCCATGGCCACCAGACACAGCATCTGCAGCAGGTGGTTCTGCATCACGTCCCTGGCAGGGAAGCAGGCGCAACTTGGTCAGGGCTTCCAGGTGGGAAGGGAGGTGTGAGGAGTGAGCCCGCCTCAGCCACCTCCCTGTGGGCCAGGTTTTGGGGGCTGGAGCTTCAAGTGGAAATTTTTATGTTTTTAATCCTCAC
>NW_006284359.1:45695-46980 GCF_000327345.1 Myotis davidii | reverse complement strand
AGAGAGAGAGAGAAACATCAATGATGAGAATCATTGATAGGCCGCCTCCTGCACTCCCCACACTGGGGAGCAAACTCAAAACCCAGGCATGTGCCCTTGACTGGAATTGAACCCAACATCCTTCAGTCTGGAGGCTGACGCTCTATCCACTGAGCCAAACCAGCTAGGCAGAGAATGTTTTTACTGATTTTTTTCTTTTCTTTTTTTTTTAAAAAAATATCTCTCTTTATTGATTTCAGAGAGGAAAGGAGGAGAGAGAAATAGAAACATCAATGATGAGAGAGAATCATTGATTGGCTGCCTCCTGCACACCCCCAACTGGGGATCAAGCCTGCAACCCAGGCATGTGCCCTTGGCCGGAATCGAACCTGGGACCCTTTAGTCTGCAGGCTGACGCTCTATCCACTGAGCCAAGCCAGCTAGGGCTGATTTTTTTCTTTTTGAGGGGGGGGGGAGAGGAGAGAGAGAAACATAGATGTGAGAGAGGAACATCAATTGGTTCCCTCCTGTACACACGCTGACTGGCGATCAAACCCACAATCTGGGTATGCACCCTGACTGGGATTGAACCCGTGCCCTTTTGGGATATGGGACGATGCTCCAACTGAGTCACACCAGCCAGGGCTCAGTGGGCCTTCTCTGAGCCGCAAGTTACGAGGTTCGTTTCCTAATCCTTAGTGTCTCCCTGGTTCCCTCAAGGCAAGGAAGGAGGCAGTGACCCTCCGTTCATAGCTACTGCTGACTGATATCACTCCTGCAGAATTTGAACTTTGGGTGGAGAAGGGGAACCCTGCCAGGGGGCAGGCTTGCGCCCCATGCCCATTCAGGCCTCCTAGGAAGAGGTGATGGGCTCTCACCGGATGATCCCAAATTCATCGAAGTAGCCCCCGCGGCCCTCAGTACCAAAGGGCTCCTTGAAGGTGAGGATGACGCAGGCGACATTGTCCCGGTTATGGGGCCAAGACTGATATCACTCCTGCAGAATTTGAACTTTGGGTGGAGAAGGGGAACCCTGCCAGGGGGCAGGCTTGCGCCCCATGCCCATTCAGGCCTCCTAGGAAGAGGTGATGGGCTCTCACCGGATGATCCCAAATTCATCGAAGTAGCCCCCGCGGCCCTCAGTACCAAAGGGCTCCTTGAAGGTGAGGATGACGCAGGCGACATTGTCCCGGTTCCAGATGGGGCCAAAGATCCTGTTGGCAAACCTGCAGGAGGGGCAGGGCAGAGGCTGGCGCTGCATCCGATGGGGCAGCAACAGGGGAGGCTGAGCACCCCGCCCGCACCC
>NW_006284359.1:38180-45652 GCF_000327345.1 Myotis davidii | reverse complement strand
ACAGTTTCCCTTCACCCCATCCCCCAGACCCATCCCCAGCTGCACCTCAGCACCATCAGGTTCTGGACCATCTCCTTGCCCAGGTAGTGGTCGATGCGGTAGATCTGGTCCTCACAGAACAGGGAGGAGATGTGGTTGGACAGGCGGTCGGAGCTCTGCAGGTCCTTCCCAAAGGGCTTCTCTACAATGATGCGGTTCCAGCCCCTGCAGGAGCCCAGAGCCGCATGACTCCCGCACCCTCCCTGGGGAGCAGTGGCCAGAACCTCAGCTAGTGGGGGAGCAGGGGGAGGGGACAATTATCTCTGTGGGTTTTAAAATGGCAGAAAGTCCCTTTCTTTGTTAATCCCCACTGAGAGTTAACATGGCATTCTGTATTCAAAACCAGGCCAAAGAAAGAGATGGCTGTGGCTTTGGGAAAACAAGGGAGAGACCAGGCCCAGGAAGCGGGATTTTGTGGAGCAACACCGTCACCTGTGGTCGGGAAGGGAACCTTGGGAAATGCCCCAAAACCAACACAGCCGCAATGGGCAGTTTCATGGAACCATACTGTCACCTTGTGGTGCTATTGGGGATTGCGTCCAGGAAGTTGGATTTCTAGTGAGATAAACCTTGAGGGTCTACATGAGACATTGGAATGTAAATACGTGTGGTAGCATTTTCAGTAAGAATGTTGGAAAGCTACCGTGTTTGCAGCCTATTCCATTCTTTGTGGAGCTAATTCATGTTGAGCCTTTTTGTGACTCCCTAGGTCAGTGGTCGGCAAACTCATTAGTCAACAGAGTCAAATATCAACAATACAATGATTGAAATTTCTTTTGAGAGCCAAATTTTTTAAACTTAAACTATATAGACAGGTACATTGTTATTCACTTAATTAGGGTACTCCTAAGCTGGCCTTTACTAAAAACGTCCTCAACCTGACTAAGGTATGTTCACTGAGGTCGACCCCTTCCAACTCTCCCATCCACACTCGTCTTGTATACTTGTTTTGTCTATCTCCTTTCCGAAAACCGACTTCTGCGCATGGGCCACGAAGTTTCAGTCACACTGTACGTGCGCGCCCGCACGTGGTATTTTGTGGAAGAGCCGCACTCAAGGGGCCAAAGAGCCGCATGTGGCTCGTGAGTTTGCCGACCACTGCCCTAGACTAGTGTGCCCGGGGTCTATGGACAGCTGCCAGGGCAGGCCAGCTCCAGATAGGGCACACGGGGAAGGCAGGAAGGAAGGGCAAAAGACAAGCCTTACGTCTGGCTCATGCAGGTCTCTCGGATGTTCTTGGTGACGGCCTCATAGACAGTGGGGGGCAAGGCCAGGTAGAAGAGGCGGTTGGCCTGTGACCCCTGGCAGAGGGTGTTTATGTGGTCATTGAGGTGCTCATAGGAGGCTGCTTGATCGTACTGGCCAGACACGTAGGAGTTGCGGGCAAAGAACTCCTCCAGCCTGGCCTTCTCCTCGGGGGTGACCTGGGGGAGACGGACACAGGGATGTCAGCCCCTCCTCACCCATCCTGCAGCCAGGGCAGGCTCCTCTGGGAGTCAATCAGCCTACCCCACACTAGGGTCACATCCCCATTTTGTCAACTTCGCACACCAGAAGGGGAGGCCAAGGCAGCATGGATCATTGCAGGAGATGGGGCTTTGCAGTCCCAAGCAAGGGCCAGGATGGGGACAGTCACCCCTGGGGACCTTGTGCCCTAAGACAGAAGTTAGACTTCAGGAAAGTTTGACCTGGGAGAAACACACTGGAGGAAGATCGCTCTTTCTAAAGTCATTACTCCAAACTTTGGTGTGTTGGGAAAATGCAAATCTAGGATTTCCGTGGTCTAGAGCAGGGTTGGGGAACCTTTCCTATCCCAAGGGCCATTTGGATATTTATAACATCATTCGAGGGCCATACAAAATTATCCACTTAACAATTAGCCTGCTAGGCTCTATCCCTGGCCCTGGTCGGGGCTCGTGCAGAAGGCAACCAAATCATGTGTCTCTCTTACACTGAAGTTCTCTCTCTGTCTCTCCCCCTCCCATCCATTCTCTCTAAAAATCAATGGAGCCCTAGCCAGTTTGGCTCAGTGGATAGAGCATCCGCCTGCAGACTGAAGGGTCCCAGGTTTGATTCCCCTCCAGGGCACATGCCTGGGTTGCGGGCTTGTTCCCCAGTAGGGGGCGTGCAGGAGGCAGCCAATCGATGACTCTCATCGTTGATGTTTCTCTCTCTCTCTCTCTCTCTCTTCCTCTCTGAAATCAATAACAATAAAACAAATAAAAAGGAATCTAGAGAAGTTAAGTAAAAAAAAAATCAATGGAAAAAATATCCTTGGGTGAGAATTAACAATAACATCTAAATAAATAAATAAGTGACCTTTAAAAAAATTAGCTTGCTATATTTGGTCATTTAATTCATTCCTAATGCCTTGGCAGGGCCGGATCAAAGGATTTTGTGGGCCTTATACGGCCCTCAGGCCGCACGTTCCCCACCCCTGGTCTAGAGGCTTTTTCTGCTCCTGGTCTTGGGGCACAGCGAGTCCCCATGAGGGGGAGCTGGGAAACAGGAGTCTCAGGCTCGTAGGGTTCCTACACACCACCCTGCGTGCCTCCTGTCATCAAGGAAGTGGCAGAAGCAGCAAGGCAGAGTTTTCTGTGCCAACTTGGCAGAGTGGTGTGGGTGGTTTTGAGGAGGGAAAGGATGAGACATTTGGGCATGAGGGTCCCCAGGTGACTGTCTTAACAAGGCCTGACCCTCTGTCAGGGCACGGAGAGGAGGGCCGGGCCTCGGGGGAGGAGAAGCAGAGAGCGGGAATGGGAGGAGGGAAGGGCACCCCTTCACAAATCCCAGAAGCTACTCACTTTGAAGAAGGGCTCGCTCTGCTTACGGATGTCAGCCACCGAGAGACGAGAGCGGGCATAGCCCACGATGAAGGTGTTTTCAGGCAGGAGGCCATCCCGGAACAGCCACCTGAGGGCAAAGCGTGGCTGTGGGCAGGGTGGGGAGGGTGGGGAAGGCCAGGAAGGCTCAGGGCAGTGGGATTAGTGGAGGGGGTACTTACCAGATGGTGGGGTAGATCTTCTTCTTGGCCAGGTCACCCTGTGGCAGAGGGAACAGGCATGGTTAAGAGAAGCTGGGGAGCCCAACTGGCATGGCTCAGTGGTTGAGCATTGACCTACGAACCAGGAGGTGAAGGTTCCATTCCCTGTCACAGCACATGCCTGGGTTGTGGGCTTGATCCCAGGTGGGGGGGCATGCAGGAGGCAGCCGACCAATGATTCTCTCTCATCATTGATGTTTCTCTCTCTCTCTCTTCCTCTCCCTTCCTCTCTGAAATCAATAAAAATATATGTTTTAAAAGAAGGAGAAGCTGGGGACATGACCTAGGCTGTCTCCCCACTTTGAGCCTGGGTACTCACTCAGGGTCAGCACTCAACCACAAGCATACCTGTCTTCCTCCTTAATGTAGTCAGCAGAGCTTGAATGAGAGCCTGTGCTACCCTTTACCGTGACCCTGAACTAGTAGCACCCACGTATCGCAGGAGCCACCTTGAAGTGGATGGACCCTGTGCTGGCCAGGAGGCACCACGCCCAGCCTGGCCACCCTGCAATCACACAGGCATGGTCTCTGGCCTCAGTGCAAGCAAGGGGAGCCAAACCCCAACCAGAGAGCCCACGTCCAGGCAGCTCCGAGGCTGAAGAAGGAAACCCGAATACTCCCACTCACTGGAACCAAATGGCAGTGGAGGTGGCACATATCAAAACTTGTGCGATGTGGTCTTAAGTGCTGATGTTGGCAAAAAAAAAATGGCTTGAAACTAATGAGCTAAGCATTCAATTTAGGAAGTTAGAAAATAGGACAATTTAAAAAATTTCTCACCCGATGACGTTTTCATTGATTTTTAGAGAAAGAGAGAGAAACACATTGACGTGAGAAACATCGATCGGCTGGCTGCCTTCTGCACATGCCCCCAACTGGGGCTGGGGATTGAACCGCAAACCTGGATATATGTCCTGACCGGGAATCAAACCCACGACCTTTTGGAGCATGGGATGATGCTCCAACCAACTGAGCCACACCAGCCAGGGCAAGCACAGAATTTTCAAGCCAAACAAATTACAAGGCAGGAAATAAAGAAGAATTACTAAAATGGAAAACAAAGCAAAAAATGAACAAAGCCAAAAGCTGGTGCTTGAAAAAGACTAATAAGCCCTGACCAGTTTGGCTCAGTGGATAGAGCGTCGGCCTGCGGACTAAAGGGTCCCGGGTTCGATTCCGGTCAAGGGCATGTACCTTGGTTGCGGGCACATCCCCAGTGTGGGGTGTGCTGGAGGCAGCTGATTGAAGTTTCTCTCTCATCGATATTTCTAACTCTCTATCCCTCTCCCTTCTTCTCTGTAAAAAATCAATAAAATATATTTAAAAAAACAACAACAAAAAAAAAGACTAATAAAACCCTCCCTGGTTTTGCTCAGTGGTTAGAGCATCAGCCTGCAGACTGAATGGTCCCGGGTTCGATTCCCCGTCAGGGCACATGCCGGGGTTGCAGGCCTGATCCCCAGAGGGGGGCATGCAGGAGGCAGTTCAATCAATGATTCTCTCTCATCATTGATGTTTCTCTCTCTCTCTCCCTCTCCCTTGCTCTCTGAAATCAATTAAAAATATAGTAAAACAAAACACACAAGAATTGAGCAGAGGGTAGAGAGTGGGTAAAGCAAGATGGCAGAGCACTGTGGGAGCTGGGCCATGGACAGTGGCCGTTCATAGAGCTATTCTGTCGATTTTGTGTGCGTGTGAAAATTTCCAAAAGAAAAGCAAGGGTGTGATACACGGCAACTGTGAGCAACGATACGGCGAACCCCACAAATTTGACAGAAGGCTCATTAGAGAGAATCAAAGTTCCTTCTCTCCAAGCTCCAGTCCAGTGGCTGTGGGCATTCCCACGAGCTTTCACTTTGTAAGCCGACGATGGAATCCTCCCCTCCAGCTGGGAGAGGACGGGCACCGACGGTCACAGGCTCCTGGAGAGGAACAGAGCAGCGAGCCCTTTCATCTGCCTGCCCTGTAATTGAAGCTCGGGACGGGCCCGGGCAAGACCCACGCTCCACTCAGCGTTGCCAATCAGTGGGGTGGGGGTGGCAGGGGGAGAACATGCTAGGCTGGGATGGATCTGAATTCGCCCCAGGCAGAAAAAAAGGAGGCCATGCGACTGGGACCAACGCAACCCCAACCTGGTTAAAACCCCTCTGCAGCCGGCCGGTGTGCCTCAGTGGTTGCGCATCGGCCTGTGAACCAGGAGGTCAGGGGTCAATTCCTAGTCAGAGCACATGCCCAGGTTGTGGTGGATTTGATCCCCAGTGTGGAGCGTACAGGAGGCAGCCGGTCAATGATTTTTTCTCATCATTGATGTTTCTCTCTCCCTTCCTCTCTGAAATCAATTAAAAATATGTATTTAAAGAAGTCTAGTGGCACCTTAGGATAAATAAAAAAACATCCCTCCAAAGACAGGCAGTTAGGAGGCACTGGGGGCCTGGGGGGGTGCTCCTGGGGGAGGAATCCCTATGTGGGTGGAGGTGGGGGAAGGCCTGGTGCCTTGACTGTTCATGTTCCTCCTGTCCTTTGCTTTGTCTCCAATGTCCTTGGGTGACCTGACCTCTACCCAGGGCTTAAGGTGGGGACCTGCATGCAGACAACTCCAAGTGTCTTCCAGCCCAGAGTTCGCTGAGCACCAGGCTCACACAAGCAGGTGTGGACTGGCCATCTCCAGTCGGGACCCCAAACTTGCAAAGTGGGCCGTTCCCAAACCAGGGTATGCTGTGCCGGTGCCCCTGCCCAAGCCTGCCAACTGCTCACAACTGACCTCCAAATGGTTGGGAGCGCGTCCCTAACTGCCACCTTCCACGTGAAGCACTGCCATAGTGGCATCAGATGGAGATGGCTGCCCTCACCGGGCCTTCAAGTCCAGCTCTGAGCGTAGTCTGGGCTCCGAGCTTCCCCTCTCTGTCCCTCAGCGCCCAGGAGCCCCCACAGAGGCAATACCCATAGCGAATAGCAGTGCCCGCCTCTGGCTTCTCCCGTCAGTGGGGCTGGATGAGGACTCTGCTTCTGTCACCTTGGCTTAGTGTTGGCCTGTTGTTCAAGAGAGGGCTTGCTGGGGACTAGTCCGGAGGAAAAATAATCAGAAACTCGGCCTGCAAACGCCTCGTGGCAGGAGCTGTTTGCTTACCATCACATTCCAGCAGGCTGTGGGCAATGGCGTGGTGGCAAGGGACTAGTTTCCTGTCTGCTGAGTCACGGTGTCCCACACCCCGACTGTTTGTTCTTGCCATTCTCTCTGGGATTAATTAGCAATAGAACCTGCTTGTCTTGTTCCGCTCAGCCCCTGCAACCAGCGGTCTGCTGGGCTCCAAGTCACCTAAGGAAGAGGTGACACAGGACCCAGGGAGGGGGGGCCGGGGGGGGGCTGGCAGCTGCTCTCTTTGGGCCGGCCTGGGTTGGACTCCTCTGCAAGAAGGCATGCGGGAAGACACTGATCAAATTTAAGCATGCCACATGTGGGTGTGGAGCAATTACAGGGGCTTTTGGTGAGATGCGGCAATCTTTCCTCTACCCTTCACTTTAAAAAATATTTGCATTGATTTCAGAGAGGAAGGAAGAGGGAGAGAGAGAGAAACATCAATGATGAGACAGAATCATTGATTGGTTGCCTCCTGCATGCCCCACACAGGGGATTGAGCCCGCAACCCTGGCATGTGCCCCGACCAGGAATCCAAGTGTGACTTCCTGGTTCATAGGTTGAGTCAACCACTGAGCCTCACTGGCCGGGCCCTAAACCCTTCATTTTGCTGGCGGACCACAGCGGGGAAGGAGCTGCCTGGGGACATGGTGACTTAGCTGGAGAAGCAGGGCCTTATTGGGATCTCCAGCCACCAGTATCTGGCTTGGCTGGGGCAAAGGAACCCGGCCCGCCACCTGCTTGTTGCCACCCAGGTTTGACTTCTGTATCCTGTCTTATAAGCCCAAACCACTGCTGAGGTCTGTTTGTGAGGGTTTTATGGCAGAAGGCGTGACAGAGAGCTCCAGGGACTGGCTGCCAGCTCAAGGCCCTGAAGGGTGGGCCATCCCATCCCTCTAGGGTCACTGAGGTCAAGGATCTGCTGGGTGCCCGACCGGCGTGGCTCAGTTGACTTATGAACCAGGAGGTCACTGATCAATTCCTGGTAAGGGCACACATCCGGGTTGCAAGTTCAATCCCCAGTGAGGAGTGTGCAGGAGGCAGCCGATCAATGATTTTCTCTCATCATTGCTGTTTCTACCTCTTTCTCTCTCTTTTCCTCTCTGAAATCAATAAAAACACATTTTTTAAAAAGGACCTGCTGCATCTCCTGGGGTGGAGCCCAGGTCTTGGCTGGGTACCAGCTGGCTCTTGGCCACTGGGCTGAGATAACTGGGGGCTGCTGAGGTAGGCTTGGCTGCAAAGCCAACAAAA
>NW_006284359.1:36479-38112 GCF_000327345.1 Myotis davidii | reverse complement strand
GGGGGGGGGGGGAGTGTTGCCAATATCATCATGACACAGCAAGAATTTTATCGGCCCAAGGGGAAGGCAGTCCAGAAAAATTCCGAGGAAAGGGAGGTGCCGGGTTGCCAGGCCATCCTTTGTACCCGTCACTGGGATGGGTCCTGAGCACCCATTGAGCCCATGGCCTCTGTGGTCCAGGTGGGGAGACTGAGGCCCAGAGAGACGAGGGGCTGAGAACCAGGCAGTAAGCCAATCCTGTCCAAGTCGATTCCCAGTCTTATCTCTTTCTCTTACTCCCATTCCTCTCTATATCCCTGGAGGGAAGAGTCACTCCAGGCCCTACCAGATGGGGAAGGAAAGGATCTGCTGGGCCCAAGGTTCTTCCCCACATGCTTGTCTGTAAAGAAAAACTGGTTTCTTTCTTAAAAAATTTCTTTTTATTATTGATTTCCGAGAGGAAGGGAGAGGGAGAGAAACATCAATGATGAGAGAGGATCATTGATTGGCTGCCTCCTGCACGCCCCGTCCTGGGGATTGAGCCCACAACCCTGGCATGTGCCCTGACTGGGAATGGAACCGTGACCTCCTGGTTTATAGGTCGACACTCAACCACTGAGCCACACCGGCCAGGCAGAAACTGGTTTCTTTTATCTCAAAGTTTTCTGGACTAGGACAGTAAGTACCTACATGCTCTTCCTACTTGGGGTGGGAATCCTGAGATGGGGGGAAGTGGCTACACAGAAGGGGGAACAGACAGCAGCTTCAAGCCCATTGGGTAACCCCATGAGCCAGCATTACAATGCTCCCGGAAGGAAGCTGAGTGTGTGGCAAGGGTTGGGTAAGCGGGTGGGGGAGGAGGAAGGGGCAGAGGTCTGCCCCCAGGGGCCCACCAGTCACCGGGGGTTCTGTGTTTGCTCTTCCCTTTGCGTGGAATGCTCCCCCAACTCTGGCTCCACAGGCCCCTCCTTTGAGATCTGGCTGCTGAGGGATGGGGTAGGTGACACAAGGGCCTGCTTGTGTCTTCTATCACATGCGCCACTCTGAATTCTTACTGGGCTGCTAACTCACCTTGGGTCCCGGGCCCCCAGCACACAGGTCCCAGGGGGAGGGCGGGGCCTGTCTCTGCGCTGCAAGGAGGCACTTGATCGCCATTTGTTGGATGAATGAACAGAAAATTCACTGGTTTCCCACAGTACCACCCTACCTACCTCCTACATGGAAGGAGCAGGCATGGGAGGCCTGACTCTGGGAGCTGTTTTAAGTGCTGAGTGTGGGAGGCTGGCCCACTCAGCTCCAGCCCCTCTAACAGGAGGTGGAGAAATGAACAGGAGCCCTTCTATGGAGGACAGACACCCTGTGCTCCCCCACTCCACCTGTTGGGGCGGCACTTCCCATTTCTGCTCTGGAGGCTTCTGGTTGTCACTCTCAGGCAGAGGAGAGCAAAGGGGAACCCTACCAATTGCAAAGAAACAAAGTTGCCCAACCCCAAGCTGGTCACAGGTGAAAGCAGTGGAGTCACAGAATCAGCTCGGCGAGTCCAAGGACCCCTGGCACTTGCTTCAGAAACTCTCATTTGCGCCCAGCCAGTGTGACTCAGTGGTTGAATGTTGACCTATGAACCAGGAGGTCACAGCTCAATTCCCCATCAGGG
>NW_006284359.1:32830-35874 GCF_000327345.1 Myotis davidii | reverse complement strand
AACTGGTTTCTTTTATCTCAAAGTTTTCTGGACTAGGACAGTAAGTACCTACATGCTCTTCCTACTTGGGGTGGGAATCCTGAGATGGGGGGAAGTGGCTACACAGAAGGGGGAACAGACAGCAGCTTCAAGCCCATTGGGTAACCCCATGAGCCAGCATTACAATGCTCCCGGAAGGAAGCTGAGTGTGTGGCAAGGGTTGGGTAAGCGGGTGGGGGAGGAGGAAGGGGCAGAGGTCTGCCCCCAGGGGCCCACCAGTCACCGGGGGTTCTGTGTTTGCTCTTCCCTTTGCGTGGAATGCTCCCCCAACTCTGGCTCCACAGGCCCCTCCTTTGAGATCTGGCTGCTGAGGGATGGGGTAGGTGACACAAGGGCCTGCTTGTGTCTTCTATCACATGCGCCACTCTGAATTCTTACTGGGCTGCTAACTCACCTTGGGTCCCGGGCCCCCAGCACACAGGTCCCAGGGGGAGGGCGGGGCCTGTCTCTGCGCTGCAAGGAGGCACTTGATCGCCATTTGTTGGATGAATGAACAGAAAATTCACTGGTTTCCCACAGTACCACCCTACCTACCTCCTACATGGAAGGAGCAGGCATGGGAGGCCTGACTCTGGGAGCTGTTTTAAGTGCTGAGTGTGGGAGGCTGGCCCACTCAGCTCCAGCCCCTCTAACAGGAGGTGGAGAAATGAACAGGAGCCCTTCTATGGAGGACAGACACCCTGTGCTCCCCCACTCCACCTGTTGGGGCGGCACTTCCCATTTCTGCTCTGGAGGCTTCTGGTTGTCACTCTCAGGCAGAGGAGAGCAAAGGGGAACCCTACCAATTGCAAAGAAACAAAGTTGCCCAACCCCAAGCTGGTCACAGGTGAAAGCAGTGGAGTCACAGAATCAGCTCGGCGAGTCCAAGGACCCCTGGCACTTGCTTCAGAAACTCTCATTTGCGCCCAGCCAGTGTGACTCAGTGGTTGAATGTTGACCTATGAACCAGGAGGTCACAGCTCAATTCCCCATCAGGGCACATGCCCAGGCTGTGGGAGGCAACCGATCAATGATTCTCTCTCTCCCTCTCTGAAATCAATAAAAAGATATGAAAAAAAAGCCCTCATTTACTATGTGGAAACACAGGTTCAGAGAAGGGGAGACACCTGCCCCAGGTCACACAGCAAGGTTGGATGCTCTCAATGAAACATCTAAAATGTGAGGGCCTGGAGCTATAAGCCATTTACTGTGGCCTGGGATGCTCTGTGGGAACATCCTGTGACAGGCTGGTATGGGGATAAGGGAAAGGAGGAGACATAATCCTGAGTTACTTTCCCTTCCAAACTATTTCCTGGACAAAGGGCCAAAGGGTCAGAGTCCTAGGCCTTAAAGTTGGCGGCTCCTCGAAGGGGGCCAGGCTTGGGTGAAGGGTGGGGGCCAAGTCTTCCTCCCTGTGCTCCTCCTGTGCATTCCCCCGACTTGGGCTTATGGGGAGGCAGAGGATAGTGCTTAAGGGGGACCTTCCTACCCTCCACCAGCAGACCCTCCTCCCCGGCTCTGCCTCCAGCCCTGTATTCTGGCTCTCCTTTTCCAAGTTGTGATCAGAATCACCAAGTTGGCAGGGAGTAGGCTCTGCGAAGGGCAGCAGCACGCTATGCTACATGAACAAAGAACCAAGGTCCTCCAGAGCTGAGGGGACCATGACGTGAAAGGCGCAGGGAGACAATGCCTACACTATCAAGAGCTAACTAGTTTTGGTAGAATTGTTTTGTGTTTTTTTTTGTTAAACCTCACCCAAGGATATTTTTCCAGACATTTATAGAGAGAGTAGAAGGGATGGAGATGAGAGAGAGCAGAAGGGAAGGGAGAGAGAGAAAACACCCATGTGAGAGACACACATTGATTGGTTGCCTCCAGCAGGCACCCTAACCAGGGCTGGGGTTCGAGCCTGCAACTGAGGTATGTGCTCTTGACTGGGAATTGAATCCATGACCCTTCAGTCGTCAGGCCAACACTCTAACCACCAGCCAGGACTTTTGGTAGAATTCTGGCTCAAGATTATATAATAAGTTACAAGCAAAAATGGTCATGCGCTGCTTAGTAGATTCTTGGTCACAGGCAGGGTTAAAAATGAAGAGGCCACTTTGACTTCCAGATGAAGCTCTGGCAGCTCATCTCACCAGCCCATGGGCACATCTTGCCACCCGGCAGATCTCCCTTCTGCACCTCACACTGGGGGGGGGGTGTTAGGGTGGGAGTCATGGTCTTTCCTTTCAGAGCAAAATGATGGTGCCACTGGCTAGGCAATGGGGCGCCTCAGCAGGCTTTGGAAGCTGAGGCAAGGAGACAACATTCAAAGTGTTTGTCCCCAGGGAACTTGACTTGGTAGCGAGAGACAAAGGTGCAGATAGGACCTCAGATCCTGCCTCTGGAATTAACTGTGTGACATTTGTCAAGTCACAAACAGGTTTGAAAAAGACAGGCGTGGCATGAATAGCCTCTCCTGTTTGCACCTCACTTTTCCCCAGGGAGGAGGAAGCCCAATCAGACCATCCCTAAGGACCTCCCAGCTCTAGGACACAGGTCTACAGTCAAGGTCTACAGTCAAGGGCTGTGCAGAGATTTCAGATACGCCTGGAAGTGAGTGTATTCCAGGTGGGGCTGGGGTGATAATGGCACAGAGGCAGGAACAAGAGGGAGAGCCCAAGTGGCGCCCCCAGCAATCAGGTGGGAAAGCTCCGGCACTCAGCAGGCAAGGATCTTAAGCAATATCGCGCTCTAACTTTGGATTTTCAGAGGCAGGGGCTAGGGTAGACTCACCGATGCCCCCATGATGATGAAGATATGTGTTTCGGACTGATGGAAGGCATCACCCTGGTACAGCTCTTCCCGCAGGATCCCGCACACCTGGGTCCGGCTCAGGTCCACCTGCTCTGCCATGATGCTCTCTGCTAAGAGAAAGACTTGTTGGCAAGGCAGGAGAGCAGAAAAGCTTTGAGAAGGTGGTCCCTCTCTTAAGGGGTCTTTTGGGCTCTCACCCAGCTGAGGTCTAATGTTGAAACCAC
>NW_006284359.1:32402-32738 GCF_000327345.1 Myotis davidii | reverse complement strand
CTGGCCATACTCCCCAGAGCAGCCTTCTTTCACAGTGTACGTTATAAAGTTACACAAAGCACCAGTGGATTCCAACTGGAGCCTCAATTCTCGGGAGTGAGCAAAACTCTGCTGGAGCATCTCACCCAGGAAACCAGGTGGAAACTCCCCAATGAGCTGGATGGAGCATGTGAGACCCTGCAGCTCCAGCCCTCTTCCGGCCAAGCTGGGAGACTCCGGCAAGTCCCTGTCCCTCTCAGGGGTCCAATGGAGACGATTGGATGTGAGACCCTTTGATTTTGCCCGGCTACCCAGCGCGGCACATCGGAGGGCCTCGCGGCGCAGCACGCGCCTCGG
>NW_006284359.1:31940-32251 GCF_000327345.1 Myotis davidii | reverse complement strand
AGGGGAGGCGCGCGGGCGGGGCCACCACGGACCCCTCCCTTGCGGGGGCGGGGCGCGGGCAGGTGCGCGCGCATCCCAGGCTGCGCGAGGGAGGGGGCCCCCTCCAGCCCGAGGTCTCCTCCCTTTGCCCGCCCCGCCCCTTGGGCACCTGCACCGGTTCTTGAGCCGCAGTCAGGCTGCTGTTCCCGGCGCCGCTGTCCCGCGTACCTGATGCCTAGCAGGTTCGGGCGCAGCTCTGCGCCGTTCGCTCACTCATCCATCACAGGCTAAGCCCGGCCCCTGAAACCGGCTTTCTCCTCCGACCCCAGTCG
>NW_006284359.1:29601-31764 GCF_000327345.1 Myotis davidii | reverse complement strand
CGTGGCTCCTCCCCTTGCGGGGGCGGGCGGCTGAGCGACCGGGGGGCTGGATGCCGCCGCTGTAGAGACTAGGGGAAGTGTGGGCTTGATGCCGGGAAAAGCAACGGGTGGTACATGTCGCTAGGGAACGTACTGCGGGCCGGCTGAGGCTGGCGGGCTCGGGCTTTCTTGGGAAACAGCCTCCTTCATACCTCTTGCCGGCCTCCTGGCTGGGGCGGGGCTTGCGTGTTTTACTTCCGGGTACCACAGCAACGACACCGGAAGCCGGAAGTGGGGATTTCAGCGGCCGGAGAAGGGAAGAGCTACCGCGGAATGGGGACTTGCTTGGAGTGACGGGCTTGAGGGGCGCTCGCGACCCGCTGCTCCCGCCCTTCTCACGTCGGATCAATTCTGCTGACAGGTGTGGCCCTCTTCCCCGAAGACAGGAAGACAGGGTACCATCGGTGGGCGTTCCGCCGCCTCCTAGATTCCCCCGGACGTCCAGGCTTCCTACTCCTGTTGGGCCCCGGTCCGTTTCTGCCGCCCGCTCCTAGGGCACTGGCCCAGGCGGGGCCGATGCTGGACCCAGATTACTTTGGCGGCGAGCTTGACTGTTCCGCTTGTCCCTCCGCCGCGGCCGCGGAGTTTGACCACGCCCCTAGTTCGTGGATGACTCTTCTAGTTCGGAGACATTTTCTGTTCATCAAACTTGACTGCATTTGAGGTTGTTAAATTCTTTAATAAGGTCCCAATACAGTTTGGCAGCTATCTTACCTCCATGTGCCTCCGTTTGCTCACTTTGCAAAACGATTAATGTCTACCCGACCTCATACCATGTGAGTGTGTGTGTGTGAGAGAGAGACTCGAGAATGAATGGGCCATCCTGGCATGTTTTAAAAACAGCAAAGAGGCCACTATAGCTGGAGCGGAGTAAGGTACTTGGAGAGGAAGTAATGGGGAATCAGATGGTACAGGATCTTTAGGCTCTAGTAGAATTTTGGCTTTTACTCGGAGGGCAATGAGGAGCCATAGTAGGCGTCTGATTAGAGCAGGGACGTGATTGGAATTACTCTTTAAGCTGACTTTTCTGGCTGACTGTAGGGAGCAAGGTTAGGAACAAGGTGGCCTCTTAGGAGGCTATTGCAGTAATCCAAGGGAGAGACCTGGTACTTTGAGCATTTTATTATGAAAATTTAAAAGATGTACAATAGTAGGAAGAATAGTATAGTAAACCCATGTACCCACATCCCAGCTTGAACAATTATCAACTCATGGCTAATTTTGTTTAATTTATACCCCTTACAATCCTGTCTCATTATTATTTTTCAAGAATAGCTTTATTGAGATGTAATTCACATACCACAGAATTCACCCATTTAAAGTGTACAATTCACTGGTTTTTAGGATATTCAGAGTTGTACAATCATCATTAGTGATTCCAAAACATTTTCATCACTTCAAAAAGAAGGCCTGTGCCCTTTAGCTATCACCTCCATCACTCCATCTCCAGTACCTCTAAACATCCACTAAGCTTTTTTTTTTTTAACTTTTGTTTTTTAGTTATTTCAGAGAGAGGAAGGGAGAGCAGGAATCATTGATTGGCTTCCTCCTGCACGCTTCCTATTGGGGATCAAGGCCACAATCTGGGCATGTGCCTTGACTGGGAATCACACAGTGACCTGGTTCATAGGTCGATGCTCAACCACTGAGCCACACCGACAGGGCAGCTTTCTGTCTATCTATTTGCTTATTCTGTACATTTCATATAAACAGAATCATACAATATGTGGTCTTTTGTTTCTCTTTTTCTTTTTTGTTAATCCTCACCTGAGGATATTTTTCCATTGATTTTTAGACAGAATGGAAGGGAGAGGGAGAGCTAGAGAGAGAAACATCAATGTGAGAGAGACACATCAATTGGTGATTGGTTGCCTCTAGTAGGCCAGGCTGGAAATAGAACCTGCAACCAAGGTATGTGCTCTTGACCAGAAATCCTTCAGTGTGTGGGCTGGCTCACTAACCACTGAGATCACCGGCCAGGGCATGAAATTCTTAATTTCAGCTTACAGCCCAGAGACAGGTGCTAGACAAGAGTTTCTAATCAGTGCTGAACCATGGCTTTTTCAAGTCCCACATATGGGCCTGCACCTCCCTTTGGAATGGGAGTATGGGTCACCTCTTAGA
>NW_006284359.1:25180-29516 GCF_000327345.1 Myotis davidii | reverse complement strand
GAGTGGCCCCAGAGCTGCTGACATCTGCGCTCCTTGTCCTGCAGGGGAATCTGCACAGGTCCCGTGTGACGCTCCTGCTGCCTTTCTCTTCCAAACCTTGACTTGTTGGATGAGCAGGCCCCCCTGGAAGAGTCCGCTGTGTGAGATGGTGCAGCCCAGCGGTGGCCCGGCTGGGGACCAGGACATGATGGGTGAGGAGTCTTCTCTGGGGAAGCCGACCATGCTCCACCTGCCTTCGGAGCAGGGTGCTCCTGAGACCTTCCAGCGCTGCCTGGAGGAGAACCAAGAGCTCCGAGGTGAGGACAGTGGGCGTGGAGTAAGAAGTCAGGGGACCCAGTCCTGCTGGGGGAAGGCTTATTCTGCTCGCCTGTGCCTCTGTGTCTGGTGGGTCTAGGCCAGTGGTTCTCAACCTTCCTCATGCCGCGACCCTTTCATACAGTTCCTCAGGTTGTGGTGACCCCCAATTTCATTGTCACAAATTGAACATAATGAAAGCATACTGATTAATCACAAAAGCAATATGTAATGATATATGTGTTTTCCGATGGTCTTAGGCGACCCCCAAAGGGGTCGCGACCCACAGGTTGAGAACCGCTGGTCTAGGCGGACGTCTGAGAGCCAGCTAGCAATTCAAGCTCAGTCACCCTCCCTCAGTGTTTCAGGTGGATTTCCCTGGAAGCATACTGTGAGACAGAGATGAATGTGCAGGAAGTTTCTTTTTTTAAAAAAATTGATTTCAGAGGGGAAGGGGGAGAGAGACAGAAATGTCAATGATGAGAGAGAAACATTGATCAGCTGCCTCCTGCACGCCCCCCACTGGGGATCGAGCCCACAACCCAGGCATGTGCCCTGACCGGTAATCGAACCATGATCTCCTGATCCATAGGTAGATGCTTAACCACTGAGCCACACTGGCTGGGTAGGAAGTTTATTTAGAGTGCTCTGAGGACCAGAATGGGAAGGGAAGGGAAAGACAGGCCAGAGGCAGGGGTGGGCAGAGGGAGAAGCTGAGCTGCAGTGCAGGCCAAGCTCTGGAGCTGAAATGACCCTTCTGAGTTGTCCCAAGTTGGGCCAATGTGGCCAGGTGTTTGTACTTCCATACTGATTAGTCATTAAGTGCTGGCTATCCTGGGAATGGGGCATGGCCTTTTGTGGGAAGGGGCGTGGCCTTCCCTGGGAAGGGCCTATGGGCTGCTTTGGGAAAGAAAGGGAGGAGTCTTGGGCTCCTGACCTCGGGCCAGGTGTCTCTGTGAAGAGCCCTCAGCTGAAGGCCGTCCTTCAGCTGCCTCCTCCCCACATGTGGATGGGGGTTGAGTTTTTTCCTGGCCACCCCATCCCTGTCTCCACCACAGCCCCCACTCTCACCCCCCACATCCTCACCTGAATCGGTGACAGTTTCTCCAGGTCCCAGTGGCCATTGTACTGTGCCCCTCAGGCACCACGGCTGTCCCTGGGTGTGGTGCATCCTCTCTCCTCTGTGTGACAAGGCCTCACCCCTTGATCATACCTCCGGGGCTCCAAATCTGCTCCTTTGGTAGTTAGGTGTAGCCCCAGGTGCCCAGGTGGCATCTCGAGCTTCTCATTCAATGAGACTCTGTGTGAGAGGCGGCTCGGTGTTACGGGGAATGCACTGTGCCAGACCACGGGGCTGGCAGGCTGGCTTCCAGGGCTTACCTCCCCTCGGCTGTTTTCTCTGCTGCCAGATGCCATCCGGCAGAGCAACCAGATGCTGCGGGAGTGCTGCGAGGAGCTGCAGCGTTTCCAGGGCAGCCAGAGGGAAGAGAAGGAGTTCCTCATGCAGAAGTTCCAGGAGGCCAGGAAACTGGTGGAGAGACTGAACCTGGAGAAGCTGGACCTGAAGAGGCAGAGGGAGCAGGCCCTACAGGAGGTGGAGCACCTGAAGAGATGCCAGCAGGTAGCCCAGGGGGCAAGCAGGCCTTCTCCCAGGAGTGGCCAAGCTAGGGGCTCTGGCCCCCTGTGCGACCAGCCTCGGGCGTTCTGCAAACCCACAGGGATGTCAGTGTTTCCAGAGGGGTCCCCCAGAGCACCCTCAGGAGTGGCGGTTACTATGGAGGGGTTACTGCACAGGGATCAGGGATGGGGAGCACTGAGTCTCAACCCGGGGCTAGGGCAGCTTGAGGTTACGGGGATCTGGTCCGGACTGTTTGATGAGGGAGATCAGGCAATTGCGAGTTTCGACATCTTTTGTTTAGAAACCTATTTTATTTTATTTTAATATATTTTATTGATTTTTTACAGAGAGGAAGGGAGAGAGATAGTTAGAAACATCAATGAGAGAGAAACATCAATCAGCCGCCTCCTGGACACCTCCCACTGGGGATGTGCCCGCAACCCAGGTACATGCCCTTGACCGGATTCGAACCCGGGACCTTTCAGTCCACAGGCCGACGCTCTATCCACTGAGTCCGCAGCCCAGGCATGTGCCCTGACTGGGAATGGAACCGTGAGCTCCTGGTTCCTAGGCCGACACTCAACCACTGAGCCACTCCGGCTAAGCAGCTCTTTTTTTTTTTTAATCCTCACCCGAGGATATTTTTTCATTGATTTTGAGAGAGTGGAAGAGTTTGACAAAAATATCAATGTGAGAGAAACACGTCGATTGGTTGCCTCCTGAACGAGCCCCGACCAGGGCTCGGGACGGGGAGGAGCCTGCAACCAGGTATGTACCCTTGACCGGAATGGAACCTGGGACCCTTTGGTCTGCAGGCTGATGTTCTATCCACTGAGCCAAACCGGCAAGGGCTCTTTTTTTTTTTTTTTTACTATTTAGCCTGAAAACTTGATCTACATATTTTTTTTCTTTTTAAAAATATTTTTATTGATTTCAGAGAGGGAGAGAGAGATAGAAACATCCATGACGAGAGAGAATAATTGATCGGCTGTCTCCTGCACGCCCCACACTGGGGATTGAGCCTGCAACCCAGGCATATGCCCTGACCGGGAATTGAACCGTGACCTCCTGGTTCATAGGTCGATGCTCACCTTCTGAGCCAAACCGGCTGGGCTAGACAACTTTTGAATTTTGTGGCTGGCAGAGGTCTTCTGGGAAGAGTGTCATTAACACCTTACCTTCTAGTGGCCCCGGGCCTGTGGAATAGAGCGTGTACTTTTGTCGCTGTCTTTGTGTCTCGCCTCCCTTGGCATCTAGTCTCAGAGAGGCTGAGAGATTCCTGCAGGGCTCAGTCCTCACGGCCTGGTCGTCAGTGTTAGGAGACTTGAGGCCGCTCTGTGCTGGGTCTCATCATACCCCATCCGCAGAGATGAGGAGGGGCTCATGGGACTCGACCCCTCTCCATTGCATCAGTTGCCTGGCGGGGGTTTGGCAACTTCTGAAGGCGAGAGGTGAGATGAGTAGGGGCGCTAAGGGCGGGAGAGAAGCCCTCAGGGTGATGCATCTTAGCACTTGCAGGCTGCCCCAGGGTTTGGGGCCACCAAGGGTGGGCAGCTGGTGAAAAAGCATTGCTGACAGGAAGTGGCTCTTTTTCATGTAGCAGATGGCTGAGGACAAGGCCTCGGTGAAAGCCCAGGTGACGTCCTTGCTGGGGGAGCTCCAGGAGAGCCAGAGTCGCTTGGAGGCTGCCACCAAGGATCGGCAGGCTTTGGAATCCAGGTGAGTGGCGAGGGCACGCCCACCTGGAGGCCTCTGTCAGGGCACCTGAGAAGACTGAGGCCATTTAGGTGTCTCCGGGGGTTCCTCTGTGAGGGGGGACTAGAGGACTGTGAGTCAGCACAGGGGCATGGAGACAGGTGCTTAGCTGAGCTGTGCCCTGACCAGGAATCGAACCATGACCTCCTGGTTCATAGGTCGATGCTCAACCACCAAGCCACGCTGGCTGGGTATCAGCACCTAACTTTTATCTGATAACAGATGGAAATCTGTGTTACATGTACATATACCTATACCTATACATATACTTGTATATATACACTGAATGGCCAGATTATTATGATCACCTGACATTTGTAGGCAAATTAGCTATTTCATGCTGAAGTTGCTAGAGGGCTAGACCATTATAAATGTCTGAGTAGCACAACATACCTAGGTATTGTTGCTGATCAAGTTCATCCTATGATGTTGATGGCATATCCCAATGGAGATGGCTTCTTCCAACAAGACAGTGCTCCATGCCATGGTGCTCGTATTGTGCAGGAGTGGTTTCAAGAACATGAGGGAGACTTTACCTTGCTTAGGTGGTACCCACAATCACCAGATCTCAATCCAATTGAGCATTTGTGGGACGAAGTTAAAAAAGCCATCAGGCAGCTGGTTCCACAACCATCAAATCTCACAGAGCTGGACATTCTCCTCCTCAGC
>NW_006284359.1:24005-24519 GCF_000327345.1 Myotis davidii | reverse complement strand
GGAAAGAGGAATTTCCTGCCCAGGCTACTGCTGCTTCCCCAGGCAGGCCAGTGGGAGGCTCTCCTCACAGGGGTGGATGTTTGGATCTCCAAATGAGCCACTGAGGTGGGCCAGTCACTTCCTTGCTACTTCTAGAATAGGCACTGGGAGGCTGCTGCCTCCTGCATGCCCCCTAATGGGGATCGAGCCCACAACCCAGGCACATGCCCTTGACCAGAATTGAACCCGGGACCCTTCAGTCCACTGTTTGCCATGTTTTGTTTTGTTTTTTTAATGTATCTTTATTGATTTCAGAGCGGCAGGGAGAGGGAGAGAGAGAAACATCAATGATGAGAGAGAATCATTGATTGCCTGCACATGCAGTCACTGGGGATGGAGCCTGTTACCCCAGACATGTGCCCTGACTGGGAATCGAACCGTGACCTTCTGGTTCATAGGTCAACGCTCAACCATTGAGCCACGCTAGCCGGACAACCCCCAACCTATTTCTTTTTTTTTTTCAAATATCAACAGT
>NW_006284359.1:14335-23708 GCF_000327345.1 Myotis davidii | reverse complement strand
GTAGAAAGGCTTATTTTTTCTGGCTGCCTCCATTTCCTCTCCTCCCAATCTCTCCTGGCCCCTCCACGGAGACTGCTCTGGCTGGGCCCCCATCCCCCACCTGTTGGCCCCTAAGGGGTGGTTCTTGAGAGCTTCTCTCCCCTGGCCGCAGCAGCACTCTCTTCTGGGATCACTCCTTCACCTTTGAAGGGGCTTCCATAATGGATGGCATCAGCCTGAACCTGAGCCCCAGGTCTCCTTGGCACCTGCACTTGGTTGTTGGCTGGGTCCCTGCATTGACACAAACATGTTGCCCCTAACCTGGTGCCCTGCAGTTGTCGCTGTCTCCAGTGACAGCCCTCCTCCTTTCTTTCTTCTTTTTTTTTTTTGTTCTTAATCCTCACCCCAGGATATTTTCCCATTGATTTTTAGAGGGAGTGGAAGGGAGGGGAGAGACAGAGAGAGAAACATCGTTGTGAGAGAGAGACATCGATTGGTTGCCTCCTGTTTCCTGACTGAGGCTGGGGATCGAGCCTGCAACTGAGTTAGGTGCCCTTAACTGGAATCGAACCTGGGACCCTTCAGTCCAAGGACTGATGTTCTATCCACTGAGCCAAACCGGCTAGGGCAACCTCCCTCTTTCTCACGCTGTGTTGGCTCTGCATTGACAGGATGTTCTGAACCAAGACTCCTCCCCATGCTCCCAGGGCCCGTCCTCTCTCCTCAGACTGCAGAGCGTCTAGTGCTCTCTGGCTCCACCTGCCTTTCGCTGGCAGTCCTCAGCACAGCAGGGCTCCTGTGAGCACCCTCACTCCTGCTGGGGCCCTCTGTGACCTTCCTGTTCCCCCATGCAGGGTCCGGGCAGCCAGTGAGCAGGCCCGGAAGCTGGAGAGCGAGCGGGAGGTGCTGCAGCAGCAGCACAGCGTGCAGGTGGACCAGTTGCGCATGCAGAACCAGAACATGGAGGCTGCTCTGCGCAAGGAGCGCCAGGTTGCCTCGGAGGAGAAGTGAGTGGTGCCTGACATGGGAGGGATGGAGACCGGAGGGATGTCGGTGGCTTTCTACCTGTGGGAGAGCCCTTCGGACTGTCTGTGGCTGAGGGCCGGATTCAGTTCCTTAACCATTATCACATCCAAATGATTCATACTTTAAATGGCAACATTCTCCAGGCCATATTCAGACTACTGTTTGGCCCACGTGTTAACGGCGTCTGGGCCAGGATCCTTCATTCCTTTTGTTGGTATACCTTTGACTAGTCCTGCCTTTCTGTTTTTCATGAAGTTGACTTTTTTTGTTGTTGTTAATCGCCACCTGCGGATATTTTCCCCATTGATTATTTATTTATTTCATTTATTTTTTAAACATTTTTATTGATTTTTAATATTTCTAGGGAGAGGGATAGAGAGATGGAAACATTGATGAGAGAGAAACATTATCAATTGGCTGTCTCCTACATGCCCCTCACAGGGGATTGAGCCCACAACCCAGTCTTGTGCCCTGACCAGGAATTGAACTGGTGACCTCTTGGCTCCTGGGTCAATGCTCAACCGCTGAGCTACGCCAGGCCGGGCTTCTCGTTGATTTTTAGAGAGAGTGGAAGGGAGGGGGAGAGACAGAGAGAGAGAAACATTGATGTGAGAGAGACACATCGATTGGTTGCCTCCCACACGTGCCCCAACCAGGGTCAGGGATCGAGCCTGCAACCGAGGTACATGCTCTTGACCAGAATCAAACCCAGGACCCTTCAGTCTACACGCTGACACTCTAACCACTGAGCCTTACTGGCTAGGGCATGAATTGACTTTTTTAAAGAGTGCAGACAGTTCCATTTTATTATAAACATTTTTTTTCATACTTCAAAATATGCTAGTTATGAGGAAAATAATATTAACTATTTAGCCAAGCGTGCCTCGGAACTGATGGCCTCTAAGGCACGTATGTGCCCTGGGAGCCCCGTTCGGGTTTGTGGGAGGAAGAAAGTGGGCAGAGTTGGAAGCAGGAAAAGCTGTGGCTGGTCCAGGACAAGGTGGTTCCTCCAGCGAAAGCTCCTTTTTCTTAGGCGGAAGCTGGCGCAGCTCCAGGCAGCCTATCACCAGCTCTTCCAAGATTATGACAACCGCATGAAGAGCAGCCTGGTGAGCACTGAGCGAAACCGAGTGAGTATGGTGGGCACACCCCAGGAACTGCCTAGGACTGAGCTGACCCGGCTCCTCTCTCATGGGGCCTGCTCTCCCAAATGCGAGGGAGGGACACTCAACTTATCTTAGAGTTTTGTCAAGGCTGCAGTGTGATGGCTCAGGGTAGACTACGGGGAGATGGGGACACTTGGGCTGTGATGCTTGCTGCCTATGGTGGCCTGGGTTGGGTCTCCACCCGCTCCCTGGGCTGGGTCCTCTTGCTAGCCGTCACCAGTTTGGCTCCTGGCTCAGATTTCTCTGGGAATGTTTCCATCCCAGTGTTGAAGTCATTGGGGAGCCCTTTTCTAGTTTGTCCTTATGAGAACTCTACTGGGTTCAGTTTTTGTTTTGTTTTTAAATATATTTTTATTGATTTCAGAGAGGATAGGAGAGGGAGGGAGAGAGAAACATCAATGATGAGAGAGAATCATCGATCGGCTGCCTCCTGCACACCCAACACCGGGATCGAGCCTACAACCCCGGGCATGTGCCCTGACCAGGAATCGAACCATGACCTCCTGGTTCATAGGTCGATGCTCAACCACTGGGCCATGTCGGCTGGGCTGAGTACAGTTTTTGGTGATCACATTTTAAGAAGGATTCTGGGAAGGGAGTGTTGGCCTGAGTGGGAGCTTGTGCCAGATGACCTCAGAGGTCCTCTTCAGCCTGGTCAAACACGAATATACGCAGAAGAGACTTATAAGGGTAAAGCCTGAAACCAGTTACACAGGAAGAGTTAGTTGCCAAATTGTGGCCCTTAGATTTCCAGAGGGATGGTTGGGTGGTGTGTGTGCATGCATGTGGGCTTGTGTCTGTGTATCTGTGCATGTATCTATCTGTATGTGTCTGTATGTGTGTGTGTCTGAGTGCGAGTGTCTGTGAGTGTGTGTATGTGTGTGTCTGAGTGTGTGTGCGAGTGTGTGCGCGCGAGTGTGTGTGTATGTGTGTGTCTGAGTGCGAGTGTCTGTGTGTGAATGTGTGTGTCTGAGTGCGAGTGTCTGTGTGTGTGTGTGTATGTGTGTGAGTGAGTGCGAGTGTCTCTGTGTGAGTGTGGATGTGAGTGCGAGTGTCTGTGAGTGTGTGTGTATGTGTGTGTCTGAGTGCGAGTATTTGTGTGTGAGTGTGTGTGGATGTGTGTGTTTGAATGCGAGTGTCTGTGTGAGTGTGTGTGTATATGGGTGTCTGGGAGGGACCAGCAGACCTGTGATCAGGTGGCAGAGTGGAAGAAACGATGCGTTTTGGCGTAGTGGGTGCGTGGTGGAGTGTTAGTTTGGGAGAACAGCTCAGTGTGGAGCAGGCAGCCTCAGGAGGGAGTGTGGCTCTTGGCCTTTGAGGGGTTGGAGGAGGGCTGTCCAGCTGGGATTCTGGGAAGGGAGTATTGGCCTAGGTGGGAGCTTGTGCCAGATGACCTCAGAGGTCCTCTTCAGCCTCCACCTTCCCATGCCCTGCACACACTGACATCTTGTGGCTGGCGGGCCACCTGGGTCCAATCTTTTGTTCCTCTTAGTTCTTCTCGCCTGAAGTAGCAGCCGGCCTGGGGGTGGCACGACCCCAGGCCTGGGCCAGCTTGGGCTTCATCAGCTCCCCTCACCCGTCCCTAGGGAATGCAGCTGGAAGATCTCAAGCAGCAGCTCCAGCAGGCCGAGGAGGCCCTGGTGGCTAAGCAAGAATTGATCGATAAGCTGAAGGAAGAGGCCGAGCAGCACAAGATTGTGATGGAGACCGTTCCGGTGCTCAAGGCCCAGGTGAGGGTCTGTGGCCTACATGCGGGTGAGCAGGCCGGGCCTGCTGGTGCTGGCACCTGGCATGTCTCTGGTGCCATTTTGCAGTGGCTTCTCAGAAGCTCTTCGAGCCCCTTGGCCTCTTGACTATTCCTTGGCCTCTCGTGCACCTGGGGACTCTCTCTGTGCCATGGGCCGTGGGAAGGTGGAAGTGGGCTCTGCCTTCGCCCCTGTGCCCGGCACAGTGTCCAAGGAGTGGCTGATGGGTGGTGGGCACGTTCCTCTCTCTTGGCTTTGCCAGGCGGATATCTACGAGGCTGATTTCCAGGCTGAGCGGCAGGCCCGGGAGAAGCTGGCCGAGAAGAAGGAGCTGCTGCAGGAGCAGCTGGAGCAGCTGCAGCGGGAGTACAGCAGGTTGAAGGCCAGCTGCCAGGAGTCGGCCAGGTAGGTCTTGGAGCGCGTGGTGCATGCAGAGCAGAGCGAGATGGGGGCTGTGGGGGCTCCAGCTGTGAGCACAAGAGACTGAGGGCGCCTGGCCCTCTGTCTGTCCTCCTGCCGCCCTGTCCTTCCATCAGCTTTGTACGCCACTCAGAGCTTGGCTTGCACGTATTAATTGCATAGTTTCTCTTCTCAAAGGATTGAAGATATGAGGAAGCGGCATGTAGAGGTCTCCCAGCCCCCTGCCCAAGGTGAGAGCTGCAGGAGGAGGGGCTGGGGAGGGGAGGTTGCTTGCAGCCTGGGGAGCCTGGGCGGTGGGAGCTCAAATGGGCTGCTTCTCATTGGTACACTTCCCCCCCGCCCCCCCAGAGGGTTGCTAAAGGGAAGGTGCTAGTGGCAGTGACCCTGGGAATTGGATTTGATGGTCCCATCAGGTCTCAGTACTTTCTGTCCCCTCCTCCCCTGCAGTTTGTGCTGTAACCAGCCCCTCTCCTCCTTCTGCAGCTCACCAGTCCTTTCACCCCGCGTTCATCCAGAGAAGTCCCCCCGAGGAGCCACCTGACTTCTGTTGCCCCAAATGCCAGTATCAGGCTCCTGACATGGACACCCTGCAGATCCACGTCATGGAGTGCATTCAGTAGAGCCGCCTGCCGGCGACCAGCCCAGGACAGTGCAATCTCCGCTTCCCTCTCCCGCCTGCCTCGTTCCAGGCGAGGTGACAAAGAGCAGGCTGCTTCTTTGAGCGCCACGAGCTAGCTGCAGGGACTTCCGCTTCAGCTTCCCCGGCTGCTGGTTTGCCTCTTTTAGGGCCCACGGGGTCCCAGCCAGTCCTGATGCTGTGTTCTTTTTGTCCGTTCTGTCTGCTTGAACCACTTGCCTCTTGGGCTCCCTCTTCCACCTCCATTGGGGAAGTCAGGAATCAAGGTCAAGACTCTCAGAGAGGACTGCTTCCCAGCCTGAGATGGGAGGGAGCTCTTCCTTCTGGCCCAGCTCCTGCGCATGCGCTGCGGGCACAGTCCTGGGCTGTGTGCTCTTCGCTGGGAGGCTGCGCCACGGCATTTGCCTTGTTGCCAGTCTTTTTATTGTCATAAAAAATGCCACAGTGAAAATGCATTGGGTCAACCTTGTGTGTCTTTGGGTCAGATTCTTAGAAGCGGCCACACTGAGCATCTGCAAACAGGGTAGATGGTGCCGGTGCCCCCCAGTGTGGTTTCCTGCTCTCCCCTCGTTCCCCATAGCCTTGCCCTGGTGAGGGGTGTCAACCGGTGGGCTTTTGCCTTCATGTAGTTCTCATTAAGAGTGAGTGTGAGCGTCTTTCAGAGCTTCGGGGTCCTTTTCGATTCTGGTGTGAACGGCTTGTTTGTATCTGTTGACCAGTTTGCTCTTGGGTTGTTAGTCTTTTGTTCCTCGCTTTGTAGGAGCGCTTTGGCCATTAGTGGGGTCAGCTCTTCCGTGTGGTGGAAGTTGCAGTGATCTTTTCCCGCCGTGACTTGGTACTAGCGTGGTTTGGACTTGAAGTTTGTTATCTTTGTGTAGTGACATTTACCCGCCCTTTCTCCACTGCTTTGGGTTTGGAGTTGTGGCCACCTCATGGTCTAATGGGGTGCGGAGAGGGGATGCTTCTCCCAAGTAGCCCACAACCTGGGCATGTACACTGACCGGGAATCGAACTGTGATTCCCTGGTTCGTAGGTCGACACTCAACCACTGAGCCACATTGGCCAGGCAACCACTGCTCTTTTGAACTGCTTCCTTCTGTACGGGCCAACTCTGCATTCTACACCAGAGATTTTGAACCAGGCTGTTTGCCCAGAAGAGGGATTCTTCTTTCTTCTTTCTGGTTTTGCTCTGGTTGAGTTTCCGGAACAAGTGGTGGGATTCTGCCGGTGAGGGAAGTAGTTTGCCTGCCTTCTTAGCTGTGGCCCCTTGGTTCTCATGAGCCTGGCTTTGGGAAGTAGATAGACAGCTAGAAGCACATCCTGCCGGAACCTATGTTGTTCCCTGTTGCTCACACACCTGCTGCTCGATGCTTTAAGAAAAATCCAGATGGCCAGTTAGCACAATAGGAAAGCGTTTCTCTTTCACCAGTAACTAAAACAACACAGACTCCAACTGAACAGAAAGTAATTTCAAAAGTGCAACAAATGATGTCTGCTGCCCTGCTGGCAAGGTGCGGGGACAGGCCTGTCGTGCCACTCCTGGGTGGACCGGTTTGGCAGAATGGACTTTCTCAGCCTCTTTAACTGTAAGAGATAGTTAGGTACTGTGACTCTGACATTGTAGACATGCTCACTGCACCATCATTGAACATTTAAAAAAAATATTGATTTCAGAGAGGAAGGGAGAGGGAGAGAGATAGAAACCTCAATGATGAGAGATAATCATTGATTGGCTGCCTCCTGCATGCCCCACACTGAGGTTCTGAGCCCGCAACCTGAATGGGAATCAAACCTTGACCTCCTGGTTCATAGGTTGATGCTCAACCACTGAGCCACACTGGCCGGGCTGCATCATCATTTGTAGCTGCCAAAAGTTTTGGTGAAAGAGGAGGCTACACTCTGGACCACATGGGCCAGTAGACAAAATTATGTATAAGGTGTGACCCCAATAAAACAGTAAAAGCTGAAGATCCAGACCCTGCAACCATTTGGGTGGGAAAATGGTATTGTCATTGTCTTTTGAACAAGAACAAGGCCCTTTCTCTTAAGGCTACAAACTGCAGTATTTATGCATGAAATTATATGATGCTTTGTTAAGTGAGCTGTGAGAACATTACAATTTTTTTATATAAATGTTTGTATAACATTAGGAATAGCTGCTCTTTGAATGCTTGGTAAAACGGCTTAGATCTAATGGATTTCATGTGGGTGAGGGTAGATTTTAAACCACTGATTCAATTTCCTTGAAACTGAATTTAGTTGTACTCAGGTGTTTTGTTTCTTGAGTAAGTTATATTTTCTTAGCACAATGTTCAGTTAATCACTTTTCAGATTTACTGCAATAAATTTATCCTATCATTTAAAAATCTCTGCTATACTGTATTATATACTTTTTACTCCTAACATTTCTATTCATAATGTCTAACTTTAAAAAAATCAATCTTTTCAGATGTTTGCCTATTTTTTTCTCTCTTTTGAAAGGTGTCTGGGGAATCCTTTAAAAAATGTTTCCAGCCTGGCCGGTGTTGCTCAGTGGGTTGGAGCATTGTCCTGTGCATAGAAAGATCAATTCCTGCTCAGGGCACACACCTGGGTTTTAGGTTCGATCCCCAGTCAGGGTGTGTAGGGGAGACAACTGATCAAT
This sequence comes from Myotis davidii, assembly GCF_000327345.1. Classification (NCBI taxonomy): domain Eukaryota; kingdom Metazoa; phylum Chordata; class Mammalia; order Chiroptera; family Vespertilionidae; genus Myotis; species Myotis davidii. The sequence continues at coordinate 16,091 of NW_006284359.1, read as the reverse complement.
GTTTCCTCTCTTGCATGGATTTTTTTTCTCTCTCTCTTCCTTCCTCCCACACCTTTTTGTGCTTCTTAAAGAATACATATTTTTATTGCTTTCAGAGAGGAAGGGAGAGACAGAGAGAGATAGAAACATCAATGATGAGAGAGAATCATTGATTGGCTGCCTCCTGCTCACCCCACATTGGAGATTGACCCCGAAATCCGGGCATGTGCCCTGACCAGGAATTGAACCGTGACCTGATTCATAGGTCAATGCTCACCCACTTAGCCACACTGGCTGGGCACCTTTTTGTGCTTTTAAAGTTTCTCTACCAAAACAAGAGGCAGGGTTTGGGAGTAGGCTATATAATAATCCACAAATGTATATTCCATAGCTATTTTAGCCAGTCCCTGATGTATAGGCCTTTATGCTGTTCTCATTTTTTAGTATTATAAACAGTGCTGAAATAAATATCCGGGTACATTTGTTTTTGTGCAATAGATATTTAGAAGGAGAATTTTTGGGTTGAAGTATAAACCCTTTTAAAAGAATTTGGTACATAAAATACTATGCAGCTGTAAAAAAGAAGAGTCTCTTACCCTTTGAGACAGCATGGAGGGACCTGGAGAGTATGATGCTAAGTGAAATAAGCCAGTCAGAGAAAGACAAGTATCACATGATCTCACTCATATGTGGACTCTAATGAACAGAGTGGATCCAGAGACATGGAAGCATGGAACAGACTGTAGAATTTCAGAGGGAAGGTGGGGGAGGGTGGGAAGAGATCAACTAAAGAATTTGTGTACCCTGGCCGACTCTGAGGCATCAAAAAGCTGGTGAACATAACCAAGGCCAGAGGAGACAGATCATCTCTGAAAGTGGTGAAGGCAGCAACTCAGGTCTTGAATACATTATGGCAAAATCAAGACCTCTGGGCATTTATAAAAAGGATGGGTGGAATCAGAACCATTTTATTACACCTGTGTTGATGTTAGAGCGAGACCGATTCACCCTTCCTTGTCTACCACCAACCAACAGATGTCACCCATCATTCAGTCAGGCTCCAGCAAACCTTCACCAATTTACATCAGTTCCTATTCCTCACCAGCAAGAGAACAAAATAAATGACTACAGCCCTAACCGGTTTGGCTCAGTGGATAGAGCTTTGGCCTGTGGACTCAAGGGTCCCAGGTTCGATGCCAGTCAAGGGCATATAGCTTGGTTGCGAGCACATCCCCAGTAGGGGGTGTGCAAGAGGCAGCTGATAGATGTTTCTCTATTCTCCCTTCCTCTCTGTAAAAAATCTCTCCTTCCCTTAAAAAAAAAAAAAGTGCAAAATGGAATTAATAATAATATGTACCTCTGGCAGTTTTTGAGAGGATCGGGAGAGTTAATCCATGTTAATTGCTTAGCACAATATCCAGCATATAAGAGGCCACAATAATTAGCTATGATTCTGAGTCTGTAGTTTTAGAGAAATCACTGCTACTTGGTTGTATTGATTGTATTTGAGAAGCACGCTTAACCTAATCCAATCTGTCTAGCTCTAGAAATCCTGAAAAGTCCCATAACCCCTAGTAGAGGATTTAAGAAATTACATTGTAACTCAAGAAAAGTTGATTTCCAATTTTCCTGGTGGGCAAACTGAAGCACTAACCATGATGCGGTGTGACATGACCCAAGACAAAGAAGCATGGAGTTCCAGTGGGATTACAAATGCAGTGGCTGAACTGCCAGCTTTCTTTTTGAAATATATTTTTATTGATTTCAGAGAGAGTAT
>NW_006284359.1:13003-14322 GCF_000327345.1 Myotis davidii | reverse complement strand
CCCTCGGCCCCCAGGCCGCCGCCCCATCCACTGAGCCAAACCAGCTTTGGCTCTTTCTTTCTAGCCTTGTTTGGATTGAAACGAAAAGTCTGTTGTGCTGATATGCTGATGAAATGTGAAAGTGGCATGGAAGGACAGAGGGAAGGGAATTTATTTTCTTTTTTGAGGAATTATCAGGGAAGTAAGAAAACCTTTGAGAGAGAGAACTATCTAAGCCAGTGATGGCAAACCTATAACATGCGTGTCAGAGGTGACACGCAAACTCATTTTTTTGGTTGATTTTTCTTTGTTAAATGGCATTTAAATATATAAAATAAATATCAAAAATATAAATCTTTGTTTTACTATGGTTGCAAATATCAAAAAATTTCTATATGTGACACGGCACCAGAGTTAAGTTAGGGTTTTTCAAAATGCTGACATGCCGAGCTCAAAACGTTCACCATCACTGATCTAAGCTCTATTTAGGTGTTAGATCTAATTACTTGTACATTCCATAGTCTGGTGAAGGTGTGGGTGATGTGATGAGAGATTTAAGAAACTGGTGAAATGAGATGGGGGTGTGTAGGTCAAATCAAATTAAAGAAGATTTTTAAAAATGTGAATAAAGTTATGTTCTTATAGTTTGTACAGAAAAAAAAAATAAAATGGATACCCTTCAAAAAAACACACCAAACAAACGTGTGCATATATGCATAGCCCATGGACAGACTGTAGGGTGTTGAAGGCCTGTGGTGGGGCAGGCTGGATGGGGTCAATGGGGAAAAGAGGGGACATATGTAATACTTCCAACAATATTCAAAACAAAACAAAATGAAAAGGTATTTGATACATATCATCAAATTGCCTCACAAAATTTGCACCAATTAGAACTCTAACCAAGTGTGTATGAAAGATGCCATTTTTCTACCGCCCACCTCACACAGAATATGTTCAATCTTTTACATTTTTGTAAAACTAAATACATATAGTAACCCAAATCACATCTCAGTGTTGTTCCACTTTCCTGTTGATTTTAATGTAATTGAATGATAATGTGTGTGATATATGTCCAGTGGCATCTCGTCGTCTGAGAACTGTCTATTTGGGACAGCCATGGTTTTCATATTGATTGGGAAATGCTCTGTACATGTTCAGAATATCAGATCTTTATCCTAATTGGAAAATACCTTCCCTACTCATTGCTGCATTTTAACTTTGTTCACTGTCCTTTTCCATGCATAAATAAGAAATGTAAATGTATTCAACGTGATCAATTTTTTCATGATGTTCCCTGGATGTTTTGTCTTACAAAAGTGATGATAAAATAATAAAACGCT
>NW_006284359.1:0-709 GCF_000327345.1 Myotis davidii | reverse complement strand
AACCTGAGGCCGCATCAACACCGGGCAGGGCTTGACAGGGGACCTCAAGGTGTGTCCCTCTCGCCCCAGTGCTGTGCCAGGGGACCTCAGGCTGCTCCCCTTGCCCCAGGTCAGGGCACCTCAGTCTGCGCCCAACCCCCACCCCCACCCAGCAGGGCTGGAATGGTGATCTGAGGCTGTGCTCCCCTCTGGGTGGGGCTTGGTGGTGGACCTGAGACTGCATCCTCCTCCCAGCACCAGGCCGGGGGACCTGAGGCCACGCACCCCCACCGGGCGGGGCTTGACGGGGGACCTCAGGCTATGCCCCTGATCACAGCACTGAGCCAGGGGACCTGAGGCCGCATCCCCGCCTGGAGGGGCTTGACAGGGGACCTGAGGCTGCACCCTCCTCCCAGCGCCAGTTCGGGGAACCTCAGGCCATGCCCCCCACTCAGGCCATGCCCCCCACCCGGTGGGTCTTGACAGGGTATCTCAGGCCACGTCCCCCACCCAGCGGGGCTTGACAGGGGACCTCGAGGCATGCCTGCCACCCTGGCCCAGACTGCGGGACCTCAGGCCATGCCCCCTGCCCCAGCGCCAGGCCAGGGGACCTGAGGATTTGCCCCCTGCCTGGCAGGTCTTGACAAGGGTGGGACTGGCCAGGTCTGGCTCTAGTCCAATGGGGGAAGGGCTGGCCGGGTCTGCGTCTCGTGCAATTTTGAGGCGCACG
>NW_006284358.1:0-1975 GCF_000327345.1 Myotis davidii | reverse complement strand
AGAGGTGGGACTTCAAGGTGGTTCAAGGTCAACCGTTGGGCCTCCATGTTTAAGCCCAGGTCACAAAGAAAGGATGCTAAGGAAGTATGGGAGATGAAGCGTGCCAGGCCATGACATCAGGCTCACATGCCTTTTCTGGCAAGGGGCTGCCGATGGAGGTAAGAATACATGGTCCTGGCCAGGGAGGTCAGTGGTTAGCGTGTTATGTCAACATGCCAAGGCTGTGAGTTCAATCCCTGGTTAGGGCACATATAAGAATCAACCAATGAATGCATCAATAAGTGGAACAAGTCGATGTCCTCCACACCCCCCTCAAAAAAAAAAAAAGAATACATGGTCCAAGCCCTGGCTGTTGTGGTTTAGTGGTTAGAGCATCGGCCCAAGCATTGAAGGGTTGCGAGTTTAATTCCCAGTCAAGGGCATGTACTTGGATTGCAGGTTTGATTCCCAGCCCAGGTCGGGCACATGGGTGAGGCAACCAATCCATGTGTATCTCTCACACATTCATGTTTCTCTCTTTCTCTCTCCTTTTCCCTCCCTCTCCCTTTCTTCCACTCTAAAAATCAATGGGAAAAATGTCCTGGGGGCCGAAGCTGGTTTGGCTCAGTGGATAGAGCGTCAGCCTGCGGACTGAAAGGTCCCAGGTTCGATTCCGGTCAAGGGCATGTACCTGGGTTGCGGGCACATCCCCAGTAGGAGATGTGCAGGAGGCAGCTAATCGATGTTTCTCTCTCATCGATGTTTCTAACTCTCCATCTCTCTCCCTTCCTCTCTGTAAAAAATCAATAAAATATATTTAAAAAAATGTCCGGGTAAGATTAACCAAAAAACAAAACAAAACAACCCACAAAAAACCAAAAAAACAAAATAAACACACAAACAAAAAAAGTGAAAGCTATTCTTAGCTTGTAGGTGGGTGGGACTTGCTTTGTGCGTCACAGCTTGGCCACCTCTGCCGCAGGTCAGCCTAACACCCAGTGTATCTAGATTCCAAGAGAAAGTTCACTCTGATTTCTAGTATAAATACGGCTTCATGTTACCTTTCCACGTCTTACACCTCTTACCACTGCCACCTGCATGACTGCAGAAGAGAGGAAGTCTTGTATTTCTTTGCCGTCTTAGCGCTTGGCATAATATCTTGTCCCTAAAGCCCCAAATCTCACATTAAAAAAAAAAGACTGTCAAGGAGGTAACGTACCTGACAATGGAACCTTGTTTTTCTGCAGAGACTTCAAAGCCGCTTCTGAAAAAGCAGGAGGGGAGAGGCATGTGCAGTTTTCAGAGCCAGACCCTGAACTGAGTACAACGCTGGTGTTCCTCATGCTGCTTTCAAACCTGTAATCACTCCAGAGGCCGGCGAGGGCTGATCCCTCACCCGTCTGTCGAAGGCGGGGAACAGCCCGGCTGGCATGGCTCAGTGGTTGAGCATCAACCTATGAACGTGGAGGTCACGTTTGATTCCCAGGCAGGGCACATGCCTGGGTTGCAGGCTTGGTTCCCAGTGTGGGGTGTGCAGGAGGCAGCTGATCCATGATTCTCTCTCATCATGGATGTTTCTCTCTCTCTCTCCCTTCCTCTCTGAATATGTATATGTATGTGTATATGTATATGTATATGTATATGTATAATAAAGACAGGGGACACTAAGCTAAAAATGAAGCCCCAGCTGGAATAAAACCAGAAAAATTGTAAATATATATTTTTTATTGATTTCAGAGAGGAAGGGAGAGAGAGAGAGAGGTAGAAACATCAATGATGAGAGAGAATCATGGATCAACTGCCTCCCGAATACCCTCTACTGGGGATGGAGCCCGAAACTTGGGCATGGGCCCTGACCGGGAATTGAACCGTGACCTTCTGGTTCATAGATCAGTGCTCAACCACTGAGCCACACTGGCCTGGCCAGACATTTTTTAAAAAGAAAGTCATAGGAGGTAGCTATTGTGTCAGGAAGCAGAGCCCTCTAAGTAGGAAT
>NW_006284357.1:0-308 GCF_000327345.1 Myotis davidii | reverse complement strand
GACCCGAGCGGCGCCGGGAACAGAGGCTGGAGGTTCAATGGGGTGACACTGAGTCAAACTGTGTGAGCGGAGAGGAGCGGGGAGGCACGGACGCCCCAATCCCTAAGGTTGTGGTTCAACAGGCTCAGACACACCCTGCACCGCCGGACGCGGCCTCCCACTTCTCCTCCTTACGCGGTGGAGGCGCTGAAGCCCTTGAGCCACTGGACAGCTTGAAGAAGTCAAAATGTCCGCCAGGAGGAGGACTATGGAAGTCCCGCCCAAAACGGATGCGCTGGAACCAAAAGGACCTGCTTGGACGCATTGCT
>NW_006284356.1:683098-688098 GCF_000327345.1 Myotis davidii | reverse complement strand
AGGGGTCTCCCGCCTGACAGACGGCACCCCTGGGTGGGAGGGATGTGTCTGTGACGCTAGTGGAAGAGGCTCCAGCGGGTTTGGCTCAGTGGACAGAGCGCAGGCCTGTGGATGGAAGGGTCTCGGGTTCGATTGGGGTCAAGGGCACTTACCTCCCTTGCAGGCTGGATCCCTGCCCCCTCGGTGCGGGGCGCCTGCCCGAGGCCACCAATCCCGCTGTCGCCCTCACATCCACGTTTCTCTCTGCCTCTCCCGGTTTGTTCCTGTCTCCCTAAAAGTCTAGGGAGAGATATCCTGGCCGAGGGTTATGAGAAATAATTAATTGAATATTTAAATATTTGAATAAATAAATAAATAAATAAATAAATAAATAAATAAATGCAGGTGGAAGCGCTGAACACTCTCGGGGGAACCTGATCGCTGGCTCTCCTGGGTCCTCTGAATCCCGTGGGGACAGCGCCCTCTGGACCCACCCTCAACTCTGGGCCCACTCCGACTGCCAGTGCTACTCTGGTCTCTAGCTCCCGGACCAGGATTGGAAGAAGCTGTACTTGTCCAAATGAGTCTCCACACTTTCCCTCACACTGTCCTCACACTGTCCTCACACTTTCCCTCACACCGTCCATCACAGTGACCTCACACTGTACTTCACGCTGTCCTCACACTGTCCCTCTGCCTGGGTCCAGCCCCAGCAGGTCCAGGGGTCCCCAATGGTGTGGACGGAGTCGGCGAAGAAGGAATGACACGGAGACAGCGTTCAGTTGATCAGCAGCCTAGCCAGGATCTCTAGCCACAATCTCTTGCCAAGTTCTGTGTCCATGTTCTCTTGCTAGGTTCTCCAGCCACATTCTCCAGGTTCTCCAGCCACGTTCTGTAGCCATGTTCTCCTGCTAGGTCCTCCAGCCAGGTTTGGTTTAGGTTCTCCAGCTAGGTTCGGTCGCCAGGTTCTGTAGCCAGGTTCTGTCCAGGATCGTTTGCCATGTTCTCTCCAGCCAAGTTCTTCTGTCTCTAGGTTCTGTGTAGGTTCTGTCTTCTAAGTTCTGTCTCTAGGATCTTCATCTAAGTTCTGTGTCTTGTTGTCTTGTTACATCTGTATTTATACCAGTTGATCCAATCCTATCAATCTCTATTCCAAAGGTTAGGGTGTTTCTTTTCTCCATTCCAGGGAGTAAAGATTATGTAGCTTAAGCATGATTGTTTGTAGTTAGAGATTAATTACCCGCCTGGCACTTAGTGAAGGGGCTTTATTCCCTCCCTAACTTCAGGGGAAAATCTCTACCTGGGGAAACAACCTTTCTCGGAGAGGTGACCTTGGTTAAAACACATAGTGCCAAGAAGGTGAGCAACCATATTAAGAATAGTATGCCATATATGCCAAGTCCCTTGAAACAGCAAGGATGGACTGGCTCCCAGCATCCCTCACACTGTCCCTCACACTCTCCCTCACCCTGTCCCTCACACCATCCTCACACTGTCCTCACATTGTCCTCCACGTGTCCCTCACACTGTCATTCACACTGTCCCTCACACTGTCCTCACACTGTCCCTCACACTCTCCCTCACACTGTCCCTCACACCATCCTCACACTGTCCTCACATTGTCCTCACACTGTCCCTCACACTGTCACTCACACTGTTCCTCACACTGTCCTCACACTCCCTCACACTGTCCTCACACTCCCTCACACTGTCCTCACACTCTTTTTACACTGTCCTCACACTGTCCTCACACTCTGTCCCTCACACCGTCCATCACACTGTTCCTCACACTCCCTCACACTGTCCCTCTCACTGTCCTCATACTGTCCCTCACACTGTCCCTCACACTGTTCCTTCACTGTCCTAACACTGTCCCTCTCACTGTCCTCACACTGTCCCTCACACTGTTCCTCACACTGTCCCTCTCACTGCATATTGTGTTGGGCTTTGTACTAAGGTATTAAAGAAAACACTGTCCCTCACACTGTCCCTCACACCATCCATCACACTGTCCTCACACTTCACACTGTCCTCACACTTCACACTGTCCCTCACACTGTCCTCACACTCTCCTCCCACTGTCTTACACTGTCCCTCACACCATCCGTCACACTGTTTCCCTCTCACTGTCCTCACACTGTCCCTCACACTGTTCCTCACACTGTCCCTCACACTGTCCCTCACACTGTTCCTTCACTGTCCTAACACTGTCCCTCTCACTGTCCTCACACTGTCCCTCACACTGTTCCTCACACTGTCCCTCACACTGTCCCTCACACTGTTCCTTCACTGTCCTAACACTGTCCCTCTCACTGTCCTCACACTGTCCCTCACACTGTTCCTCACACTGTCCCTCACACTGTCCCTCACACTGTCCCTCCCCTTGTCCCTCACACCGTCCCTCAGACTGTCCCTCACACTGTCCCTCACACTCTCCTCACATGGTCCCTCACATGTCCCTCACACTGTTCCTCACAGTCACACTGTCCCTCACACTGTCCTCACACTGTCCTCACACTCTGTCCCTCACACCGTCCATCACACTGTTCCTCACACTCCCTCACACTGTCCCTCTCACTGTCCTCATACTGTCCCTCACACTGTCCCTCACACTGTCCTCACACTGTCCCTCACACTGTTCCTCACACTCTCCTCACACTGTTCCTCACACTGTCCCTCACACTCTCCTCACACTGTCCCTCACACTGTCCTCACACTGTCCCTCACACTGTTCCTCACACTCTCCTCACACTGTTCCTCACACTGTCCCTCACACTCTCCTCACACTGTCCCTCACACTGTCCTCACACTGTCCCTCACACTGGGCCCCTCACCCTCCCCTCCCAATGTCCCTCACACTCTCCTCACACTGTCCCTCCCACTGTCCCTCACACTCTCCTCACACTGTCCCTCACACTGTCCTCACACTGTCCCTCACACCGTCCATCACACTATTCATCACTGTCCTCACACTGTCCCTCACACTGTCCCTCACACTGTTCCTTCACTGTCCTAACACTGTCCCTCTCACTGTCCTCACACTGTCCCTCACACTGTTCCTCACACTGTCCCTCACACTGCTCCTCACACTGTCCCTCTCACTGTCCTCCACATGTCCCCCCACCTGCTCCTCACACTGTCCCTCACACTGCTCCTCACACTGTCCCTCTCACTGTCCTCCACATGTCCCCCCACCTGCTCCTCACACTGTCCCTCACACTGCTCCTCACACTGTCCCTCTCACTGTCCTCCACATGTCCCCCCACCTGCTCCTCACACTGTCCCTCACACTGCTCCTCACACTGTCCCTCTCACTGTCCTCCACATGTCCCCCCACCTGCTCCTCACACTGTCCCTCACACTGCTCCTCACACTGTCCCTCTCACTGTCCTCCACATGTCCCCCCACCTGCTCCTCACACTGTCCCTCACACTGCTCCTCACACTGTCCCTCTCACTGTCCTCCACATGTCCCCCCACCTGCTCCTCACACTGTCCCTCACACTGCTCCTCACACTGTCCCTCTCACTGTCCTCCACATGTCCCCCCACCTGCTCCTCACACTGTCCCTCACACTGCTCCTCACACTGTCCCTCTCACTGTCCTCCACATGTCCCCCCACCTGCTCCTCACACTGTCCCTCACACTGCTCCTCACACTGTCCCTCTCACTGTCCTCCACATGTCCCCCCACCTGCTCCTCACACTGTCCCTCACACTGCTCCTCACACTGTCCCTCTCACTGTCCTCCACATGTCCCCCCACCTGCTCCTCACACTGTCCCTCACACTGCTCCTCACACTGTCCCTCACACTGTCCTCCACATGTCCCCCCACCTGCTCCTCACACTGTCCCTCACACTGCTCCTCACACTGTCCCTCTCACTGTCCCTCACACTGTCCCTCACACTCTTCTCCCACTCTCCTCACACTGTCCCTCACACTGTCCCTCTCATTGAGGCCTAAGGGTGTGGGCGGGGCTGAGCTCTCCGCTAGAGAAGGAGAAGCCTTGCTGCAGGAGGGGGCGCTGTGGTGTCCTCGGGCTGCCTGGCTCCTCCCGCCCCATTCACTCCTCCCTTCCCTGCCCAAGTGGCTGGTGGATGTGTTTATACAGTATATACTTATTGATGTGTTTCTCAGATGCTGCCTACTGTGTGCCAGGAACCCTGCTGGGGGCTGGGTTCACAGTAGGGGGCCAGCACACGTCACCCGGAGAGCTAGACAAACAGCTTCTGCTGCAGTTGGCGCGGGCTCCCTGCTCACCAGGGTGCTGGTGCACTGCTGGGCGGCTGGGAGAGGCCCCTGCGGAGGCAGCCAGGCCCGGAGGACTCCGGGAGCGGTCTGTCTGCAGCCATCAGGCTCCCGGCTCTGCCAGGCGTCCTGGGAAGCCCCGGGCGCCAGGGATAAGGTGAGTCCAGGAAAAGGGTCAGGCCATCCAGGGATGGTGGGGTCAGCAGGGACCAAGCACAGCGCTCCAGCAGGCCCCAGGGAGGAGCACGTGGAGCAATCTTGGCCTGAGTCAGTGTGTCCTCTTCGGACAGCACCGGCCTCCCTCCCAAGGGAATTGTGCAAGTCCTCTGGAGATGCCTACTGAGCTCAGACTAAAGCCTGCACCACGGTGCAAGGCCCCATCCCCTCGTAATCTCCGCCCCTGCCTTGCTGTTTACGCTTAGAGATCGCCACCCTCTGCGAACATATACCTGCTGCCCAATCCAAAGTCTGCCCCTTCTGCCAGCGACCATCCTCCTGGCAGAGAGGAGGCCTTGGCGACAAAAGGTGCCAGCAAGGAGAGGCGGGCAGCCATCCCACACAGACAAATGAAACCATCGCACAATCTGGTGTGGGTTCATTCTAACACAAACGTCCATGGACATTGTTGTGCCCAGATTTCAAGATTCCCAAGAGCCCAGCAGGGAGCCAGCGAGTCCGATGCAAAAGCAAAGAGTCATTTATTTCAAACCTAGGTTTGGCTCCCCTGCCACACTCACCGATGCAACGGCAAGCCCCAGTGGCCGAGAGAGAGG
>NW_006284356.1:677253-682509 GCF_000327345.1 Myotis davidii | reverse complement strand
CCCCCCCTCAGCCCGCTGCCTGCCAGGAAGCTGGTCTGGTTCAGACACTCAGACCCACTCCAGGGAGGCCAGGCCCTACAGCAGGCATGGAGGGATTTCAGAGCCCAGCGGCTGGACTCCTCCTCCCGCACCGCCCGGAGAGGAGGGCTCGCCTTTCAGACATCAGCAACTCAGTTCTCAGGACACCAGCTATTTGTCATGTGCAAGGTGCTCGATCAAGAAAGACATCTGCTAGCGCCACATCATTCATCTTCCACGAGGGCCTGGAGGCAGGCGCACGTGTTTGCACAATGTTCCGTTCTCCCTCACCACAGCCCCCACAGACAGGAGCCCCAGGGCCCCAGGCAGCCACGTGGGAAAGAAACTGGGAGGGGGAAGCACAAATCGGAAAGCAACCTGACATCGCGAGGTCGCTCAGCTGAAGACTCATCACATGCAGCGGCGACAGGCCTCCCGCGGCGGCACCGCTTCCAGCACCGGCCCGGCCTGTGGGGACCAGGAGCAGAGCACGGAGAGCAAGGAAAGGGCGGCTAAGACCAAGAAGCTTGGTCAGCTCTCACAAATGCCGCTGTTCTGTGGCTCACGGAGGCTTGGAGCTGGAAGGAAGCTCAGAGATAGTTGGCTTCAGTGATTTGTTCTGCTTTCTCAGAGAAAACTGAAAGGAACTGACCTTCCTGCTTCACTGATTAGCAACCCTGGGGAGCGAATGCTGATCCCTTTCCCAGCGCCTTCTCAGATAGACAGAGTCCGAACTCAGAAGCAGGCACAAATACTCATCAGCATCATCTGTGGGCACGACCCCATGCTGGATGCCTGTTGGGTCACAGATGACAAATAATCACATAGTTGTTATTTAATAGGAGATGTTGTTTTAATAAAGCATGTAGGGCTGAAAGACCTTATAATCAGGGCATCTAATTTTGTCTAAGACTGGGTAAGAGGGAACACTTGCCTAAGGAGGTAACATTTAGGCTGAAACTAGAAGGGTTAGCAGACAAAAAGTTGGCAGAGTTCCCAGAAAACCAGTCCTTCCCTCTCGCCTTCCCTGCCCCCTTCTTATCTTCTCTCCCTCCTCCTCCAAGCAAACTCTTCATCCAAATCAGCAGACCTAAGGTGTTGGTGGTATAGTGGTGAGCATAGCTGCTTTCCAAATCAGCAGACCACACTTCTGGCCTTGATGCCCAGTACAGTCATTGCTTTCCCAGGCCCAGCCTCATGTTGCCATACCCTCTCATCTGTTCCTATTACCAACATTTCAGATCCCGCCCCGACTCCCACCACCATGCACGCAGGTTCCTCCCGCTGCAGAGCTCAAAACCTAACCCCACAACACCAGTCACAGGGACAGTGACTCTCCAAAGACCCTCTGGCAACCTGTGACATGACTGGGGTTCTGGTGTGGATTCATGCTCTAGGACAGCCGGGGGCAAACTACGGCGCGCGGGCTGGATCCGGCCCGTTTGAAATGAATAAAACTAAAAATAAAAAAGACCGTATCCTTTTATGTAATGATGTTTACTTTGAATTTATATTAGTTCACACAAACACTCCATCCATGCTTTTGTTCTGGCCCTCTGGTCCAGTTTAAGAACCCACTGTGGCCCTCGAGTCAAAAAGTTTGCCCACCCCTGGACTAGGACCACTTCCTACCTACCAGTAACTGGTCAGGAAGGACATCAGGGCTCTGTCCATGCCAACTCAGTCTCCCAACCAGGTCACAGTGAGCCTCCTGTGTTCTGTTCAGCTTCCAGGCCCCTTATGTCTTGGCTGAATAGGGCACACTCCAAGCAGAGGGGAAATAGCCATTGTGTCCAGACCTGGTCTCCTCCATCTGCTGTCCCCACGGGCTCCCAGAAGTAAGGCACCAGGATGAGACATCCTGTCAGGGCCTGACACAACCTGTGACCCACCAACTCACCTGGGTGGGAAGAAAAGGGAGTAGCTCCTAGTAGTTGACGGGTTACCTTGTACCAATTACTGAGCCTGGTGATCTGCCATGGTAGTGGGCAGAAGATGATCACATGGTAGTGGTGCTGATGAGCTGAAACTTTAAAACCAAGACAGCTTCTTCTGAGTCGAGGAGGAGAGACAAGTCGCCTCAAAGTTCACTTTTATTTTCAGGGAAAGTTGCAGGTGTGGTCCTTCTTTAGTTAGCACCTTTGCTCCAGGAAAGGTTATAAAACAACCTCTAATTGTCTGTCCTGTACAATCTGCAGCCAAGGGTCCCAGGGCCTTCTTGGAACGAAATGAATAGCATTACAAGCCTAGAGCCCAGCAGTGGGTGCAGCACAGCCTGGGTGGGGCCCTGGAATTAGGCCTTCACCTCAGCACAGACCAGCATTCACTGGGCTGTGCGGGGCTGGTGCACAACAGTGACACCATCTGGCAGCAACAGGAACAACAGGGCCTCTGGCTTCATTGACTCTCTCCCCTGGTATTTGGAAGCGCTCCCTAGTGATGAAGGCTGGGAGGACGCCAGCAGCACACAACCACACACCATGTCTCCTTCTCCCTCCCAAGCGGGCCAGGGCCAGCCCAGTTTTGTAAGCAGCACCTTGTTTAATGCTCATGGGTACATGGGAGGCACATGCCCATACTGTTGTATTAATTTTGCTGATGAGGGTGTTCAGGGTTTAATGATTTTTCCCAAAATCATACACCCCAATTAAGTAGCAACACTAAGATTCCAAAAAAGGCCTGTCTGACTCCAGGGCCTACATTCCTGCGCCACACAAGGCCTCACTCTGAGCCCAACAGAAGCCAGAAACCACAAAGCATCTCAGAGCCCCATTGCCTTCCTCTGGGTGTATCCCACTTAAGCTTCCTGGAAGCCTGTCTCTCTCTGAGCCTCAGTCAGTGGAATGTCTCTGGTGTCTGGTTCACATGTGTCCAAGCCCGTTGGATCAAAGACCACATGTGCCACGCGGCATGGGTTTCCCCATTTTGCTCAGCTGATGCAAGCAACACGCTTAAGCAATCAGCGTAACTTTTTTAAAAAAATATATTTTATTGAGTTTTTACAGAGAGGAAGGGAGAGAGATAGAGAGCCAGAAACATCGATGAGAGAGAAACATCGACCAGCCGCCTCCTGCACATCCCCCACTGGGGACGTGCCCGCAACCCAGGTACATGCCCTTGACCGGAATCGAACCCGGGACCCTTCAGTCCGCAGGCCGATGCTCTATCCATTGAGCCAAACCGGTTTCGGCAATCAGCGTAACTTTTTAAAAAATATATATTTTATTGAGTTTTTACAGAGAGGAAGGGAGAGAGATAGAGAGCCAGAAACATCGATGAGAGAGAAACATCGACCACCTGCCTCCTGCACACTCCCCACTGGGGATGTGCCCGCAACCAAGGCACATGCCCTTGACCGGGATCGAACGTGGGACCCTTCAGTCCGCAGGCCGACGCCCTATCCACTGAGCCAAACCGGCTTTGGCCAGCGTAACTTTTGAAAATCAATTTGTATTCTGTCAGTCTGACAGAATGGTGGCCGGCAGCCATTAACAATCTCTGCTAATACAGCAGTAATGAACATCTGGAAACAGCAGCTGTTGAGGGAAGGAAGTATTAAAAGACACTAAGACGACAGCTTGTTTTTCATAAGCTAAATAGACTCTGCAAACACACACAATGGAAACCGGGGAGAGGACAGGAAAGGGAGAGGGGAAGCAGCGATGTCCCAGGAATGGATCCCTGATGGAGGCCTTGCGCCCTGGGGGCCCCCTTCTCCACATCATGCAGCCAGGCCTCCCGGATGAGCGCTGTGCAGTCAGGCCCCCTGGCCAGGAGGGGAGGCCGGCAGCTCAGCTTGTGTGCGGCTCCATCAGTGGGCAGCAGAGGCCGCCAGAGCTCTCAGGACAGGAGACAAGGAGGCCCGGCCTTGAGCCTGACTAAGAGTTGGTAAGAAGGAGGACATTCCAGGCAGAAAACACTGCTTGTAAGAAGGCAAGGGCACTGAGGAGGTCCTGGGACCCTGGGAGTGATCATGGCCATGGCAGAGGAGTCGGGGAGCCCGAGGCCAGTCCACAGAAGTCCTGGAAGCCCACCAGGGTGGGCACCGAGGCCTGGAACTAGCTGGCGCATGGGTATTCTTAGGGCGATGTCAGAGATGGAACTGCTGTGACCAACCCCACAGGGCCCCGAGGAGGCGCAGGTGGGCCTTACCTCCAGGCCTGTCCTCACCCAGCGCACTGAGCACCGGCGCATTCAGCAGGCATAGGACAGTGAGGTCCCTGTCCCATGGCTCCACAGGCAGGAGCCAAGTCAGCAGACTGGCATATGCACCCCTGGGAGAGGACGGGGAAGGGTGCTGTTTCGGATGGAGTGGTTGCGAATGGTTTCTGAGAAGACTGGAGTGAGCAGAGGCTCGAGGGCATGAAAGCGTGACCCTGGCTGCTTTTTGGGGGGAGCGGGGGGAGGGCAAAGGCTTGGCAGGCTCAAGAAGTGCTCTAAAGTCAGGGTGGGTGAGCGGGAGATTGGGGGAGACAGGGCCAGGTGAGGGAGCCCACTTCTGCCCACTTGATGCCCGTCTGCCCCACCTACACAAAAAAAGCAGGGCTGGGCCACCACCAGGCTTCCAGGGGCCTGGAGCTGCTCCTCGCATGCATTTGCCCATGCCATCCCTCACCCCATGGCCACTTGGACATTTTGGAGTGGTCGTGCCCAGTGGGGTGGGGAGGGGAGGGACAGGGTTCCTCTAGGGGTGGTTCTCCTTTGCTGAGGTCTCTCCTTGTTTGGTGTCCAAGCCTGGGAGTTGCCCTCAGTGCTTCATGGATTTACTCTGAAGTGCATCTGCAGGCCCTTGGCCTGTGCTCAGCCTGCTGTGGAGAGCTGCCAGAGGAAAAGATCCTCACCAACAATGTATAACATATTTTTCCTTTACCGAAAGGATAGGTCTCAATTCTGAAAAACTGGAAAATGCAATAAAATACAAAGAAAAAAATAGTGTCCATAATTTCATGTCACTGCTGGTGCCATGGTGTTCTGCGTGTGTAGATGGACAGGAACACACAGACATGGGCTTTGGTTCCATATTTGTTTTCTCTCCTTCAAAGCAGCAGCATTTTATTATTATTATTATTATTATTATTATTATTACTAGAGGCCCGGTGCACAAAAATTTGTGCACTCATAGGGGATTGTCCCTTAGCCCCGGCCTGTGCCCTCTCACAGTCTGGGACCCCTCGGGAGATAACGACCTGCTGGCTTAGGCCTGCTCCCGGGTGGCAGAGGGCAGAACCAATCCCTAGA
>NW_006284356.1:674243-677185 GCF_000327345.1 Myotis davidii | reverse complement strand
GGGGGAGTTGGGGTGCCACAACCTGTCATGCACAGAGCAGGGCAGATGGGGAGGTTGTGATGCCACCTTCAGTCACACTCAGGATAGGGCCAATTGGGGGGTTGGGGCACTGCCCCATGTCACACTTAAGGCAGGGTCAATGGGGAGGTTGCGGCACCACCCCGTCACACACAGAGCAGGGCCCATCAGGGGGTTGGGGAGCTCCCCCTGTAACACACAGAGCAGGGTGGATGAGGGTGTTGGGGAACTCCCCCTTGTCATGCACAGAGCAGGGCGGATAGGGAGGTTGGGGCACCAACCCCTGTCACCCACAGAGCAGGGTCAATCAGGGGGTTGGGGCGCCGCTGCTGTCGCACTCAAGGCAGGGCTGATGGTGAGGTTACGGCTCCACCCCGTCACACAGAGAGCAGGGCCCATGGCGGGGGGGCTGCGGGGGTGGGCGCCACACCCTGTCACACAAAGAGCAGGGCCGATCAGGGATTGGGGCGCCTTCCTCTGTCATGAACAGAGCAGGGCGGATAGGGAGGTTGTGGCCCGCCCCCTGTCACACACAGAGCCGTAGGGCAATCAGGGGGTTTGGGCGCTGCCCCCGTCACGCTGCTCCAGGGGCCAGGAGGCCTCGCGGCTCCGCTGATCCGGGTGCTGGGAGGCATATTACCCTTTTACTATATAGGATAGAGGCCTGGTGCATGGGTGGGGGCCGGCTGGTTTGCCCTGAAGGATGTCCTGGATTAGGATGGGGGTCCTGCTTGGGTGCCTGGCCAGCCTGGGTGAGGGGATGATGGCTGTTTGCAGCTGGCCACACTCCCTTCAGGGTGGGGGTCCCCACTGGGGTGCCTGGCCAGTCTGGGGGAGGGGCTGAGGGCCGTTTTCAGGCTGGTGGGCAACTGAAGCTTCCAACCTCTCCTTTTTTTTCTTTTTTTCTTTTATTCTGGGATTTATTTACCTTCTATGGCTGTCACTGGAGCTGAGAGCTGGCTTTAGCTCTGAGACCAACTCCAGCTTGAGGCCTCAGCTGCTGAAAGCAGGAATCTAGGGTTTGTTTGGGCTCTATAATTGCAACATTGTTTCAGTCCTGCTAGCTCCAGCTCGGATGGCTGAAAGCAGGTTTCTGGGGATTCTTTAGTTTCTATATTTGCAACAATGTTTCTTAGAGAGCAGCTCAGAGGCTGGCAAGGCAGACGGGGAACCTTGGCTTCCTCCGTCACTGGAGCAAGCAAGCCTCCTGTTCGCTTCAGCTGCCTGGCTGCCGGCCACCATCTTGGTTGGCAGTTAATTTGCATATCGCCCTGATTAGCCAATGGGAAGGGTAGCGAAGTTATGGTTAATTACCATGTTTCTCTTTTATTAGATAGGATTTGCAAAGTATAGCATTGGGCACAGAGGCATAAATGACACATGGGGGACCCTTTTGAAAACCCCCATTTCCAGGCTGAGAATGGATCAATCTACAGAGACCCAGGCCTTGGGGAGAGGGTGGGTCCACACACCTGCCTCTGCTTCCTGAAACGTGCAAGGAGGTGGTCTCAGAGCTGCATCACCTGAGAAAGGTCCGTCTCTATGTGACCTGGAGAGAGAGCAAGTGGCCAGGGTCCAAGGGAACACTGAGGGGTCCAACCTCACCACACCCCACAGTGCCATGGCCCAGGAGTGGGTGTCTGGGAGCAATGGCTGAGCATGAGAGAATGAGCCCAGGAGAGGGGCTCCAGCCAATGGGCCACTAGAGGATGTGGCCATGGAAGATTCCCTCAGGGCAGTGACAGGGGAGTGAGATAGAAAATCAGTGTCCTTGGTGTCTAGACACAGAGCAACCTTTGAATTATTTTGATTGCTACAGCTTTAGAGTAGGTTTTAAAATCAGGAAGTGTGAGTCCTCCCACTTTCTGCTCCTTTTCAATGTTGTTTTGACAACTTGTAGTTCCTTGCAATTCCACGTGAATCTGAGTCTATAGATGGCTCTCGTGAGCCTGGCCATCTTAGCAAAGTTTTCTTCTCATCCATGGATATGGAGATTAAATTAAGTCTTTAATTTCTTCCAGCAATGTTTTATGGTCTCACTGTGAAAGTCTTTCACCCCTAGTTGAATTTATTCCTAGGTGTTTTATTCATTTGGATGCTATTTTCTTAAATTTTTTCCAATTGTTCACTGCTGGTATATAAAATCACAACTGATTTTTTTGTCTTGATCTTCTACCCTGTAAGTTTTTTGTTTTGTTTTGCTTTTGTCAAATATTTATTATTGAAAGTATTACATATGTCCCCTTGTCACCCCATTGACCCCCACCTCAGCCCACCCCTGTCCCCCGCCCAGTCCTTCACCACTCCACTATCTGTGTGCATGGGTTATGTATAGATGCACACAAGGTCTTTGGTGGGTCCCTCCATGCTGTCTCAACAGTAAGAGATCCTTCTTTTTTACGGCTGCATAGTATTCCACGGTATAGTGTACCACTGCTTTTCTATCCACTCATCTACTGATGGGCACTTGGGCTGTTCCAGATCTTAGCTATGGTAAATGGTGCTGCTATGAACATAGGGGTGCATACATCCTTTCTGATTGGTGCTTCCTGGTTTCTTATGTTATGTTCCTAGAAGTGGGAGCACTGGTCACATGGCAGTTCCATATTTAATTTTTTGAGGAAACTCCATGCTGTTTTCTATAATGGCTGCACCAGTCTGCATTCCCACCAGCACATTTCAAGGGTTCCCTTTCCTCCACATCCTCGCCAGCATTTGTCATTTGCTGATTTGACCCCCTGTTTAAAACTCTATCATGCCCCGGGCGTTTTTACTAAGTAGCAGTAAAAAAGAAGAATCTCGCCGAACCGGTTTGGCTCAGTGGGTAGAGCGTCGGCCTGCGGACTGAAGGGTCCCAGGTTTGATTCTGGTCAAGGGCACATGCCCGGGTTGCAGGCCCGATCTCCAATAGAGGGTGTGCAGGA
>NW_006284356.1:673060-673475 GCF_000327345.1 Myotis davidii | reverse complement strand
CGATGGGAACAGGGCATCACCACTCCGCCCTCTCACTGTCATCTCACAGGCGCCCACCCTCAGCACCCAGAACACCCAGACACTCTCCAAAGGACGTAAGCGCATCAGAGGGGATGTGTGCACATCCTGTGGGGGTGTTAGGCATGCTGGGTTGATGGAAGTGCGGTGGAGAGGCGGGGGGAACTTGTGCACGCCTTGGTCTGGGACTGTTGCAGGCGCGGGAGGGTGACAGTGTGCTGGGGGATGTTCGCACCCAAGCAGGGGAGGAGAGGATATGCTCACCATAGGCCTGTGGCTTCACACTGATGGCCTGCAGGCGCTACTTCAGCTTGGCCTGCAGGCTCTGCTTGGTGTACTCATGGCTGTCACTGCAGCTATGTGGGGAGTACACCCTGCCCTCCGGGGCCCGCCTCCT
>NW_006284356.1:669179-672667 GCF_000327345.1 Myotis davidii | reverse complement strand
CAGCCTCACGGGCTGCCCTCCCGCCTCACCGGGTCAGGGTCCTGGGTCCCGCGGGCAGCCTCGAACGCTGCTGGCCCCACCTCGCCGGGTCTGGGGTCCAGGTTCCGCGGGCAGCCTCACGTGCAGCCGTCCCGCCTCGCTGGGTCAGGGGTCCAGGCCCGGGTCTGAGGGCAGCGTGGTGCGCTGCTGACCCCACCTTCAGTATGCAAATTAGCTACCATCTGTGTTGGCGGTTAATTTGCATATTGCACTGATTAGCCAATGGGAAGCATAGCAAAGGTACAGTCAATTACCCTGCTTGTCTATTATTCGATAGGATAGTCCCACTTGTTTATTTTCTCCTTAGTTTCCTTTGCCCTAGGAGTTGTAGCTGTCAGCATATTGCTTGCTAGGATATGCGTCTGAGATGTTGCTGCCTATGGTTTCTCCTAGGATTTTTGTGGTTTCGTGACTTACATTTAAGTCTTTTATCCATTTTGAGTTGTATCCCTGAAGCAAATCCCACTTGGTCATGATTGTTAGGTCGGAGAGAGCCCAGGATCGGACACAAGGTACAGTCAATTACCCTGCTTGTCTATTATTCGATAGGATAGTCCCACTTGTTTATTTTCTCCTTAGTTTCCTTTGCCCTAGGAGTTGTAGCTGTCAGCATATTGCTTGCTAGGATATGCGTCTGAGATGTTGCTGCCTATGGTTTCTCCTAGGATTTTTGTGGTTTCGTGACTTACATTTAAGTCTTTTATCCATTTTGAGTTGTATCCCTGAAGCAAATCCCACTTGGTCATGATTGTTAGGTCGGAGAGAGCCCAGGAGTACGTGGGTCACCCGGGGATGCAGAAATAAACCTTTTCCTTTCCTTTCTGATTCACTGGGCTCTCTTATTTCTTGTGCCGCCTCCTGAGCCACCCAACCTAACATTTGGTGCCTTGAAACCCGGGTGGCGCGAGCACTCCATTTGGCTGTCTCTCCACGGCTCGGGGTGCCCGCCTCTCCCTCCTGGTGGCTCTGGACCCATCAGGACCTCATCTCTTCAGCTCAGCAACTTTTCCCAGTTTGGCAGCATCAGCAGTGAGTCCCGCCCCGCCCCGTGCCGGTCCCATGTGGCCGCCCGCCCACCGGCATCTCTGTCTGTAAAACGTGGCCACGTCAGAGATTGCCTCTCCGGACCCTTCCAGGAAGGCTCCTCCGGACCTGGAGGGTAGCAGGGACACCTCTACCCCACCCACGGTCCTTCCGTCCGTATTGTGGGTTAAACCGCTGGGACGCCAGCCTTTAGCCCCGCTACAGGCCATGGGGATCGAGCACAGGGAACCCAAATTCCAAACCTGACCTGTGTTGTGCCCAGATTTCAAGATTCCCAAGGGCCCACCAGGGAGCCAGCGAGTCCGATGCAAAAGCAAAGAGTCATTTATTTCAAACCTAGGTTTGGCTCCCCTGCCCACCGCCCTTACTGGCACAGCAGCAAGTGGCAGAGAGAGAGAAAACTGTGTGGAGAGAGGCTTTATAGGGGGTTGGGATAAGGGGAGGAGAAAGGACTGTGGGCCCTGCCGATTGGCCAGGCGCAAGTCGGTGTCTCATTACACAGGATGTGGTCATAGTGATGGCGTGCACTTCCCTTGACTATCATTGGCCAGTCCAGAGAAATCCTGGGCGTGGCCAGCAGCGGCTTGGCTTCCGGGAAGAAGCCTTGCTGAGCACATGGCCAAGGGAAGATGGAGGGCATAGCCCTTACCCTGGGGCAAGGTGGAGGGCACAGTCCTTACCCTGGGGCAAGGTGGAGGGCGTAGTCCTCGCCCTTTCACTGGGTTCGGGTGGAGGCTGGCATCAGGTCTACAAGAGCCTGGTGAGATAGGTCCCATGCAGAACACCTGGTTCTCCAGCTTAATTCATCACCAAAGGCCGTTCTCAAAGAGATTTGTTTGAAAACAGAATCTTTTTTTCCCATTAGAAACAATGTAAATTGAATTAATCTATTCCAGACCCCCAAATGATTCCATTTTACCCTTTCTCATATACAGTACATGTCTAATGTGTTGTTTAATCTATAAATTTATGGACCCACCCCCTACTAGCTTTAAATGGATCCCTTTCAGCCCTCAGTCCAGGGGTGCAGCA
The DNA here is from genome assembly GCF_000327345.1 of Myotis davidii. Lineage (NCBI taxonomy): Eukaryota > Metazoa > Chordata > Mammalia > Chiroptera > Vespertilionidae > Myotis > Myotis davidii. The sequence continues at coordinate 670,552 of NW_006284356.1, read as the reverse complement.
TCTTAGCTTGCCCACATATCTCTGCCTCCCACATGCAGTCACTGGCTGCTATTCCATTATCCAAATCAACAAGTGTTCCTACCTCTTCCATTTGCCTGTGAGCTGTGTTTTGTGGGCACTTTTACACCCTTAGCCACACCCACACTTAATGGTCTCTTTATGTTTTAAAATTGTGCTAATTGTCCATTTCATCAACAACAAACACACACAAAAAAGAAATAAACACAAAAATATTCACAGCACAATTCCCCGAGTTGTTAACAATGTGAGGGAAACTGACTCACATTCTCTCCCCTGATTATGGCTGTGCTTTTATTTTCATCCATGGCAGAATATTTTATAATTCCTCTAGTGGTTTATTATATATTTTTTGACACATTGGTTGTTTAAGAGTGTGTTATTTCTATGTTATTTTTTTTCAGTTTTCCTTTTGTTATTGACTTTTAGCTCCATTTTATTGTGGTTAGAGAAGTTACTTTTATTATTTCAGTCTTTTAAAATATATTGAAAATTGTTTTACAGTTTAATATGGTCTATTCTGGAGACAGTTTCAAGGTCTCTTGAGAAGAATGTATATTCTGTTGTTGAATGGAGTGTTCTGTTGTATCCATTAGGTTTAAATGGTTTGTAGTGTTGTTCAAGTTCTCTATTTTCTTATTTTTCCTCGATGTTCTATTATTAAAAGTAGGCTATTGAAGCCTCCTGTTATTATTGTAGAACTATGTATTTCTCTCTTCAATTTGTCAATATTTTTCATATATTTGGGGGCTCTGTTGTTTGGTGTGTACGTTTATAATTTTTCTATCTTCTGGACGAATAAAAACTTTTATAAATATATGATGCTATTTCTATTAGCATAACCAATGGACACAGACACTGGGCATGGAGCTTGCCCAGGGTGGGAATGGCTGAGCGCGGGGGAGGGGGTCAAGCGGGGGGGGAAAAGGGCACATGTAAAACTTTAGACAATAATATATATATATTGGCCCAGTGGTGCAGGTAGGGTCCCCAGGCCTAGCCCCTGGGATCAGGGCCATCTTTTGCCCTTTAGCCAGTCCCCAATCCAGCCCGCCGCTGCCGCCCACCCCGGTTCCTCATTAGCCATCCAGCGACCAAAAGAACAGCCCCCTCTGCCTGGGGTGCCTGTGCCATCAAAGGGCACCTGGCCCTTTGCTCCCCCTAAAGAAGTAAAATAAATACCCTCTCTCTGCACCTGCCTTTTCTCTCCCTTGTGAATCCTTTCACACCCGGCATCACCAGCCAAAGGCATCACCAGCCAAAACCCTAACAATGGCGTGGGAAACTCCACCAGGAAGGGCTCTGCCTGGCCCCTCCCACCCCCCCTCCCTGCACAGGCCTGGCCGCCGGGCCGG
>NW_006284356.1:663999-665624 GCF_000327345.1 Myotis davidii | reverse complement strand
GGGCAAGGTGGAAGGCGTAGTCCTCGCCCTTTCACTGGGTTCGGGTGGAGGCTGGCATCAGGTCTACAAGAGCCTGGTGAGATAGGTCCCATGCAGAACACCTGGTTCTCCAGCTTAATTCATCACCAAAGGCCGTTCTCAAAGAGATTTGTTTGAAAACAGAATCTTTTTTTCCCATTAGAAACAATGTAAATTGAATTAATCTATTCCAGACCCCCAAATGATTCCATTTTACCCTTTCTCATATACAGTACATGTCTAATGTGCTGTTTAATCTATAAATTTATGGAACCACCCCCTACTAGCTTTAAATGGATCCCTTTCAGCCCTCAGTCCAGGGGTGCAGCATCTTAGCTTGCCCACATATCTCTGCCTCCCACATGCAGTCACTGGCTGCTATTCCATTATCCAAATCAACAAGTGTTCCTACCTCTTCCATTTGCCTGTGAGCTGTGTTTTGTGGGCACTTTTACACCCTTAGCCACACCCACACTTAATGGTCTCTTTATGTTTTAAAATTGTGCTAATTGTCCATTTCATCAACAACAAACACACACAAAAAAGAAATAAACACAAAAATATTCACAGCACAATTCCCCGAGTTGTTAACAATGTGAGGGAAACTGACTCACATTCTCTCCCCTGATTATGGCTGTGCTTTTATTTTCATCCATGGCAGAATATTTTATAATTCCTCTAGTGGTTTATTATATATTTTTTGACACATTGGTTGTTTAAGAGTGTGTTATTTCTATGTTATTTTTTTTCAGTTTTCCTTTTGTTATTGACTTTTAGCTCCATTTTATTGTGGTTAGAGAAGTTACTTTTATTATTTCAGTCTTTTAAAATATATTGAAAATTGTTTTACAGTTTAATATGGTCTATTCTGGAGACAGTTTCAAGGTCTCTTGAGAAGAATGTATATTCTGTTGTTGAATGGAGTGTTCTGTTGTATCCATTAGGTTTAAATGGTTTGTAGTGTTGTTCAAGTTCTCTATTTTCTTATTTTTCCTCGATGTTCTATTATTAAAAGTAGGCTATTGAAGCCTCCTGTTATTATTGTAGAACTATGTATTTCTCTCTTCAATTTGTCAATATTTTTCATATATTTGGGGGCTCTGTTGTTTGGTGTGTACGTTTATAATTTTTCTATCTTCTGGACGAATAAAAACTTTTATAAATATATGATGCTATTTCTATTAGCATAACCAATGGACACAGACACTGGGCATGGAGCTTGCCCAGGGTGGGAATGGCTGAGCGCGGGGGAGGGGGTCAAGCGGGGGGAAAAGGGCACATGTAAAACTTTAGACAATAATATATATATATTGGCCCAGTGGTGCAGGTAGGGTCCCCAGGCCTAGCCCCTGGGATCAGGGCCATCTTTTGCCCTTTAGCCAGTCCCCAATCCAGCCCGCCGCTGCCGCCCACCCCGGTTCCTCATTAGCCATCCAGCGACCAAAAGAACAGCCCCCTCTGCCTGGGGTGCCTGTGCCATCAAAGGGCACCTGGCCCTTTGCTCCCCCTAAAGAAGTAAAATAAATACCCTCTCTCTGCACCTGCCTTTTCTCTCCCTTGTGAATCCTTTCACACCCGGCATCACCAGCCAAAGGCAAGGCTGTGTG
>NW_006284356.1:655480-663431 GCF_000327345.1 Myotis davidii | reverse complement strand
CGGGCCGCGCCCCCAGCCGCCCCGTGGTTCCCCGTGGGCCACCCAGCCATGAGCCTGTGGGCTGGGGGGAGGGACCGGTCGATTGGTCGTTCCGGTCGTGACGGCTGGCCTTTTGTTAGTATAGATATATGTTGCTATTTGTCTCCTTGTAATTATTTTTTTATTTAAAATATATTTTGACTGAGGTATAGCCACTTCAGCTTTTTTCCCCTTTCCTTTCACTTTTAACCTATTTGTGTTCTTTGGGCCTACAGAGTCTATTGTAAGTAGCATACAGTTAGATCATATTGGGGGTTTTATATATATGCTAACAAACTGTGTTTAGTGGAAGCTGATATTTTTTCTGTCTTATATAATTTTTCTTAATTCCTCCAATACTACTTTCTTTTGTGCTTGATTGTTTTCAAATGTACCTTCTTCATTCTCTTGTTTACTTTCTGCATATTTTTATTTAGTTTCTTTTTTAATATGTTTTTATTGATTTTAGAAAGAGGAAATGAGAGGGAGAAAAAGAAAAATTGATGTGAGAGAGAAATTAATCGGTTGTCTCCTGCACACACCCCAACCAGGGATCGAACCCTGAAACCTGGCTATGTGCCCTGACGGGGAATTAAACTGGCAAACTTGATGCTCAGGGCAACTCTCCAACCAACTGAGCCACCCAGACAGGGCTTTTATTTACGTTCTTAGTGGTTGGCATCGAGATTACAATTAACACCCTTAGTATATAACAATCTGATTTGAATTTACGACACTTAGTTTTAATAGTATATTTTTATATACTCGAGTCCTATCCCACTCCATCTTCCTTTATGTTATTACTAGAGGCCCAGTGCACAAATTCGTGCATGGGTGGGGTCCCTAGACCTGGTGGGCCATCAGGGCCGATGGGGGCCATTGCACCCAGTCCAGATTGGGGCCAGGCCAATCAGGGCCTGCCAGCCAGGGGGGAAGGAGGGAAGGACAGGGGATGGACCGTGGGAGGTTGGCTGGCCACAGGAGGTTGCCTGTAGGAGCACACTGACAACCAGGGGGCAGCAACTGGTCAACTGGTCATTCTGTCGTAATGGTCGCTTAGGCTTTTATATATATAAATTGTCATAAATTACATCTTTATACATACATTATGTGCTAGTTAATATAGATTTATGATTATTTATATATTCGTCTTTTAAATCATAAAGGAAATAGAGAATTTACACACCAAAAGTGCAATAATACTAATTTTTATTTTTATCTATATAGTTACCTTTACTGGAGATCTTTAGTTTCAAAAAGTTTCAGTTACCTTCCAGTGTTCTTTCATTTTTTTTTTTTTAATTCTTACTAGAGAGTATTTTTCCACTGATTTTTTTTTAGAGAGAGTGGGAAAGAGAGAGAAAGACATGGAGAACATCAGTGGGAGAGAAACACATCTATTGGTTGCCTCCTGCACAAGCCCGCACCAGGGTCCAGGCCAGGAGGAGCCTGCAACTGAGGTATGTGCCCTTGACCATAATTGAACCCGAGACCCTTTGGTCTACAGGCTGAAGCTCTAATCCAGTGATGGCGAACCTTTTGAGCTCGGCGTGTCAGCATTTTGAAAAACCCTAATTTAACTCTGGTGCCGTGTCACATATAGAAATTTTTTGATATTTGCAACCATAGTAAAACAAAGATTTATATTTTTGATATTTATTTTATATATTTAAATGCCATTTAACAAAGAAAAATCAACCAAAAAAATGAGTTCGCGTGTCACCTCTGACACAAGTGTCATAGGTTCGCCATCACTGCTCTAATCACTGAGCTAAACCAGCCAGGGCCAGTCTTTTTTCATTTTAATCTAAAGCACTCTCTTCAACATCTCTATGGTGACACACTCTTTTACATTCTGTTTATCTAGAAATGTCTTAACTTTTTCATTTCTGAAGGATCATTTCATCAGATATAAAAATCTTAGACAAATTTCTCTCTACTTTAAATGTCATCCCACTGCCTTCTAGTCACCATGGTTTCTGATAAGATGCTGGCTGTTCATCTTACTGACTGTTCTTTGTGTCTGACAAGTTGATTCTCTCTTGCTCCTTTTCTCTTTGTCTTTAACCTTTGACAGTTTATGATGTGTCTCAGTGTGGTTCTCTTTAAGTTTCTCCCTCTTGAATTTCCTTAAATTTCTTGGATGTGTAGGTACAGGTCTTTCTTCAAATGTGAAGAGTTTCTAGACATTATTTCTCTCTCTTCCTGCCTCCCTCACTCCTTTCCTGCCCCCTCCCTCCCAGTCTGTCTCCCTCATCCTCTTCCTCTCCTTCCTTCCTCTCCTCTTCTTCTCTGATACTCCCAAATGTGTATGTTGATTTGGTCTGTTTGATGATGTCTCATTGGTTCCTTAGGCTCTGTTCATTTTTCTTTATTCCTTTTTCTTTCTGATCCTCAGATTGGGAAATACCAATTTCTCTATGTTCAAGTTCACTAGTATTTCCTTCTGCCTGCTCAAATCTTTGTAGAAACTCTCTAGTGAATCTTTTATTCTAACTATTATACTTTTCAGTTCCATAATTTCAGTTTAGCTTCTTTTTAATAATTAGACCAAATCCATTCCAGTCCACTCACTTGCATCTGAGGAGCGTTTCCTGGGTGCTTGAGGGAATGTGAGCATGCACGCTGCCCTGGGCTGCCGGGGCCGTGCTGCCTGCAGTGCCATAGATCATGTGCATCCTGGAGAACAGACTGGGCCAGCAGGACTAACTAGTGATTTCTCTCTTTAGTTGGGGGTTTCAAAGAACCAGTTCTAAGATGTATTTAGGGCTTAGGGTTGTTAATTCATTAATTTTTATTCCTATATATTAATTCCTTTGTTCTGTTTTTCTTAGGTTTACTTTATTTGGCTCTTTTTAACTTGAATTAAAAGCTTACTTTCTCTTTTCTATATAATATTGAAAGCATTTAGAATCATGAAGTTGCTTAATTATAACTTTGAGAGATCTCCTGAGTCTTGATATATAGGGTTTTCAGATTTCTGGGTTTGGGGGTTTTTGTTGTTGTTGTTAATCTGCACCCGAGAATATTTATCCTTTTTTTTTTTTTTTTTTTTTTAGAGAGAGAGAGAGTGCAAGGGAGGAGAGACAAAGAGAAAAACATCCATGTGAGAGAGACATATCAATGGGCTGCCTCCTGCACGCACCCTGACCGGTGACTGGGGATCGAGCCTGCAACAGATGTATGTGCCTTTGACTGGAATTGAACACAGGACACTTCAGTCCACAGGCCAAAGCTCTACCCACGTAACCAAACCGACTAGGGCAGATTGCTGGTTATTTTAGCATCAGCAATTATAATCTGGAATTTCTCTTTGATTCCAAAGTTACTTCGGAAATGATTGCAGTGTTTTGTGTTTATGTTTCATTTTCACACGGAGGGAGGTTCTTCTTTTTACTTTTATTCATCTTTATTTTCACTGCTCTGTGTCAAAGCACCATTTCTATTAGAAGGAGTTTACTGGAAAATTTTTCTGCCTGTTGCCTAATGAGTGAAATATTGTTGTAAGAGTCTCGTGGGCACGGGAAAGAACACGGGCTCTCAGTCTGCAGGACAGTGTGCTCAGCCTTGTCGTCCCACTGCTTAGACCACTAAGGCTTCCTGTCGGCGTTGGCGCTCCCCGCCCTCAGAGAGCCGGGCGATGCTTTTTCACCATGATTGTGTTTCTTTCTCGTTTCCTTCTGTTCATGGATACAGTTGGAGGTTCTGATGTCCACCTAGAGGCTGAAGTTACTCTGGAATTCTGTTGTTTACAAAGAAATACAACCGGAAAAGTTCACTAAGCAAAGGAGAGGCAGCACCTCCAGGACAGTGGCAGGAGCCCCCCTAGACTGAACTGCCCCCAAGGAGAGTGGCACCGGGCGGGACCTGCTGCTGACAGCATGTCCTTAGCCGCTGTGCTGTGCTCTGGCTCAGGCACGGCCAGCGCTGGGAGGCTTCCTGCCCCGTGCTTCGGGCAGCCAGTCCCCAGGAAGGGCCGGAGGTCTGCCGCAGTGTGACCCCCTGTTAAGGGAACTGAATTATGCTACCAGCCCCTACCTAAAGCCGTACCATCTCCACCAATTCTGCCCCTTCATACTCTTGGCCTCTTTGTCTCTTACAAGCAGAACTAAGGAAGTAAAACAGGAAGTTTCCAGTGGCACTTCCAAGGGCCTTTGATAATTCTTATATTCACATGGACAAGGCCCCAAAGGTCACTCAGGCTGCAGGGAGCGATGGGAACCAGGTGCGTGTTCACTCCCACGCCTCCCGCCTCCTTTCCCCAGTTTTTATTGATCTTTGGAACTTTAGAGTGTTTCTTTTTGTCTTTATTACAGCTAATATCTTTTAAGGACATATTGAAACAGTAATACACACATCAGAAATAAATTAGAAAAGCACAATTAGAGCACATTTGAATGCCTACTAATTGGCAAGCATGAACAGTCTGGCAGTATCAAGTGTCAGCAAGCAGTGGCCCACAGCTCAGCTGCTGCCAATTGGGGGGGTAGGGGGGGCGTCCAGATCGATAGGCCACACAAGTGTGGGCATATGTGCTCCAGTATATACATATACTGCAAAAATATCCATGTTAGTCACATATCAGACACGATCCGCATGACCACCTGAAGTAGAATGGGTAAATGAACTGAGGTATGTTCCTAAAATAGTATGCTATACAACAAATAAATACACTGGCACATGCACCAACACCAGTAACTCACAAACATAAAGTGGAAGCAGTAAGACACAAGCAGAGCTGCACACAGTCTCCACGCAAATCCCCACCACCCCACCTGCAGCCCCCACGCACCACCCTTTCCACTTGCATCTCAGACTCACTAGGCACAGTCAGGTTCGTGACCCTCCCCTCAAAGCCAGCCTGCATCACTGTGGTTAATGCAATTGCATCTTCCCAGGGCTCAGGCCAAATACCTTGAAGTCGGCCCTGCCTCCTTCCTCCTCTCAGGCTTAAAGCTAACACCTCCTGGCTTTACTTCAAATTCTATTCAGAATTTGGCCACCAACTTGCCTGGCGGACGCTGGTGGGAGCCACCGTCACCTCTCCCTGCATCACTGCCATGTGCCTTTGGCTCTCCGCCTCCCCAGCCCCACGAACATGGTCGGGCTCTCATGATGCTGCGCTGCTCCCCCCGCCCTGCTCCTGCCCCTCTGGCTTCCCTCCTAGGCCTGGGGCAAGCCAGCGCGGTCCTGTCAGGGCCTCTGCCCCTCTGTTTCCAAACCTGGGACACGCTTCCCCTGGTCTCCACGAGCTCTGCCTGTCACGTACTTCAGGTCGGTGTTCATATGTCAGCCTGGTGTGAGGCCTGCTTGGACCACCCTGGGCTCAATATAAAATAGCTCCCCTCCTATCGCTTGGCATTCCCAACCCTGGGCCCCACTTTAGCTCTCTCATAACACTCACAGCTTTCTGACCGTGTCTGTAACTCACTGATTTGTTTATTGCCTAAAGTGCTACCCTTATAAGGACAGATGTCTTTCTGCTGTGCGCTTGCTGGTCCCCAGTGCCCAGAGCCATACCTGTCATGTGGTGCGCATGTGATTTAGCACAGGTGCCCCAGAAACCAGAGCTGCGGTCAAATACATGGGCCAGTTCCCCAAGGAGCAAGAGTGAGGAGACAGGACATGTCCCAGGAAGGAGGGAACGCAAAGCTTGCAACCCAGAGCCCCATGGAGCACAGAGCACAGAGCAGCCGGGGGGTTGCGTATCCCCACAAACACATCCTTTCAGACGGCGGTGACCCCGCTCCGACGTTAACGGGCAGGATGTTAACCGAAGTGCAGCTAGAGGCCCCGATCGGACCTGACGGAGGAGAGGAAAGGCCTCCAGAGGAGGGACGCTGGTGTGAGGTTCGAGGAGGATTGATGGGGTGACGGAGAACTGGGAGGAGGGGTGCGTGGGCAGGAGGAGGAGGTTGTCTGACTGCTCCTCTCACCAGTCAACCTGCCCTCACTCCCCTGCCTCTCCAAGCAGCCCCTGCGAGTCCACTGGGTCAGGTCTGGGCACAGAGTGGGATCGGAAGGCTCAGCCCAGATGGTGTGAGGGGCAGGTCCTCACAGAGGCTCTATGCCTCACGTGGTGGCTTTACACCCACAGAGTCCAAGAGCCACCACGAGGACCACTGCAGCCAGGAAGCAAGGCCAACGGCACGGCCAGGCAGATCCAGCCCACGTGGGCCCGATGTAGTGCTAAATATATTTGCTGGTTTTGAATCCACATTTCAAGTCCAATTTGAAATACAACTTTCGCATGTAATAAATTGTGTAAGTTACTTATTTTAAATCATTATTTTGCATTTATTTTGTTTAATTTTTAGAGACATTTTATTCTGTTTTGTGCATTTATTTATAGCAGTTAAGATAACTTATTATATGCTTTCATGATTTAATAAAGCCAGGCTTGACCGCTTCCTGCTAGCACATTTGTAGCATGGCTTCCCTGTTCTGTCTGTGCATTCCTCCTTGAACGACAGGCAGTCTGATATCGCACCAAAAACCAGCTGAGTGCTTCTCCTGTGTCACGGGACGGGGACTGGCCGGCGCAGGTCTGCTTCAGGCCACCGGCAGTGGGTGGGTCCTTGACGTCCTGCAGGAAAGATGTCACAGCAGCAGCCTGGTGACTTTGAGAGCATGTTTATGAAAGCCGGGGACAGTGGAATGAAGGAAGGGCTTAGGGTAGCAGAAGCAGCAGGAGAGAGCCCAGGCCGGCTGCTTAGCTCCCTAGAAACGCCCCGGAAAAGCAGCACCAGGGCGGCTGCTGTCAGCTCACGGGGAGTCAGAGCAAAAGGGCCTTGGAAAGCAGCCGCCTGCTGCCCTGCTGCCAGGCTCAGGGGGGACCCTCACGTCTAAGAAGAAGGAACAAATTCATGCCCGAGAAGGGGCGTGGTGTGCTCTGGAATGAACCCACCTTGTTTTGGGGTTTGTCTCCCTGTAGGTGCCAGTCTTAGAGGAGGGTGTCAGCAGAGTCGTCATCAGCTTTCAGGTGCGGATGCATCAGAAGGAGCGGAGTGGAGCTTGTATTGATCTTGGGTGCTTTACTCTTTTACTTCTATCGGGGTCTGTCTGGGGTTTATTTGTTCCCCTGACTGCGTCTGTCCTTGGGTCTGGCTGGCACTAAGGGCATTCACTGGGTCTCTGTCCTCTCTCTCCCGGGCCAGGCGTTAAGCTCTGTTCTCTGTCAGGGAGGAGGGTATAAACCAATTGCCCTCCAGTCTCCTTGGTGAGGGGAGAGGCCTTGTGCTTCACTAGCTGCTGCAAGCTGTCCAAACCAGCCTTGTTTAATTATCTTGTCTCAGTTTCCCCATTCCACTTGCCTAGGAATTTTCCTAGCTTCTTACTATCCTGCCTCCCTTGGATCCTCTCACTTTGCATGCTGATCTCTGTACAACCTTCCTCTGAAATGTCACGTGGCAGCTATATGACCTGGCTGCCTGGGAAGAGGGAGCGGGGCTGGGACAGGTAAAGCCAGAACGGGCTTCCTCTCTCTCTGCCCCTCCTCGGCCTTGATCCTAGCAGCTAGCAGCTGGGCAGGTGTGCACTGGGACCATCACTGCCCCTGGGGCCACTCCAGGGGCCTCTACACCTGGTCTCAGGGCTTCCCACCGCCACAGGGGCCAGGGGTAGGGGTGTCCAGTAGTGCGACTGTGGGTTTGCAGGAGCACAAGTTACACTTAACTCTTAGGGGCAGCAGGTAAACAATGCCTCAGGCAAGGTAAAAGGTAGTGAGTACCTCAGAGCATGGTGAGTACCTTTGTTTGTAGCGCAACTTAATTACCGTATTTGCTGGCGTATAAGACAATTTTTTGGCCCTGAAAAATATGCCTCCAAGTGGGGGGTCGTCTTATACGCCAGGTACACTTCAGATAGACTGCCCATAGTGCTTGCCCCGTGCCATAGTGGCCTCCCGATGCCCGCCCACTTCATTCCACATACC
>NW_006284356.1:654507-654891 GCF_000327345.1 Myotis davidii | reverse complement strand
TTAAAATGTTAAAATCAAATCTGATATTGTTTTACCTTTTATTTGGTGTGTGGAAGGTGTGCGGAAGAGGGGGTAGTCTTATACGCGAGTATATAACAAACTCTGTATTTTGAGTGGAAATGTTAGGGGGTCGTCTTATACGCCCAGTCGTCTTATACGCCGGCAAATACGGTATAAGGTCATACAGCTTAGTTGTGTTTACCCACTTATAAAGCTCTGGGTCAGGGAGCCCACTCCACAGCTGCCCAGCTCAGAAGGGGAGGAGTGGCAGCGGGGCTTTCCGAAGCAGCTAGGAGCGGCCGCAGGAGCTGAGTTTCCCCGCCCAGTCTCAGCTGCAGCGAGATGAGGGGCTGGCTGGTGGGCGGGTGCGCGCGGGCCTGCGGT
>NW_006284356.1:652947-654456 GCF_000327345.1 Myotis davidii | reverse complement strand
CGCAGAGGAGGAGGAGCACAGCGAGGAAGGGGCTGCGGCCAGGGCCTGGGCCAGGGCGGGCCCAGCGGGAGGCGCAGTGGTGCCGCCACCCCAGCGCGGCTGCCAGCCACGCACAGACACAACCCCGAGGCGGAGGGCGGGATGGGTGGCATGAGGAGCTGACCAGCGGTTGGAACCCGTGGGAAAAGGGGGACAGGATCCGGGCCCAGTGTGCCCCCTCCAAAGCTCCCTGCCACGCGTGCCGACCAGAGCTTCTGAGACCAAAACTCAGGTTTCCAGGGGGGAGACATGGAGGCCGGGACGGGAGAAGGTCCCGCGCAGGGCAGGAGGACTGGAGTGGATGCAGCCGCTGGCTTGCTTTCCCGACTTACACGCACACACTGTGGCTGGAAGAGAGGCGGTCCTCCAGGCGCACGATGCCTGCATGACCGAGCTCCAGCCAAACATCTCATCGGGTGCATCTCATCGGGTGCAGCCAAGACCTGGGCCTCTGTGGCCAGCTGACCAGCCAGGCTTGTTGGAGCCTGGGCACATCTGCTCCTGGAGAAGCTCCTCCCTTCCCACTCCCTCCCTGGCCCCCAACACACGGGACACGTCCACTGTGGACACACCCGCCAGCACTGTCTCCAGCCCCTGGGGCCTCACCAGCTCTGTCTGCACAGAGCTCAGCTCTCAACCTAAAGAAATGACACTGGTCCCAAATCATCTGCTCACCTGCATCACTCCCTACTGTGCTGTCTTCCTTCCTTCTTTTATTTTTAAAATACATTTAGCCTTGCTCTGTGGGAAGCCACCCATTGTCTTCACTAGCAGAATAGTGCAAACAAGGATCCCGGAATGCTGGTGAACCTTGAGCCCTGGCAAGGGCCAGAGCTATGCACCAATTGTTTAGTCCAGACAATGGGGGCTCAAGCTATTTCCTGACCAAATAGTCTCAGAGTAAATCCTTCTAATATTTACTGACCTTTAAGATAGTCTGTCTGTTACTGCAATTACCTGCCTGCCTAAGGGCTTTATGTGTAACCAACGTTGAATAAAGGCTGGCGAGGCCTGGGCACCAGTGGAAGTCCTCCTTGTGTTGGGCTTCCCGCCTGGCCCCAATATTTCCAAATTATTATGTTTTGTCTCGTCTCTGTCATTTGCCCACAGCCCCTTCTCCAATCACATTGCTCCAAAAAGAAGTTGCTGCAAAGCCGCATGCGTACAACAAACGAATGCTAAGCTAAAATGGACTGCTGTGCTTTGCGGAGTATGAAAGGCAAGAGGCCCCACCCAGTGTGGGCAGCACATCACCTCTGCACAAACAGTTGCTCACTCAGCTCCTCCCACGTGCCTGGCATCTGCCAGGGCCTGGGGTGCCTGGGAAGGGTGGGCCCAGACCCAGCCTTCCACCGACCTGGCAGATGAGGGCAGTGCCTGAGGCTGGTGCTGTGCAGGGAGGGTGAGGCAGGAGCAAGGTCGGCAGGTCTGCAGTGAGAGCCACAGGGCACACACAGACACAGCAGACAC
>NW_006284356.1:651504-652664 GCF_000327345.1 Myotis davidii | reverse complement strand
GGGGCGTTGTGACCACACCGGCCCACCAGCTCCGGGAGGAGAGAGTGTTCCTGGGTGAAACCAGCTCCCATGACGCGGCACAGAAATGAGGATGCTGGAGCCCAGAACCAAGGCAGAAGGGGCCCTGGGGAAGGGGGGCAGGGCAGGCTGGGGCTTGGGGCAGGAGTGTGCACTCTGTCCTGGACGGTGGTCTGCAGGCCCCACTCAGCCCTCTTTACACTTCCCCTGCCCCGTGACTCCGCTTCCAGTTTGTCTTTACAGAACCAGACCCAGTCTTGCAAACAGGGATAAGAAGGGCATTTATTCCATCCATTCTGTACTCCCGAGCCTGCCAACTTCCACCACAGCACCCACCTTGAGGCGGGAGGAGGCTGCATGCTTGCCTGGCCTCTCTTGGGCAGCCAGCCAGCCTGGACCTCTGCAGCTGGATGCCACCCGCAGAGGCTGCCTGGCACCTGAGCTCCACCCCCACCTACCCTCCTACTAATAGGATGTGGGCCCCACGAAGGAATTTATCTGCTGAGGTGAAGTCTCCACGGTCCACAGAGGGCCCACAGTTTATGAATAATAAGGGTCTAGCTTCTCACACCTGGGAAGAACCTCAGACTGAACCCTCTGCTCTGTTTACACCTTCTGAGTCAAACACTGCAGGGAAACCCTGGTTTCATCTTCTACCAATGGATTGAGACCTGTCCCATGCAATCAGACCTGCACAATTTGGTGCCTCCTTTACATAAAACAGACCTAACTGGGAACCTTGGCAGGAACTTTCACTATAAGAGGTGGTCTCCCCTTTGTCTCGGTGGAACACAATTCAGGTTGCTACCTCAATCTGTACCCCAGGCTGTAGATCCTTTTGTTCAAATAAGTGCTTTTTATTATTTATTACAGTTGGGAAATTGCTTTATAAGGACAGCCCTACTTCCCTCTCCTTCTTTCTAAGCACCTCCTAGGGCAGTGATGGTGAACCTTTTGAGCTCAGCGTGTCAAAATTTTGAAAAACCCTAACTTAACTCTGGTGCCGTGTCACACATAGAAATATTCATAATTTTTTTATATATTTGCAACCATAGTAAAAAAAAAGATTTATATTTTTGATATTATATATTTAAATGTATATGCCATTTAACAAAGAAATATCACACAAAAATATGTATAAT
>NW_006284356.1:645627-650729 GCF_000327345.1 Myotis davidii | reverse complement strand
TAGCGAGGCCGTTTCCAGAATTGGGCATTTTGTCACTCGAGTAAAACTAAAATGTCATGAGTAAAGATTAATCTCTTTATAGTGCAATTCTTAACCTTTTTATATTAATGTCAATATTGGAACAATGTATCTTGGATGTTTTCACTATGTATCTTTGCTACGCAACCCCGATGTACATGTTTACATCTGGTTTCAGAATTGCATTAATGATCATGAGTAACGTGAGTATTAATATTACTTGAGTGATGCCCAACTCTGGCCATTGCGAGAGATAGATATTTGAATTATGCAATTTTTTGTCTCTGTCGATGCATGTCACCCAAAATGATTTTCTGTGTCACCTCTGACACGCGAGTCATAGGTTCGCCATCACTGGCCTAGGGACTTAGACTCCAAGCTGCACTAGCTCCACCCTCTGTTGATCTCTGCTGCGGCTGTGCATCTGGGCCCAGGTCAGCAGGCTCAGAGCAGCCTCACCGCACCCTGTGCCTCAGCCTCCATGAGGCCTACAGGCCTGAGCACAGCTGCACCCCCGGCCCTGTAGGCCCCAGTGCAGCCTGCAGACCACCTGTCCTGGAGCTTCCTGTGGAATCTGCCAGCAAGAGGCCCTTGCAGACCAGGCTGGTGACCTTGGCGCTCTCTCTGCCAGACCACAGTGAGCAGGGCTGTGGCCTCCATCTGTAGGCAAGGCCCTGGGAGCAGCGTTTCCTGCAGCCAGGGCTGCCTCCAGGGTCTGGTGCCCACATCAGCTCAGGGCACTTGCTGCCTCCCCAGGCCTCCGTCGTCTCCGGTCACCCCGGCTGATGCCATTCCTGGCTGGGCCCCAGAGAGTACATGCTTTGCATTCCAGGACGCCTCAGGGAGAGAGACGCACAAGCCGCCCTAAGCCACGTGCTGGGGTTCCCAGGACCACCCTCAGGCTGGATGACCCACTAGGAGGATTCACAGGACTCAAGCAAGGCCGACTCCCCATCGGGACAGTGACTGCGGAGAAAGGACACAGAGGAAAACCCTGCAGGGGGACAGGCACCTGGGAGGGGCTGGGAGGAACCAGGCACACCTTCCAGGTGTCCCTCCCAGTGGAACTCACAAGGACACAATTTCCCTTCAACAATGTGGAAACAAAGCGTCCCCAACCAGGAAGCTGACTGGGGCTGGGGTCGGGGTTTATGGGATCAGGCATGTAAGCCTGTGGCACCTGTGTGTCTGGCTTTGGCTAGTCTGACTCCAGCCCTCCCAGAGGAAGCACAGGCGTTCCCCGTAAGTCACGCTACCCGTAAACTTACATGATCAAACGGTGCAGTGCAGCCAGGCCTCAGGCTACAAAACCACTCTGCCCCGCAGAATCCTATCTAATAATAGACAAAGATTGAAATTAACCGTACCTCCGCTACACTTCCCATTGGCTAATCAGTGAGATATGCAAATTAACCACCAACAAAGATGGCGGCCGGAAGCCACGCAGCTGAAGCAAGCAGAAGGCTTGCTTGCTCCAGTGATGGAGGAAGCCAAGCTTCCTCCCTGCTGCGGCCGGGCTCTGAGCTCCACTCTAAGCAACAAAGTTGCAATTATAGAAGCTAAACAAACCCAGATATCTGCTTTCAGCAGGCCGTGGCCTTGGAGCTGGAGCGGCAACAAAGTTTCAATTATAGAAGGTAAATAAATCCCAGAATAAAAAAGAAAAAGAAAAAAAGGAGAGGCTGGGAGCTTCAGTCGCCAGAGGGCTTGGCCAGCCTGAAAACAAGCCCCTCACCCAGGCTGGCCAGGCACCCAAGCGTGACCCCCACCCTGATCCGGGACACCCTTCAGGGCAAACAAGCCGGCCCCCACCCGTGCACCTGGCCTCTATCCTATGTAGTAAAAGGGTAATATGCAAACTGACCTTAACAACAGAACGACTGGAAATGACTGGTCACTATGACCACCAGGGGGCAGATGCTCAATACAGGAGCTGCCCTCTGGTGGTCAGTGCGCTCCCACATGGGGGAGCTCTGCTCAGCCACAAGCCAGGCTGATGGCTGCCAGTACAGCGGTGGTGGTGGGAGCCTCTCCTGCCTCCTCAGCAGCGCTAAGGATGTCCGACTGCAGCTTAGGTCTGCTCCCCGCTGGCAAGTGGACATCCCCCAAGGGCTGCTGGGCTGCCAGGGGGATGTCTGATTGCCAGCTTAGGCCCAATCCCCTGGGGAGCAGGCCTAAGCCAGAAGGTGAACATCCCCCAAGGGGTCCCAGACTGCGAGAGAGCACAAGCCAGGCTGAGGGACCCCCCCTCCCCCCACCGAGTGCACAAATTTTTGTGCACTGAGCCTCTCATAGTCTAAGATTTCCAAGGACAGGCCTTCTATGTGGAATGTGCAGGGCTTGGGCAATGCGGGCTGCTAGTTAACCCTTTCCTGCCTGGCCATAGAGAAGAGTAAGGACGTAGTACTTCCAGAGCTCCAGGCAGGGCTGACAGCCAGCCTCCAGAACAGCAAGGAAGTTCCCTCCTCCCAGCCTGGCCTCTCATTCTTGCTTCCACCTGCCTATTTTTTTGTCTTGCCTTCTCCCTCTCTCTCTCTCTCACTCTCACTCTCTCTCTCTCTCTCTCTGTCTCATTCCCCTTCCTTCCCATCACTCTCCTCTTCTATAAGCAAATGGCCCAAAGCAGCTGCCCCAAGCCACGTGCCCTACATGTTCTCTTGGTTCAGGTGCAGTCACAGTTGTCTGGGTTCAATTCCAAATGAGTGAGGGAGATGACCTGATTTGCCCAACTTGGGTCAGGTGCTCACACCAAAAGAGGTGGTGTGGGCTGAGGAGACTCCCCAAACTGCGTCTACACCACAGGCACAGTGTTCAACACCCATAATGACAGGTAAGACACATTGGCTAACAGACCTGGTGAGGAGAAACTGCACACATGGGATAAGGATCTGGAGAGGCCATACTGTCCATTTACACCAAGTGCCATCAACACAGTATCCTGAAAATGACCTCCTTTTTCAGAAAAACCTAAAACAGTCTAAAACAATCTCAGTCTAAAATGATCTGGCCTCATTGCCAGATGAGGGACATTTTGGCCTGATGCTGCACTTATTCACCTACCAGTGGTCGGCAAACTGCAGCTTGGCAAACCACGGCTCACGAGCCACATGCGGCTCTTTGACCCCTTGAGTGTGGCTCTTCCACAAAATACTGACTTCTGTGCATGGGCCACAAAGTTTCAATCGCACTGTACATGCGCGCCTGCACATGGTATTTTGTGGAAGAGCCACACTCAAGGGGCCAAAGAGCCGCATGTGGCTCGCGAGCTGCGGTTTGCTGACCACGGCCCTAGGTGGATATAGCTGGTCTCCGGAAAGGGCCAGGAGCCGAGATGCACCTGAATGGAGGGAACAGGGTTGGAGTCTTCTGCTCCCACATTGTTAGGGCCCCTCTGGTGGAGGCCCTGAGGTCCACAGAAGAACAAGGACACCAGTGATGTAGGAAATGGCCTCTGAGACCCATCTCCAGCATGGTCAGCTTCTGATGGAAACAGCTGCTGAGTCTCCCCAGAGCAAACAGAATGCAGGGAAGAGGGAACAGGACGTAAGAACAAAGAACAGTGGACATGGGCCAGCATCATGGTGGAAACCCCCGAGGTACCTGCTTCAACTGGATAGGGGGAGGTGGAGGCAACTAGAAAAGGCTTCAGCTCAATTTTTTAAATGGCCCAATGCGAGACAGAAAGACCTAGGTGATGTATGAGGAAACGGGTGACCCCATAGTACTCAGCCAATGAGGAACTGGAGGAGGGACAGAATAAATAGGCTGTGTTCACTGCCCGAGGTGTGCCTGTACAACTGGACAGAAACCTGCTCTCAAGAACATATTAAAAGT
Organism: Myotis davidii; assembly: GCF_000327345.1. Classification (NCBI taxonomy): domain Eukaryota; kingdom Metazoa; phylum Chordata; class Mammalia; order Chiroptera; family Vespertilionidae; genus Myotis; species Myotis davidii. The sequence goes on along the minus strand of NW_006284356.1, from coordinate 646,877 downwards.
CTCATTTTCTCCATACTTCGGTCTCCGTTATTTTAATTCAGACAGGTGAGCATTTCTCACTATTTGGAGGCTCGTCCGGGATCTTTGTGCATGTGGAGAAGCGGGTCTGGTGGAAGGAGAGACGTGTCCTACACGATTTTGGGTGGCCTCTTTGTCTGAGTACCATCTCTTCGTGGACACCATAGAACAGGCCTGAGACTATTTTTCTTCAAAAGATGGCAAAAATGTCATGGGCAGGGTGGGAGGTGTGAGGGGGAGGGGGCGCGCAGGGGGAACAGGTACACAATGCTGCAACCTGGCAAATCTCATGCATGGGCCAAGGTGGGAAATTGGACATAAGTACTACCTTGGTGATTGGGTATTCTCAGAGGTTGAGTGTATATGACTGGGATGTGTCCTAGACATGAAGAGAGTGTGGAGTTCTGATTTGCAGTTCCGTTCTCCCAAGAGGAAAATGGCCAGAGGGACACAGCGGATCTTGGGAAGTGCAAGAAGTCTCTAGGAGGGGGGATTGAGCACATAGGACACATAGAATAGCCACAAGGAATGTTCTGAGGATGGGAAACACAAGTTCTAGGCCTAGAAAAGGCGTTCACCTGGAGCTGCGACCTGCACTGCGAGGTTTAGGATCTGAAGGAGGGGCTGACGCACAAATGAAAATGCTAGACAAAAATATGAATTATTGCCCTAGCTAGTTAGGCTCAGTGGATAGAGTGCTGGCCTGCGGACTGAAGGGTCCCAGGTTTGATTCTGGTCAAGAGCACATGCCTGAGTTGCAGGCTCAATCCCTAGTAGGGGTTTTGTAGGAGGCAGCCGATCAATGATTCTCTTTCATCATTGATGTTTCTATCTCTTTCTCCCTCTCCCTTTCTCTCTGAAATCAATAAAAATATACTTGTTTAAAAATATGAACTATTAAGGGGTGGGGGCCAGGTGGAGCCTCTTTCTTGAAGAGACACACTGAGTCCTGGCCTAGTCCACTTTTGTTCAGTTTTAGACACACATCTTGCCCTCAGTAAAGCACGGCAGGAATGTAGCAGACAGACCGTCTCAAAGGTCAGTAAAGATCAATAAGGTCCAGTAAACATTTCCTTGGAGGCTATCAGATCAGGAAATTGCTTCGAGTCACCATGATCTCAACATGAGCGTAAGCCCTGCTAACGCTCAAGGTCCATTGGCCTCCTGCGTTCATGATAGTGTTGGCATGCAGTGGCTTCCTGCACCCTGGATAGTCCACTGGGGAGAATGCT
>NW_006284356.1:644695-645519 GCF_000327345.1 Myotis davidii | reverse complement strand
GTACATGCCCTTGACCGGAATCGAACCTGGGACCTTTCAGTCTGCAGGCCGACGCTCTATCCACTGAGCCAAACCGGTTTCGGCTGTGGGGGTTTTTATGCAGGGCATTCTATTATGTCTGTGGCTGGACAAAGCATGGTGTGAAGCTTTTACCTGTGGGTTGTGTGTGCCTATAAATATTGTTGTAAGAGTGTTTCTGTTGATGTTTTGTGTCTCTGTTGTTTGATTTAATTTGTTTAAAGATGGGGCACATCCTGCTTTGAGGGGCCTAGATATTTGTGGCAGGCTGAACACGTAGCAGAGATTGCAGGAATGTCCCAGCAGCTGCTGAGAATTCTTAATCTTGGGCACTTTTCCTGCTCTCTCTCTCTCTCTCTCATGGTGCCAGATATCAGGAATCTTAGCTAGTGAGAGTTGTCTGTGTGTCTGTAATGTAACTTTGGTTACTGATTGCTCTTCACTGGTTTATGAACATTGGGAATCCTCTGTGTCTGCTCTGTGTGGGCTTTTTGTGCCACTCAGAACCAAAGGCCGTTTTGCTGTGCTGAGTTAGTGTGAGATAAGATTCTAAGGCTAGAGGATGCGGCGCACGTGGAGAGGGCTGGCGGATGAGGACGCGATTGTCTTTTTCAATCGGGAGGGAGTCTCAAGCTCCCAACTGCTCTGAACGCCAGTTCCAGGTGAGTCTCTGGGGACCCAGACTCATATGGGGAGAAATTGGACTGTCTGGCATTGGGCAGAACTTGAGGGCAGCTTTATCTCAGAGGTGCTTGCAGTGATTACCAGGACACTGAGACTCGGGGCCTCTTAGGGAAGGACTCGGG
>NW_006284356.1:636307-643323 GCF_000327345.1 Myotis davidii | reverse complement strand
AAAGGGAATGGACTGATTATTCTCGGTGGGGAAAGGGGTGTGGTGGTGTGGGAAGAGACTGGACAAAAATTGTACACCTATGGATGAGAACAGTGGGTGGCGGGGGTAAGGGCAGAGGGTGGGGTGGGAACCGGGTGGAGGGGAGCTATGGGGGGAAAAAAGAGGAACAACTGTAATAATCTGAACAATAAGGATTTAATTTTAAAAAAAGATTCTAAGGCTAATATCCCTGTCCATCCTTTTTAGAGTGCTCATATATTTACTGTAGGGTGTTTGTTTGTTTGTTTCTTTCTTTCTTTTTTAAAGATCTCTTCTTATATGCAGGATTTCATGTTGTTACAGTCTACTCAGAAAGAAAAATGTGGGAAATAAAACCTTTTGCTTAGTGGATAGAGCATGGGCCCTAGGACTGAAGGGTCCTGGGTTCAATTCAGGTCAAGGGCATGTACCTCAGTTGCAGGCTCAATCTCAGCCCTGGTCAGGGTGTGTGGGAACTTCAAAACCACCACCAGGCGAATGCCGTGCTGCATGTGCCCGGGCCTAGTCAGTGGGAATGAAGGGAGGCGATTCCCGAAGGCCAGCTTCCGAGGCTCCTGCCTTGGACACAGCAATGCCACAGGGGGAGAGGTGCTCGCTGCTGGGAAGCCATGGCACAGTGAGTCCTCTTTCCAATTTGAGTCCAGTCCCTTTCCCCACGATTGCCACAGCCAGGATCCATGCACAGCCTGGGAGGGAGGAGGGAAAGGATGCAGGAGAGCTGACTCCCAGCATCAGGCCCTAATCATCAGAAGCCCAAGCAACCTGAGAATAATGCCCAGTAACTGGCGGAGGGGCGGTGCTAACAATTACTAGGTCCACAGGCGCCCCTCTCATCAACGCACTCCCTCTGGCTCCTTCTGAGAGAGCCTGGAAGGTCTGGGGTTGGGGGTGGGGGCAGCTGCCCAGAGCAGAGCCCTCACTCTGCACACAGACCAGAGGCAGTGCGGGAGAAAGGTTTGGGGAGCCACCCTCATCTATATGCTAATTAGCCCACCAAGAATGAGAGGGTTGACTGAACTTTCTCCGCCCTCCTGTGTTATCTGCCCTGACACCTGGGCACCAGGACGAAATCCCGCCTCAGATCAAATTAGCTGCCTCCCAGGGCTGGGCCTCCACGGGCTGCAGGGACCGGCTCCCTAGCCAACCAGGCTTATTCACAGGCAGCAGGGACTTTGAAACAATCAGGAATCAAACCCAGGAGCAACCAACCCCGACCCTGCAGCTCTCAACTTCCTCTATGCAAAGGGGTGTTTTATCTGTGTCCAGGCCATGCTCCCTGTCGGAGTGGGCTGTCCGGTTAGTGGGTGGTAACTGTCAAGGCTGAGGCTGGTGGGGGTGAAGGCGTCACACCGTCAGGTTTCATTTGCTGCCTGCTGTGCCCGCCCTGGTCAGTGACCGGAATTCTCTGAGCTTGGGTTTTTATTTATTAAAGGGGACTCGGCATCCACCTAGCAGCGTGAGACCAAAGCCTGTGGGCAGCATAAATGCCTGTGCAGCAGGCATCAAGGCAGAATGGGTGTCATGTCCATTTCCTTCCTTCCATGTAGCCCCTTGCACCCCAGCCTTGAGATCCTGTCACTCCACCCTCCACAGTGGCGCTCAAACCCCCACCGTAGTGTAAGCTCAGCGTGGCCTGGCAGGCTGGGGCGTGTCCGCAGCTACGCACTGAATGCAGGAGCTGCAAGGGCGCGGAGGTCAGTCAGCAGATGACACAAGGGCCCACCGAGTGTCCTTGAGAGACCCCAGTTCCCTCCCGCTCCCTGCCGGGCCAAGGCCAGCCTGGAAGCTGACCATTGTGACTGCTCACTCACCGGCGCTAGAGGCAGCCAGTAAGTGGCAGCAATGAGCGTGGACAAGGCTACCTGAACGCCTCACACCCCAGCTGAGCTCAGGGGCGTCCACCTCCCTCCCTGCTTAGCGTGGAGCTGTAAGGAGCCGAGGATCCTGGCTCAGGGCAGATGGTGGACAGATTTCTCACGTGGCTTCCAAGAGTTCTACACCCAGGTGTACCCACCCATGACTATGGTGAGTGTTATTTCCTGATCAGCTTTGTTTCGCAGCTCAGCTGACCTGGAGATTGGGAGACTGCCCAGGTGGCCTGACCCAATCGCACAAGCCCTTTAAAAGCAGAGCTTTCTCCAGCTGCTAGTGGAGGAAGAAGTCGGAGATCCCAAGCGTGAGAAACATGTAATGCCCCTTTGCCGGCTTGACCATGGACGGACAGTGTGGCTCGTAGAGCAGCCCCATGACACCAGCAAGGAGGGGCTTCACCATAAGAACCCAGTTCTGCCAACAAAAGTAAAGGCCCTAAAGAGACCTTCTCAAAGGAAGAAATTCAAATGGTCAACAGGTATGTGAGCAGGTGTGCAGCCTCACTGATCACAGACTGGCAAATGCACACCTCGGACCTGTTAGAACAGCCGTTCCCAATTAGGAAGCTCCGCGCAGGCGAGGCCTGGGGAAGGGCCTGTGCACGTGGGAGGGATGCACATCAGCACAGACATTATGGAGAAACGTTATGGAGAACATGGCCTACCCCATGCCCAGAGCTCCCACTTCTCAGGAAAAAAATTAAAATTAGATTTCAAAGAGATACTTACACTCCCTGTTTATAGTAGCATAATCCACAGCAGCCAATGCGTGGAAGCAACCCAACATCCTTCCACACATAAATGGATAAAGAAAAGGCGATACATATACACAAAGGAATCTTATTCAGCCTTAAATAAAAAAAAGGAAATGCTCCCTGGCCAGTTAGAGTGTCATCCCAATACGCCAAGGTCTGAAAGGTTTGGGGTTCAATCCCCCATCAGGGCACATACAAGAATCAACCAATGAATGTGCAAATAGGTGGAACAACAAATCTCTCCCCCTCCCTCTCTCTCTCTCTCTCTCCTCTCAAATAAATTTTAGAGAGGATGTCCTGCCCTTTGCTACGACATGGATGAAGCTGGAGAACATTATGTTAAGCAAAATAAGCGAGATGTGCAAAGGCAAATACTGCATGATCCCACTCATATGTGCAATCTAAAAGTCAAACTCACAGGAGCAGAGAGTGGGATGGGGTTGCCAGGGGCTGGGGTGGGTGAGATGGGAGACGGGGCCCATGGGACACAGTTGCAGTGATGCGGGATGAGGGAGTTCTGGGATCGATGCACAGCATGGCGACTAGTTAACTACTGTGCTGCACACCTGGAAGCTGCTGAGAGAATAGATGTCAGATTAAACTTAAATGCGCGCGTGCGCACGCGCACACACACACACACACACACATACACACCGCACACACAGGTGTGTGAGGTGATGGGTGTGTTAACTTGAGTTTGGTGACCGTTTCCACAGTGTATATGAGTCATCACGTGTACATCTCAAATATGTACAATTGTTATATGTGGGGGGTTTTAAAAAAAACATTGAGCAAGAAAGGAAATTTTTGCCCTAACCAGTTTGGCTCAGAGGATAGAGCATCAGCCTGCGGACTCAAGGGTCCCGGGTTCGATTCCGGTCAAGGGCGTGTACCTTGGTTGCGGGCACATCCCCGGTAGGGGGTGTGCAGGAGGCAGCTGATCGATGTTTCTCTCTCATCGATGTTTCTAACTCTCTATCCTTCTCCCTTCCTCTCTGTAAAAAATCAATAAAATATATTTTTTTAAAAAAAGGAAAGAAATTTTTCTCCAGAGTGTCTGGCAGAAAACTCAGCCTGGCCAAAACTTTAATTTCATTTTTGTGATTGAGAACTTGTGAGCTAATAAGTCTATAAAGTTTGTGGCCATCGGTTGTGGGGAAGATGTGCAACAATGCTCAGGGCACCCGTTCCAGCGGTTCTCAACCTTCCTAATGCCGTGACCCTCTAATACAGTTCCTCATGTTGTGGTGACCCCCAACCATAAAATTATTTTCGTTGCTACTTCATAACTGTAATTTTGCTACTGTTATGAATCGTCATGTAAATATCTGATATGCAGGATGGATTTTCATTGTTCGCGACCCACAGTTTGAGAACCGCTGCAACGAAGCCACATTTGTTCGAGGGGTCGGCGAAGCTCTGCCTTGAGTTGAATTAGACACGGGAGAGGCACGCTCTTCTCATAATGTATGCAGACCTTCCCAATGGAAGGAAATCATGCCTCAGGAGCTGTGACGGGCCCGCCAAGGCTGCTGGAGAAGTTCCCACAGAGACAAGGTGGCCCCTGCCAACCGGGGCTGGTGGGGAGGAAAGGGGCAGGCTTGCCTTCTTCACAACCTCTTTGCACTTTCTCTGCATCTTCTCCTGTACACACCTCGAATGTCCTACTGCAGAAGCGCCTGTTAAGCCTCACGTCTTCCTCCTTGTCTGGCCCCTGTGGCCATCGATGCCCAGGAGGCTCTTCAGTCACCACCCAGTGCTTCTGCCCTGGCACCCACTGCCCAAGACCGACCTCTCCAACAGTGCACAAGCCACAGCCCACGTTGGCAGGAACTTGCCAACTGTCTCGCCCAACACCAGCCTAGGGCCAGGCACTGCGAGGCACTGATAAACACCTCGTGCACTGGAAATGCCTAGAGAGCCAGCAAGCCATGCAATAATCAGGGAGTGACCTCTGAGTGTCCATAACTTTGTGCTTACCAGGATGTGTGGGGCAGTGCACCAGGCCCCGCACCCACTACAGGCTTGTGGTGAATGTGGGAGATGGTCACACCTGTCACCCACTCTCCCCACAATGCTCCACTTCAATCACATCAAAGAGCCTTTCAAGGGCCCCTCAGAGTGTGTCAGAGTGCTGTGCTGGCATCCTGAATAACTGCCCACAGAAAACCAGCTGTGCATCTTAAGCGCCAGGGCCCCTCAGAGTGCATCAGAGCTCTATGCCAGCAAACTCACTGCCACAGTCACACATTTCCAACGAGCAGGCACCCAGAGCCCATCTATCCACAGGGCGCTCCTGGGAGCTGCTGTGAGCCCTGGCTAGGTGTGATCTTGGACAAACAGGACACACTCCCCCCGCAGTAGAAATTCTGAATTCAATCGCCCTGGATATCTGCCCACAGAGGCCTCAATTACGTGGCTTCAGTGCCAGGGCCCTTCAGAGTGCTTCAGTATGCCACGCTGGAAAACGCACTGCTGGTGCCCCTGTGAGCCACCACTGTGAGCGTGTGCCTATCCACCACAGGTGCAGCAGCAAAAACTGAATCTGGCCCTAACCAGTTTGTCTCAGTGGATAGAGCGTCGGCCTGCAGACTGAAAGGTCCCAGGTTTGATTCCGATCAAGGGCATGGACCTTGGTTGCAGGCACATCCCCAGTGGGAGGTGTGCAGGAGGCAGCTGATCGATGTTTCTCTCTCATTGATGTTTCTAACTCTCTATCCTTCTCCCTTCCTTTCTGTGAAAAATCAATAAAATATATTTTTTTAAAAACTGAATCTGCCCAGCCCACAGCTGCAGAACTCTGGACACTACAGTTGCATGCTTTTCCAGTGCCACTGTGAGTCCCCACTGGGCATGCACGACTTCAACCAAGGTTGTAAGTAGCAAAAATTGGGACACTCCCCTCCACGGCTGCTGCGGACTTCTAGACACCACAGTTGCGCATTTCCAGCTCACAGGCCTACATTAAGAGAACCCAAATAGCTCAAGTAGGGAGCTACGCTAGATTACCAAGCCCAGGAGACCTGAGAGATCACACCAGTAACACCATCCCCAAAAGAACATGGGTAGCAAAGCAATCAGATCTACAATGAAAACATTACAGCAAAACATGGTAAGGAAAAAAAGCAATCCCAAAAGGAAAGAAAAAGACTCACCAGAAAGGGAGTTAAATGAAACTGAGGCTAGCAACATATCAGAGAAAGAAATCAGAGTAATGGTTATAAGGATGCTCAAATGGCTGGATAACCAGTACACACAACTCAATGAGAATTATAAGGAGTTGAATGAGAATGTCACCAATGTGAAAAGAACCAAGCAGACGGGGGAGAACCAAGATGGCGGCATAGGTAAACACCTGAAATTGCTGCCTCGCACAACCACTTCAAAAATACAACTAAAAGACAAAACGGACATCATCCAAACCACAGGCAGGCTGGCTGAGTGGAAATTCTACATCTAGAAGGAAAGAGAAAAGCACACTGAGACTCAGAGGAGGTGCGGAAGTAAAGTGCAGAGGTACGGAGGTGCATGTGGAAAGGGCTGGCAACTGAGAACGCAGTTGTCATTTTCAATTGGGAGGGAGACACAAGCTCCCAACTGCTCTGAACTCCAGTTCGGGTGAGTCTTTGGGAACCCAGACTCATACAGGGAGAAACTGGACTGTCTGACATTGGGCAGAACTCGAGGGCGGCTTTCTCTCAGAGGTGCTTGCAGTGATTACTACAGGGCACTGAGACCTAGGGCCACTTAGGGGAGGGCTGAGGATCAGCCATGGCTGTTTACTCCACTCTGTTGATTCCCTGAGACCCTGCCTCACCCAAGCTGTGCACAGAGGCTTTTGGATATGAATGGCCTGGCCCTTTGCAACCTGAAAATTACCTAACAAACTGCAGCTGATTCAGAGGGACCCAGAACATCCAAAAGAAGGTCCAAGGCCCTACAGCAGCATGCATTGCTACACAGCTGGGCCTCATCTGGGCACCTCCAAACCCCAAACAAAGAAGAGGAGTCTGCAGATATCTCCATAAGCTCCTGTTGGGTAGACTCAGGCAAAACCTAAATTAGCACTTCCTTAGAGATCCAAGAGCAACTGCACCCAGTGGTCAGAGTGGGACCATCTACATTACAACTCCTCAGATCCATAAGGGACACACTCAGGGGGCAGACACAGTGAGCACCAAAGCTCCACTGAAGCAAGTCTTGTCCCTAAAGGTGTGTACAGCACAGAAGTTCTCCCACTGTAGACATAGCTGATTCTCACAGCCAATTGGCCTGGAGGTCAATTCCTCCCAGTGATACCTACAACAATCAAGGCTTAATTACAACAAGACTGTGCACAAAGCCCACAAAG
>NW_006284356.1:634400-635668 GCF_000327345.1 Myotis davidii | reverse complement strand
ATCACCGACAAACCAGTATTATATGAAATGCTGAAGGGTTTTCTTTAAGAAGAGTAAGAAGAAGAAAAAGGTAAAGATAAAAATTATGAACAATAAAGTAACAACAAATACATATCTATCAACAAGTGAATCTAAAAATCAAGAGAATAAATAATTTGATGAACAGAATAAATTGTTGAATAGAATAGAATCAGGGGCATAGAAAGGGAGTGGACTGACAATTCTCGGGGAGAAATGGGTGTGGAGGGGTGCGAGAAGAGACTGGACAAAAATTGTACACCTATGGATGAGGACAGTGAGGGGGATAAGGGCAGAGGGTGGGGTTGGAACTGGGTGAAGGGGAGCTGTAGGGGGAAAAGAGGAACAACTGTAATAATCTGAACAGTAAGATTTAATTTCCAAAAAAAAAAAAAAGAACCAAGAGGAGATAAAGAATGACATAGCTGCAATAAAGAACACAATGGAAGGCTTAAACAGCAGACTACACAAGGCTGAGGACCGCATCAGCGAATTAGAATACAAGGTAGGAAAATACACACAAACACAGCAGCAACTGGAAAGAAGATTTAAAAAGCAAGAGGAGAGCCTAAGGGAGCTTTGGGACAACACAAAACAAAACAATATTCGCATAATTGGAGTACCAGAAGGAGAGAAAGAGAAGCAAAGAATAGCAAACCTGTTTGAAGAAATAATGACAGAAAACTTCCCTGATATTGTCAAGAAAAAAACTATGCAAGTCCAAGAAGCACATAGAGTCCCAAACAAGATGAACCCTAAAAGACCAACACCATGACACATCATAATTAAATTGGCAAACACCAACGACAAAGTAAGAATCTTAAAGGCTGCCAGCGAGAGACAGAAAGTTACTTAAAAGGGAGCTCCTGTTAGATTATCAACTGATTGTTCAACAGAAACACACCAGGCCCGAAGAGAATGGAGTGAAATATACAAAGTGATGCAAAGCAAGGGACTGAATCCAAGAATACTATACCCAGCAAGGCTATCATTCAAAATTGAAGGTGTAATCAGGAGCTTCACAGACAAAAAAGGGCTAAGAGAGTTTATTACTACCAAGCCAGCAATGCAAGAAATGCTAAAGGGACTGCTATAAAAAGAAGAAACAGAAAGGGAAGATGGAACATAGGCATAACAAATAAAAATGAAAACAAACAAGTATCTATCAATAATAACTTTAAATGTAAATAGATTAAATGCTCCACTCAAAAGACATAGGATAGCTGAATGGATATGTAAATTTTACCCAT
>NW_006284356.1:629685-633532 GCF_000327345.1 Myotis davidii | reverse complement strand
TCAAAAAAACAAGAAAAACTGGTCATAAATTATATAACCTTGCAACTGAAAGAATTAGGAAGAGAGCAACAAGAAAAGCTCACAGTATCCAGAAGGAAGGAGATAATAAAGATAAGAGCAGAAATCAATGACATAGAGACAAAAAAAAAAAAAACAACAATACAAAAGATGAATGAAACCCAGAGCTGGTTCTTTGAAAGGATAAACAAGATTGATGAACCTCTCACCAGGCTCACCAAGAAACAAAGAGAGAGGACCCAAATAAACAAAATCAGAAATGAAAGAGGTGAAGTAACAACTGATCCTACTGATATACAAAGGGTTGTAAAGAAAAAAAAATATTACTAACAACTCTACTCCAAAAAACTGGACAACCTCAACGAAATGGACACATTCCTAGAAAAATAAAAGCTTCCAAAACTCAATCAGGAAGAATCAAAAAACCTGAATAGGTCGATAACTGGGCAGTGTGACCCACTTGGCAGTGCGACCCCCTGGGCAGTGTGACCCGCTGGGCAGTGTGACCCGCTGGGCAGTGTGATGCCCTGGGCATGTGATCACCTGAATAGTGTGACGCCCTGGGCAGTTTGACCCGCTGGGCAGTGTGATTGACTTGGCAGTGCGACCCCCTGGGCAGTGTAACCTGCTGGGCAGTGCGACCCCCTGGGCAGTGTTACCCGCTGTGCAGTGCTACCCCCTGGGCAGTGTTACCCCCTGGGCAGTGCGACCCCCTGGGCAGTGCTACCCGCTGAGCAGTGCTACCCCCTGGGCAGTGTTACCCCCTGGGCAGTGCGACCCCCTGGGCAGTGCTACCCGCTGAGCAGTGCTACCCCCTGGGCAGTGTTACCCCCTGGGCAGTGCGACCCCCTGGGCAGTGCTACCCGCTGAGCAGTGCTACCCCCTGGGCAGTGTTACCCCCTGGGCAGTGCGACCCCCTGGGCAGTGCTACCCGCTGAGCAGTGCTACCCCCTGGGCAGTGTTACCCCCTGGGCAGTGCGACCCCCTGGGCAGTGCTACCCGCTGAGCAGTGCTACCCCCTGGGCAGTGTTACCCCCTGGGCAGTGCGACCCCCTGGGCAGTGCTACCCGCTGAGCAGTGCTACCCCCTGGGCAGTGTTACCCCCTGGGCAGTGCGACCCCCTGGGCAGTGCTACCCGCTGAGCAGTGCTACCCCCTGGGCAGTGTTACCCCCTGGGCAGTGCGACCCCCTGGGCAGTGCTACCCGCTGAGCAGTGCTACCCCCTGGGCAGTGTTACCCCCTGGGCAGTGCGACCCCCTGGGCAGTGCTACCCGCTGAGCAGTGCTACCCCCTGGGCAGTGTTACCCCCTGGGCAGTGCGACCCCCTGGGCAGTGCTACCCGCTGAGCAGTGCTACCCCCTGGGCAGTGTTACCCCCTGGGCAGTGCGACCCCCTGGGCAGTGTAACCTGCTGGGCAGTGCGACCCCCTGGGCAGTGTGACCCCCGGGCAGTGAGACCCTTTAGACAGTGTGATGCTCTGGGCAGTTTGATCCGCTTGGCAGTGTGATGCCCTGGGCAGTGTGACCCCTGAGCAGTGCGACCCCCTGGGGAGTGTTACCCCCTGGGCAGTGTGCCTCCCTGTGCAGTGCTACGCCCTGTGAAGTGCGACTCTCTGGGCAGTGCGACTCACTGGGTAGTGTCCCGGTTGCGGTGCCCGCTTCCTGGAAGCGGGGTGGAGAGGAAGAGCCTCCATGGCATCACACTGGGCGGGAGGGGCGGCAGCCGGCAGGGCTGCTTGGGTTGTGCACCTTGCGCACTTACTGAGTGGTGAGGACTTCGCAGCCTCCTGTCCTGGCCAGCACACCTTACAGCAGCAGTTCTCAACCTGTGGGTCGCAACCCCTTTGGTGGTCGAACGACCCTTTCACAGGGGTCGCCTAAGACCATCCTGCACATCAGATATTTACATGACGATTCATAACAGTAGCAACATGACAGTTAGGAAGTAGCAACGAGAATAATGTTATGGCTGGGTCACAACATGAGGAGCTGTATTTAAAGGGCCAGAAAGTTGAGAACCACTGCCTTAGAGCATTCCTCTTCTTTCCTTATGACGGTTTGTTAAGCAAATGAATAACCCGGCCAAGAAAGGGCCGATGCGTGTCAAGTGCCCAACAGTCAGTCATAGGAATGCCTGGCAGAAGCGGCATTGCCAGGGAGAAACGGCCCGACTCACCCAGATGTGCAAGCCCCTGGGGTCAGCAGCCTGGCCCACAGGGCACAGGGAGGGTGGAGTGGGGAGGGGGGGCGAGAGGGGCAACCTGGTGGGAGAAGCAGGAGCACGTGTAGAGGGACATCTCCGTTCAGATCCTGAAGACGCTCCCGAGTGACCCTCCGCCTGGGAGACGGCGATGACAGACCCCACGGCGCCACCCCCAGCCTTCAGCTGCACCAGACAGCCTGGGGCGTGGGGCCTCACGGTGACCCTCCCTGGAGCTGCACGTCTGTTCTTCCATTCAATGGCATCTGTCAGGCACGGAGGCGCCCTCTCTGTCTGGAACTTTAACCCACAGTTTTAGAGCTGAGGGTGCAGAGGCCAGAGCTGGAGGACAGGCTGGGCCGACCCTCGCCCCCAGGCCTGCTCAGGGTCCTGGCCTGGAGGCAAAGCGAGGAGGTGGACAGCTGGGGCCCCAGGGTCCCCACTGACGCCAGCGCCTGTGGCCCTACAGGAACACTTGACAACTCCCGTTCTGAGAAAGCCCCAACTTCAGAACATTCAAAAGATGAAAATATGCACTTTCCAACCAAAACATTTAAGGAAATAATCACCAGCAGTGTAGAAAGACTTTTTGGAACAAAGTTTCTCCTCTAATGCACTTAAACGATGAGCCAGTGTCCTAAGTTCTTGTTTTTTTTACATAATATATTTTTATTGATTTCAGAGAGGAAGGGAGAGGGAGAGAGAGATAGAAACATCCATAATGAGAGAGAATCATTGATCGGCTGCCTCCTGCACGCCCCCCACTGGGGACTGAGCCCACACTCGAGCATGTGCCCTGACGGGGAATCTAATCGTGATCTCCTGGTTCATAGGTCGATGCTCAACCACTGAGCCACACCAGCCAGCCTAAATTCTTATTTTCATGCCTACTTCTCCAAAGGTGTGAATCAAGGTTATAGGCCCCACACCAATGTCTGCCCCTCACCTCCACCCCCCGCAGCTCCTGTATGGGCGACTCCTGTGGGGACTGGAGGCTGTACTGGCGTTGCCTGCAGGTCAGGTGCCATGGGCAGAGCATCTTCTGGAGCCGCTACCCACACTGGGCTCCCGGCAGAGGGAGCAAGTGATCACTCACTCTCTCCATTAATTGAAATACAACCCAGTGAACCTTGGGTACATCTACAATGGACATTAAGCAGCTTAAACATTTTCTGACATAGAAGAACAATCTCTCAGGGCGAGGACCGCTGGCGCCAGAGAAAAGCCCAACACAACCAAAGACCGTTTGTCATCTCACTCTCATTAAAAGTGTTACCGTTCCAAAAGCTTCTCAAATTAAATCAGATTCCTTTATAGTATGTTAATTTTGTTGATACTATAAACAGCACCTCCCCCTCCAAATAAAGAACTCTTACCCAGAAATTGACCCAAGCCATTATATTCAATTAATATTTGAAAAAGGAGGCAAGAGCATACAATGGAGACAAGGCAGTCTCTTCAATAAATGGTGCTGGGAAACTTGGTCAGACACATGAAAAAAATAAAACTAGATCAGCAACTTACATCATTCACAAGAATAAACTCAAAATAGATAAAGGACTTAAAAATAAGACGGGAAACCATAAAAATCTTAGAAGAATCCATAAGAAGCAAAATATAAGACATAGGT
>NW_006284356.1:627772-629244 GCF_000327345.1 Myotis davidii | reverse complement strand
TTATGCTGAGCAAAATAAGTCAGTTGGAGAAAGATAAATATCATATGATTTCACTCATTTTTGGAATATAATGAACAAGGTAAGCTATGAATCAAAAATAGATCCAGAGACAGAGAAGCATCAAAGCATCAAACAGACCGTCAAACTGACGAGGGAAGGCAGGGGGGTGGGGGAGGGTAAGAGAACAACCTTATGTATACATGCATAAGGGCATAACCCAGGGACACAGGCAGTAGGGCATGTGCTGGGGGGTGGGAATGGCTGGGGGGAAAAAGGAGACATATATAATACTTTAAACAATAAAGAACTTTTTAAAAAAAGAATTCTTTCATGTGTGTTATCTTATTTGACTCCACAACAACCCTGCAAGGCTAGTATTAGGAAGCCCCCCGGGCAGGAGAGTACCGAGGCTCTGCAAGGTGAAGGGGAAGGTCCAAGGTCACACCGCTCAGCACAGCCCAGGACTAGCCGCCGCCTCCAGGTGGGCACTGTCATATGTCACAGGCCTGTCGCACACGGTCCTAGCAGCCTGCCCTCAGCACAGCTGCTTGCTTTCTGAGTGGGCAACTGCCTGGCCAACATTTCACTTCAGTTATAACAGGTAATGGAGGCCTAACTGCCACAGAGAGAACAAAAATAAAAACTAAACTAAATTAGTGTTGGGTTCCAGGCCCCCGAATTCTTCTGGATTCAATAAGGCAAAGGAGAGACTCATGTCCAATAATAGGATGGCCTGCCTTTTCACTGAAGTGGATTTCTGATTAATTAGCATGTCTCTATGGCTTTATGGCCGTCCTAACACCAACAATGGAATAATGTTATGAAAGGCACATCAGCAAACCTAGAAAGGGGATAGACCAAATTTTGAGGTTCCTTCCAAATCTATGAACCAAAAAAAGAGAGAGAGAGAGAGAACCAGAGAAAGTCACACCTTTGAAGTAGAGAGAGACGCATGGTCTTGTAACAGGGAATAAAACTTTACTGGTACACTGCTCTGACTCACCATGAAGCGGAATTAGAATAAAATGAACTAACAAGCTGATAAAAAGAACTCACACACTGACAGTTTCTTATCAGCATCTTGCAGGCCTCAGCAGCTCCAGTTCCTGCTTTTATAAGAAACGGCCTTGACCATCACTTCGCTGACATGGATCACCCAACTGCAAGGGCTTGGCTAGCCCTGACCACTGCCAGTGTGCTGACCTTAGCATCCACATTGACCCTCCTGTGACCTCTTTGTCCTGCTTTCCCTCTCCCTCCCTATAACCCTGCCTGCACCGAGATGCTAAGAGGGGCTGTGGACAAGAGTCCCCCATCTTCTCAATATGCCGGCACTCAAAACCTCTTTCCTTTTCACCAGCAACTGTCTTACGAGTTTGGTTTTCATGACACAGGTAGCCAAACCTTGGTTCTAGTTACAGTCTGCCCAAAATGTCCCCTGTCTTGTTGCTCCTGTTAGATGTGAAAAGAGA
>NW_006284356.1:623829-625074 GCF_000327345.1 Myotis davidii | reverse complement strand
TTCGTTATTTTAAATAAAGACATTGCTACTAATAAATCATTTTTTTCTTTTATTTGGAAGAAATTCCTTATGCAACCAAGTATATTATATTTTGAAATATTGCACTCAGGAAAAACTGTCAAATACATATCTAATTTAAAAAAAAAAATTAACACTTAAAAACAGTTCTCAACATATTAGGATCTAGTCTGGACCATGGAATCAATTACTCTTAATTTGTGTATGATATATGTATAACTGTGGTTCAACTAAGAATTTTAGATATCTTTTAAAAATGTCTCTATCAACAAGCCTTTTAAGAAATACGAGCTCTATTGTCGGCTCTTATAAAGCCAACTGCTTAAAACATTGATCTATCATACCACTGAAATTATATTAAGACCCTGATTGCTAATTTATTAAGCATTAAAAAATATCTTTTTAAAAATAGTATTAAATAAGTCCGAGAGACAAGCACACTTTCTGCCTCATCCGCATTTCTCCATAGTAAAACTCCGCCTTAAAACTCCACCCCTGAAATCCCATCCTGCCTCATTGAGCAGACACTCCTTTTGTGATTGGTTAAGTCAGAGGGAGGGGCCTTTGCTGTTTCAAGATGGCGACCCCCAGGGGAGCGTGAGGCCATGTGGCCAACATGGCAGCTGCCAAGTCAGGCAGCTCAAAGTGGCGGTTGTCTACACTGTTCTTTGACAGAGCAAACCCAAAACCCCTAAAAGATAGATGACATTATATTGTAGACAAACAAATCTCATTAGCTGTTTATACCCTTTATAATTATCTTAAAGCATATCAATCAAATTTAAACTGGTTTTTGTATTAAAAATTCCAGTTGAGATCACAAAATTAATCCTCTTTTAAAAATCAGACCAATGAGTAACATATTTTGAATTCCTAATCATTTAAGAGAAAACACATTTTATTTTTTTTCAAAAACAAGTTATACTTTAGATATTTAATCAATTTCTCCCAATTCAATTTGCACTTTAAACTTTCAGAGCTTTAAATCTTAGGTAGCAAATTAAATACTTAGTATTTTTCAAATCAATACTTTTACATTTAAGGGTACATTTCAAATAAAATATAAGGCATTTTCAATTAATAGATTAACTTCTATCACTTAGACTTCATACTAGGCATACTCAGATCAACATTTCAGTATTATAAATCTCAATACTTTTAGATGATTTGAACTTAAAAGTTTTAAGTTTCCAGCCAATAAGCCTGGCATAGCTGCTGTGGGTCTGG
>NW_006284356.1:617202-623144 GCF_000327345.1 Myotis davidii | reverse complement strand
AATCACATTGTGGGAGAGCTTATTGCTCTGCCTTTTCTTGCCACCTTTGAATCTCTCCACACCAGAGGTGGATTCGGCAGCGGGGTTTCATTTATTACAGATAGATTCCAAATACAAATTAAGATTTTAATTTGGACAAGAAACCACATTAAGATGACCATGGCACTTTTTTTTTTTTCAGCCTGATTCAAAAGAGTACCTTTTAATATTCCAATTTCTTTATAATGTGGCCTTTTTGCACAGGTGATTCTATTAATGGCAAAGTAAACATTTCAAGATTAGGACATGGAGGTGGAGGGAGCCATGAAGGCCATTCCTCCCATTTTTTCTTTTCTTTCTGCACTTGTTAAGGAGCGGAGGGTGCAAGGCTGGGGGGCTATCTATCCTCCTTGACCTCTCCAAAAGGATCTAGCAAATGAAATACCGTTTTCCACAAGGGGAAACAATTTTTGGCAAGTTCTGATTAACTTTTTGGCAAACTTTTAAGATCTAATATACCTTTTTCAAGAAATCAAGGGTTATGTTCTATAATAACATGCAAAAACTATAAGAGATTACTTTCTAAAATTTTAATACTTTAAACATGCAAATCAAAAGCCTATAATAAAGTTTCTTAGTTTTTAAAAGCCAAATATACCTTTTTAAAGCCGAATCTACTTTTTTAAAGCCAAATCCTGCCCCGTTTGTTAGCCTGGTTAAGAAAACATTCCCAGTTAACTTACAGACCCGGGCTTCTGTACTTGATCCTGGGCATTGTGTGCGGTAGAATTCCCCTCACCTTTTTTCGGTGAGTTTTCCACACCTTTTAGGTGAAAACTTCCTTTTCTCGCTCCAGCGAGGCCTGCACTTCCAGATTACCCATTGGGCGCCAGATGTTGAGTAAGACTCCCTCCATATTCTGCGTGGAGTAGGGTTTGGTATCTGAAAGAGGAGCCGCCAACAAATGAGAGAAAAAGACACGAGATAATTTTGCAATATTGGGGGACCAGGTGGCAAGTCCCAAAGGACTTCCTTATGTGCTCAGGCCTCACCAACCTTTTATTGATTCTGGGATGCACCCATAGCATAGCCCTTAGGCAGGTGACCCCTGGCAACAGGCAGACTAGCCCATCAGGAAGGATTTACATAATAATAAATGGGGGAGCAGTTTCAGCTACCACTGTCTGGACAAACAGAGGTGGCGCCTAGCTCCGACCTTTGCTAGGGCTTCAAAGGCACCCAGCCTTCTGGGGGGGGGGGGGTCTCTGTCTATGTTTATCAGATAGTGAAGGCAATAAACAGTTTCCCACACTTGGGAATTACTTCAGAGGCAAAGGGAGGAGAAAGCTGGAAGCCTGATACTCTCAAAGTTGGGGGTTCATCCACATATTTGCAGAAGCCAGCAAAACAGGTATGCAACTTTGACCTCCAAAACAGTCAGTACTTAACACACATGGACATAATGAAACTGCATTGCATTTGAAATATGGACATGAAGCTGTGCCACGAGGAAGTGGGAAGAGGATGGAGCAAGTGAACACGTTGGTGAGGACAGAAGGCCACCGAGTGAGTGACTCTAATCAAACCCAGAAAGGGCTGCCAATCCAGAGGAGAACACGGGAAGCCCTCCCCGGCCCAGGGCAATGACTCACACGCTTGCTGTTCCTCCTGGTCTCTGAGTACAGATAAAAAAATTCCCAAGTATCTGAAACATAAGCCTGAAACTCATGTATTTCATATTTTAAAAATTAGTTTACCCTCATTCTCCATAAACCACCAAGATAAGAAACTAACATAAAGAAATTAACAAGTTATAGGCCAGTGGTACTTGGGACACCTGGAAAAGGAAAAGATAAATTTTGCAGGACATGACCTCCATGAAGTTCCTAAGAGATTCTCGAAGACATAGCTACTCTAAAGATAAGTTCACAATGAAAATCCTTTTAAAGGAGAACCAAGATGGTGGCGTAAGGTACAGACCTGTGCGTGCTGCCTCCCACAACAACATCGAGACTACCAACTATAAGACAAACAGCTGTCATTCAGAACCATGGGAAAGCTGGCCCAGTGGAAGCTCTACAACTGGAAGGAAAGAAAGAAGAGCATTGAGACTGAGTAGGTTGTGCAGAGGCTCCAAGAACGGAGGTACGGAGTTGCGTGCCAGGTGGACTGCAACTGGATGCACGGTTTTTTTCAATCAGAAGGGAATGCAGACTCTCGAGTCCACTGAGCTCATTTAGGGCGGAACTCTGAGGCCTCAGACCCCTACGGGGAGAGGCAGGATGGCCTTGTAATGGACCGGAGAGCGAGAGTGGCTGTCTCGTGGAGCTGCTCGCTGGCACTCGGGGACGTGAGACGCGGAGTCGTGGAGAGGCGAGGAGTCGCAGAGAAGCCATTGCTTCTTGCTCTGCCCTAGTGATTCCCGGGGACCCCGCCCTACTCAAATTACATCCCCACCCAAGCTGTGCTAGTGGCACAAAGGGAACCACCGGCGCTTTTGCAGCCCAGCCCAGCAGAATGCAGATTTCAACTCCTCGCATACATAAGGGACACACTCAAGAAGCAGAATCAGGTAAGGAGGAAGCCAGAACCGGACCCAGCTGGGCCAGCGACATGGAACCGCTGTACCAGCAAACGCACAGGCAGATCCACCAGATCCAGTCTCATATGGGACACTGGAAGACGGCAGACAGGCAGTCTGTGCACTTGGTAGAAAATGAAATCCAAGCAAGCATACCAGATATTCAGCCACCAGGGAACGCCTGGAGATTTTGTCCAGCAAGGAGCCGCCCAACAAAGGACAGAATGCCAAACTTCGTGTTGCTGAGACAGCCCCTGTGAGGCCGAGGCGGTCCCTGTAGGGCCAAAGTGGCCCTCATGGGGCTGGGACAGCCTCCGAGAGGCTGGGACATCCCCCGTAAGGCTGAGATGGCCCCGGTGAGGCTGGGACGGCCCCAGTGGGGGGTGGGATGGCCCCGGTGAGGCTGGGACAGCCCCGGTGGGGGTGGGACGGCCCCAGTCAGGTTGAGATGGCCCCAGTCAGGTTGAAACGGGCCCAGTGAGGCTGAAACGGGCCCGGTGAGGTTGAATCGGCCCCAGTGAGGTTGAGACGGCCCCTGTAAGGTTGAGATGGTCCTGGTGAGGTCGAGACAGCCCCAGTGAGGTTGAAACGGCCCCGGTGAGGCTGAAACGGCCCCGGTGAAGTTGAGACGACCCACGTGAGATTGAGACGGCCCATGTGAGGTTGAGACAGCCCCTGTGACAGCCCTTGTGTGGCTAGGACGGCCTCTGTGAGGCTGAGATGGCCCCTGTGAGACTGAGATGGCCCCTGGGAAGCTGAGACAAATACCACATGAACTCACTCATTTATGGATAATAAGGACTTTGTAATACTTTAAGAAATAAAAAAATAAAAACCTTTCAATAGAAAAAGAAAATCCTTTTAAAGAAGGAAATTATTCCAAAGAAGGAATATGTTTCACTATTTAGATTCACTCACTCAGTGTGGCCTTCTGTTCTCACCTCCTTGTTCACTTTAGCATAAGTGAGAGTCAGTAAACACCATAGATTAGAGTATTAACCCAAGAGGTGCAGATGATAGAATAAGCAGGTTGTGACTGCAAAATAAATTTAAAAGTATTAAAGAAGGAACAATTCAAACAAACAAAAAGAAAAACACTATTTTTAAAATAATGAATCAATAGGAAAAAAGATTAGAAATAGAATATCTACAAATGAGAAGCAAAACCACTAAAATTGAAAACTTAATGAATGGCTTAAACAATAGATTAAAAACAGTTGATAGGCGAATTTACTTATTTTTTTGTCTTAATTTTGTTTTTTCAGAGAGAGTGGAAGGGAGGGGGAGAGAAAGATCGATTGGTTGCCTCCCACACACGCCCCAACCAGGGCCGGGGATTGAGCCTGCAAGGGTCCCTGGCCTTGCCTGGAGTTGAGCCAAGGACGTGTCAGTCCACAGGCCGGTGCTCTGTCCACTGAGCCAAACCGGCCAGGGTGACAGGAGAATTTATGGACTAGGAGTTAGTTCTGAAGAAGTTAAGCCAGAAGACGCAAAGAGGAGTATGGAGAAACCATAACAGGGAAGTTAAGAGATGTGACATGAAGGAGAACATTCAATGACTTGTAGGAACTACGGAGACAGAACATAGAGAAAACGGGAGAAGACTGTATTGGAAGATTCAATGAGAGAAAACTTCTAAAATTATATTAATCCACCTATTTGTCCGTCAGCGTCCCAAGCAGGATAAATAAAAATAAATTTCTGTAGGTTCATAAAGTAGAATTGCAGAATCAAAAGACAAAATAAGATACTAAAAGAAACCAGGGAGGTAAGACAGATTACAAAGTCAGACAAGCAGCTGACTCCACGCCCCCCGCCGGTAACAACAGGGACCAGAGGATAACTGGATGTTTTCAAAGTGTCAAGAGAAATAGCTATCAACTTACAATCGATTGAAAGAGTTTATTACTCACACTCTCATTGAAAAAACACTAAAGATGTAATTTTAAGAAGAAAATTGAAACCCATAGAAGCAATGGTAAAAAAGAAGTAAAGAAGCTCTCAAACCTATTCAAGCATTATCTAAATAATACATTGATTATATCAATCTGTAGAGTAAAAATGACTTGGAAGTATTAAAAATGTGAAACTAAAATACCATGTAAACCCTGCCAGGGTGGCACAGTGGTTGAGTATTGACCGATGAACCAGGAGGTCATAGTTGGAGTCCTGGTCAGGGCACATGCCTGGGTTGCGGGCTGGACGATCTCCAGCGTGGGGTGTGCAGGAGGCAGCCTGTCAATGATTCTCTCTCATCACCGATGTTTCTCTCTCTCCTCCCTCCCACTCTCTGAAATAATTTTTTTTTAATTTTTAAAAGCAAAAAATAATTAAAATAAAATACCATGTAAGATGAAGGGCTATCAGGTGTCAGTACTGCCCAGGAGCCATAGGAGAGGGCAGCCGCCCGGCTCCACGGCCTTCCGGGCAGTGCGTGCTGCCTGCACACAGGGAGGTGCGTGCTCCTGAATCCCGACCCTGCTGTCGGTTCTAGTGTGAGTTTCAGCTACTAAAAAGTAATACATGTGCCTGGGAAAGGCGAGGGGCAGCTAGCTGGTAGATCAAAAAGCCAGCAGCGGTTTATTCTAATTATAGGCATCCTAACTCATAGATAATAATCATAGCATTAAAATATATTGCAAGAAACCGTTAATGGTGGGCTACATACATTATGTTATTTCATTTTACACTAAACCTGCAGGTGGATATATTGTGACTCAGACGAGAGAGACCCCGTCCAGGTCCCGGTGCGAGTTGACAAGGGGCTGCTCTTTCCCGCAGGCCACCTGCCTCCATCCCTGCAGAGGTTCTCTCTCTCTCTGCAAACCTAGCCTTGCAAAACGGCATGATTGTCCAAAGGATCCCTCTGGTGGACCCTTTTTGCTAATAGCTGATCCGGTGGGTGCCTGAGTGGGAGCCTCGCAGGCCTCCTTTCCAAGGTTTACTGCCTTGACCACGCGCAGGGACTCGGCCGGCAGGCGCTGGGCCGACCAGGTCGGATAAAGAAGAGGCAGACACTGACGCAGAGCCCTCGCCCCGCCGCCTGGAAGAGGCGGGCGGGGGCGGGGGGAGAAGCCATCTCCCCGGGAACCAACTGGAAAACTGCCTGGTCAGCCTCACCTGCTGTTCAGTCGTTTAAAGTGTGGGGCCCTCTGAGATCGCTTAGGTCCTTGGAAAGGGGCGTCCCTGTGAGCTCCTCACCCACACAGATGTGGCCGCCTGAGCGCAGTCATCTCAGCGCCACCAACAACCAGGGGCACAGCAGGACACAGCCAGGCGCAGAACGTCTGCGTGAGGCAGATGGGCGGGCCTTTCCCACGAGAGGGAGCCTTCCCGTGAGTCCACAGCCCCTGCCAAGGGCTGGCAAGAGCAGCCAGGAAGA
>NW_006284356.1:613613-615723 GCF_000327345.1 Myotis davidii | reverse complement strand
AAGCAATACAAGTTGCCCTGGGGCCTTGGGCCAACTGCAAAAGCCTCAGTGGGCTTAGGCGGGGCGGGGTCCCAGGGGATCAACAGGGTGGAGCGAGCAGTTATGGCTGCTCTCAGTCCTGCCCTCAGAGGCCCCAGCAATCAATCACTGTGAGCACCTCCGAGAGAAAGCTGCCCTCGAGTTCCAACCGATGCCAGACAGTTCCGTTTCTCCCGTAGGAGTCTGGGTCCCCAGAGACTCACCCGGAACTGGAGTTCAGAGCCTGAGCCTCCCTCCTGATTGAAAAAGACAACTGTGTCCTCAGCCTCCAACCCTCTCTGCATGCACCTCCGCACCTTTGTATTTTACTTCCGCACCGCACCTCCTCTGAGTCTCGGTATGCTTTTCTCTTTCCTTCTAGTTATAGAATTTCCACTCAGCCAGCCTTCCTGTGGTTCTGTATGATGTCCGTTCTGTCTTTTACATGTATTTTTTGAATTTGTTGTGGGAGGCAGCAATTTCCAGTGTTTACCTATGCCGCCATCTTGGTTTCTCCTGAATCCAAGAATACTCTTGAATAATAGCCTTATCATTCAAAATTGAAGATGAAATCAGGAGATTCTCAGACAAAAAAAAAGACTAAGGGAGTTTATTACCACCAAGCTAGCACTATAAAAAATGCTAAAGGGACTCCTGTAAAAAGAAGAAATAGAAAGGGAACAAGGAACACAGGCATAAAGAAAACAAATGGCAATGAACAAGTACCTATCTACTTACATAAAAACCATGGGTGGTGTTCGTCACATACAGACGAACAGCAACTGAGCGGAAGGAAGTCAGTCCTACAGGGGTTGTCTTGGCAATGGCTGCGCCCTCCCCCAAGCTGTTTCCCGGAGCTGTTTCCTGTAAGGGCGAAGTTTGAGGCAGGAACCTGCCCTGGGAATGTGGAGGTAGATCTTTCTAAAGTGTGCTGTACCACTACGGGGTGAACCTGAGTGGAGCAGCTGAAAGGCTTAGAAAAGACAGATAAGAGAATGAAAGCCAGGTCTCGGTGGGACACTGCTTCTCTGAGAGACAGCGACCATGCCCACAGCCATGCCTTTAGTTTATAGCAGATGCTACAAGGTAAAGTAAGGGCATGACCAAGATGTTTACAAACATTCTCCTGGGTTTCAATCCTACTCAACTACATGCATATCAACTATGCACTCAACTATCAAGCCCACATCACTCAGGCACGTGGGGCCACGTGTTCCAACAATAGGTTCAAGCTTACAACTACAGCTGTTGGCTATAATTGTGTTGGGAGGGCTCTGCCCTCCAAGCTGGGACTTGCACCTGGCAATGAGAGGAATGTGCCCTCTCATCAGTCCAAAGCTTAAAACTGTCCAAAATACTGTAGTGGGTCCCCACAATAAAGTTTTAATTATGTTTCTTTGTTACTGATGTTGTGGCTCCACCCCATAACAAAGAAACAAAGGAAAATTTCCCCATCTAATTTCTGAATAGTATTACTCCTTTGGGAATGCCATGTCATAAATTAAAATTGAAAGTGGGTGCAATCATCATGCTTTTGAGATTTCTTTGTAATTGAGATTTCTTTGTAATGGTACCAGATTTATTATCAAAAGATTACTACCTAACATTATCAAAGCTGAAGTATTAACAGGATCTGCAGAGGGAGAGGCTGTTCTGATTCCAAGAATTAATTTGTCCCCATCTGACACTGGCCTCCCATTTAAATTGATTCGACAATAGTTTCCCATGATGCCAGCATTTGTGATGACTATTAATAAATCACAAGGACAAACTTTAGACAGAGTAGGCATGTTCCTACCTGAACCCGTTTTTGCACATGTTGCTTTCTCTTGAGTTTGAAGAGTATGTGATGTTACAGTTAAAGTTCTAAGTACTTCATCACAAGGGAAATTAGTCAAGAACTGTGAAAGTGTTTTCACTCTTAATGTGGTGTACAAGGAGATATTAGAATACGTTTAATCACTTTATCAGTCATTGTCTGCATCACTGTTGTTTTTATGTCATGTTTTTATTGTTTTCATATCATGTTTTTGTCGTTTTTATATCATGCCTCTGTTGTTGTTATATCCTTTTGCCACTGTTTATTTATTAA
>NW_006284356.1:609711-613400 GCF_000327345.1 Myotis davidii | reverse complement strand
GGGTAGCTGAATGGGTAAGAATATGTGACCCATATATATGCTGTCTATAAGAGACCCACCTCAGAACAAGAGACTCACACAGCCTGATAGTGAAGGAATGGGAAAAAAATTTTCAGGCAAATAGAAATGAAAAAAAAAAGCTGAGGTAGCAATACTTATATCTGACGAAACTGACCTCAAAGTGAAGGCCATAACAAGAGATAGGAAGGCCACTTCATAATACTAAAGGGATCAATACAGCAAGAGGATATAACCTTGGTAAACATATATGCACCCAATACAGGAGCACCCAAATACATTAAAAAAATACTTCGGGAAAACATCAAGGGAAAGATTAACAGCAATATAATCATAGTAGGGGATTTTAATACCCCATTGACACCACTGGATAAATCCTCTAAAAAAAAAAATCAGCAAAGAAACAGCAATCCTAAACAACTCACTAGATCACACGGAATTAATTGACATATTCAGATCAACTTACTCCAAAACTAAGGAATATACATTCTTCTCAAGTGCACATAGGACATTTTCAAAGACATATTAGGACACAGGCTAAGTCTCTACAAATTCAAGAAGATTGGAATCATATCACTTATGTTCTCAGGTCAGAATGGCATAAAATTAGAAATAAACTACAATAAAAATAATAAAAAGCAATCAAACACATGGAGGCTAAATAGCATGCTAGTGAACAATGAATGGGTTACCACAGAGATCAAAGGAGAAATAAAACATCCTGGAAATAATTGAGAATGAAAACACAGTGATCCAAAATCTATGGGACACAATGAAAGCAATCTGAGATAGCTGTTCATAACACTACAGGCCTACCTCAAAAAAACAAGAAAAAATGGTAATAAGTTATATAACCTTACAACTTAAAGAACTAGAAAGAGAACAACAAGAAAAGCCCAGAGTATATAGAAGAAAGGAAAAAGTAAAGGTCAGAGCAGAAAGAAATGACATAGAGACCCAAAAAAGAAAAAAATACAAAAGATCAATAGAACCAAAACTTGGTTCTTTGAAAGGATAAACAAAATTGATGTGCCTCTAGCCAGGCTCACCAAGAAACAAAAAGAGAGGACCCAAATAAACAAAGTCAGAAATGAACGAGGTGAAATAACAACCAACCCCACAGAAATTCAAAGGATTGTAAAAAATACTGTAGACAACTGTATTCCAATAAATTGAACAACCTAGAGTAAATAGACATATCCCTAGAAAAATACAATCTTCCAAAACTCAATCTGTAAGAATAAAAAAATCTGAATAGCCAGGGGTGGGCAAACTTTTTGACTCAAGGGCCACAATGGGTTCTTAAACTGGACCAGAGGGCTGGAACAAAAGCATGGATGGAGTGTTTGTGTGAACTAATATAAATTCAAAGTAAACATCATTACATAAAAGGGTACGGTCTTTTTTTTTTTTTTTAGTTTTATTCATTTCAAACGGGCCGGATCCGGCCCGCGGGCCATAGTTTGCCCACGGCTGGAATAGACTGATAACTACCGATGAAATTGAAGCAGTAATCAAAAAACTTGGGAAACAAAAGCCCTGGTCCGGATGGCTTCCCAGGGGAGTTGTACCAAACATTCAAAGGAGAACTAACATCTATCCTCCTCAGACTATTCCAAAAAATTCAAGAGGAAGGAACACTTCCAAGCTCTTTTTATGAAGCCAGCATCACCCTAATCCCAAAACCAGATAAAGACACTACAAAGAAAGAAAGAGAATTACAGGCCAATATCCCTGATGAACATAGATGTTAAAATCCTCAACAAAATACTAGCAAATCAGATTCAGCATTACATTAGAAAGATCCTACACCATGACCAAGTGGTATTTATTCTGGGAATGCAAGGGTGGTACAATATCTGCAAATCAATAAACGTGATACATAACATAAACAAATTGAAAGACAAAAACCACATGATCATATCAATTGATGCAGAAAAAGCTCTTCACAAAATCCAACAACCTTTTTTAATAAAAACTCTCAGCAAATGGGAATGAAGGGATCATAACTTAACATAATAAAAGCCTTATATGACAACCCTACAGCCAACATCATACTCAATGGGCAAAAACTAAAACCATTTCCCCTAAGAACAGGAACAAGACAGGGATGTTCCCTTTCACAACTCTTATTTAATGTAGTACTGGAAGTCCTAGCCTTAGTGAACATACAAGAAGAAGAAGAAAAAAAGGTATTCAAATTGGAAAAGAAAAAGTAAAACTGTCATTATTCTCAGATGATATATTTTACATAGAAAACCCCAAAGATGCCATCAAAAAACTATTAGATTTAATAAATGAATTAGGCAAAGTAGCAGGATACAAAATAAACACCCAGGAATCTATAGCATTTTTATACACCAATAATAAACTCACAGAAAGGGAAACTTTAAAAAGTCCCATTTACCATTGCAACAAAAAAATTAAGATATGTAGGAATAAATTTAAGGAGGTAAAAGACCTGTATGTGGAAAACTACAGGACATTGAAAAAAGTGCCCTCCACACCTCACCCATCCCCTCCCCAGGCCTTAACCACACTATAGTCTGTGTCCATGTTCTATGCATATATGCATATAAATTCTTTGGTCAATCTCTCCCTAACCACCATCTACTCCTGCCTTCTCTCTGAGATTCGTCAGTCTGAGAACAACTCTTTTTTAGATGAAATTATTTTCTTCTATCATTTCCAACTCCCCACCCCTAATTTCAACCAGGTCTAGCAGGCAATCATTTCAATTACTACACAGGAACAATGCATTATTTACAATGACTTGTTATTCTTTTTCCTCTACAAACAAACACTTTTTTTTTTAATGGTAGCAATGGCCCTAGATTATTTTGCATGTTCCACCACTTGGCAGGCAGACCTAGAACAAACTTTCCAAAAATTTATATAGAAAAAGAAAAGACCCTGAATAGATGCAGAAATCCTGAGAAAGAAGAACAAAGTTGGAGGGACCACAATACCAGATATCAAGCTATATTTCCAAGCCACGGTTCTCAAAACAGCCTGGTACTGGCACAAGAACAGACATATAGACCAATGGAACAGAACAGAGAACCCAGAAATCAACTCAAGCCATTATGCTCAATTAATATTTGACAAGGGAGGCAACAGCATGCAATGGAAACAAGACAGTCTCTTCAATAAATGGTGCTGGGAAAAGGGGACAAATACATGCAAAAAAACTGAAAATAGATCACAAACTTACACCATCCACAAAAATAAACTCAAAATGGATAAAAGACTTAAACATAAGATGGGAAACCATAAAAAACTTGCAAGAATCTATAGGCAGCAAAATATCAGACATATGTCATAGCAATATCTTTACCAATACATCTCCTAGAGCAATGGATATTACCATGAAAATAAACAAATGGGACTATTTAAAAATAAAAAGCTTGTGCACAGCAAAAGAAACCATACACAAAATGAAAAGGGAGCCCATATTTGCCAATGATACATCTCATAAGGGTTAATATCCAGAATTATATAAGGAACTCATACAACTTAACAAAAGGAAGACAAAGAATCCAATCAAAAAGTGGGCAAAGGACCTAAATAGACATTTCTCCAAAGGGATATATAGATGGCCAAGAGACATGAAAAAACTAGAGGCCCAGTCCCTGAATTCGTGCATGGGTGGAGTATGGCTGGGCCGCCCC
>NW_006284356.1:607369-609663 GCF_000327345.1 Myotis davidii | reverse complement strand
TACAGTAAAAAAGGAATTCTTACCATTTGCAACAGCATGGATGGAACTGGAGAACATTATGCTAAGTGAAATAAGCCAGTCAGAGTAAGATAAATATCACATGATCTCACTTACTTATGGAATATAATGAACAACATAAACTGATGAACAAAAACAGATCCAGAGACAGAGAAGCATTGATCAGACCATCAAACCTCAGAGGGAAGGTAGGGAGGGTGAGAGTAAGGGGGAATGACCAACCATAGGACTTGTATGCATGCATATAAGCCTGACGAATGAGCACAGGCACCAGCAGGGTGAGGGCATGAGTGGGGGTTGGGGGAGCAAGGGTGGATAAAGACACATATGTAATACCTTAATCAATAAAGAAAATTTTAAAAATTTTATTTAAAAAAACTGTGGTACCTCTACACAATGTAATACTACGCTGCTGTAAAAAAAGAAGGAATTCTTACGATTTGCAACAGCATGGATGGACCTGGAGAGCATTATACTAAGCGAAATAAACCAGTCAGAGAAAGATAAATATCACATGAGCTCACTCATTTGTGGAATATAATGAACAAGGCAAATTGGTGAACAAAAATAGAGCCAGAGATATAGAAGCATCACACAAACTGTCAAACCTCAGAGGGAAGACAGGGGAGGGTGGGGGGAGGTAAGAGAACAACCAAAGGACTTGTATGCATGCATATAAGCATAACCAATGAACACAGACAGTAGGGGGTTGAGGGCATGTGCTGGGGGGTGGAGCGAGGTCAATAGGGGGAAAGAGAGACTCTCTGTAAAAAATCAATAAAATATGTAAAAAAGAAAAAAAAAGAATATATATAGACTAGAGGCCCAGTGCACAAAAATTTGTGCACTTGGGGAGGTTCCTCAGCCCGGCCTGTGCCCTCTCACAGCAATTGGACAAGAAGAAATAAAAGGCATCCAAATTGGAAAGGAGGAAGTAAAACTCTCATTATTCGCAGATGACATGATATTGTACATAGAAAACCCTATAGACTCCACCTAAAAACTACTAGATTTAATAAATGAATTTGGCAGTGTACCAGGATAAAAAATCAACACCCCAAAATCGATGGCATTTTTATACACCAATAATGAATTCTCAGAAAGAGAAACTAAACAAACAATCTCATTTACCATTGAAACAAAAAAAAAAATTAAGATACTTAGGAATAAACTTAACCAAGGAGGCAAAAGACTTGTACTCAGAAAACTACAGGATGTTGAAAAAAGAGATAGAAGAAGATATAAACAAGTAGAAGAATATACCCTGTTCATGGATTGGTAGAATCAACATCATTAAAATATCTATACTACCCAAGGCAATCTACAAATTCAATTCAATCCCTATTAAAATACCAATGGTATATTTCACAGAGCTAAAACAAATACTTCAAAAATTTATATAGAATCCAAAAAGACATCAAATAGCTGCAGCAATCTTGAGAAAGAAAAACAAAGTTGGAGGAATCACAATACCATACATCAAGCTATATTACAAAGCCACCGTAATCAAAGCAGGCTGGTACTGGCACAAGAACAGGCATATAGATCAATGAAACAGAACAGAGACCCATAAATAAACCCTCACCAAATATTTATTGTCAATTAATATTTGACAAAGGAGGCAAGAGCATACAATGGAGTCAAGAGAGTCTCTTCCATTCGTGTTGGGAAAATTGGGCAGATACATGCAACAAAGTGAAACTAGACCACCAACTTATACCATGAGTGCATAAAAAAAAGTTGTGGTACATTTACACCATGGAGTACTATGCAGCAGTGAAAAAGAAGGATCTTTTACCATATGAGGCAGCATGGAGAGACCTGGAGAGTATCATGCTAAGTGAAATAAGCCAGTCAGAGAAAGACAAGTCATTCATATGTGGAATCTAAGTAACAAAATAAACTGATGAACTGAGTGGATCCAGAGACATGGAAGCATGGAATAGTGTTTGGAATCTTGGAGGGAAGGCAGGGGAGGGTGGGTGGGAGGTAATAAACCAAAGAGCTTGTATGCTTATATGCATGGCCCATGGACACAGACAATAGGGTGCTGAAGGCATGGGGGGCAAGTAGAGGGGGAGTCTATGGGGAGAAAAGAGGGACATATGTAATACTTTCAACAACAGAGAATTTTTTATTTTATTTTTTTTTCTTTTTATTTTTTTTTAATTAAATCTTTATTGTTCAGATTATTACATTTGTTCCTCTTTTTTCCCCCCATAATTCCCCTCCTCCCAGTTCCCGCCCCACCCCTGCCCTCACTCCCCACCCCCCCT
>NW_006284356.1:597115-606117 GCF_000327345.1 Myotis davidii | reverse complement strand
TTTGACTTCAGCACTGCGCCTCCTCTGAGTGTCCGTATGCGTTACTCTTTCCTCCTAGTTGTAGGACTTCCACTCAGCCAGCGTTCCTGTGGGTCTGGGTGATGTCCCTTCCGTCTTTTAGTTTCACTTTTGAAATGGTTGTTCAAGGCAGCAAACTCCGGAGTTAACCTATGCCGCCATCTTGGTTCTCTTTTTCGAGAATTTTTTAAAAAAAATTTCCCAAATAGCAGGTCCAATAGGGATTGCAGCAGGAAATAAAATCTCCAGAGGCGAACTCCACTTTTTTAAAAAACATTTCTTTATTTTTTTATATTTCATTTAAACTTTCTAATTTCTTCTTTTATCTTTCATATCTCTTATTCTTCTCTTTTCTTATTCTTTTTATTCTATTTTTATTGTTTCCATTTTTCCTTTTCTATTCTACTTTATTCATTATAATTACATTTTTAAATTATTTTTTCTTTTATTTTTTATTCTTATTATTTTTCATTTCTCTTCCTTCTTTTCTTTCATATTCTTTTGTCATTTTTTTTCTCTAATTCATTTGGTCTCTTGCCTTTCAGTATTCTTTATTTAATTCTTTTTGTTGTTTTGTTGTTGTTTTTAGTATTGTTTTCAGTGTGGTCTTGTTTTGTCTTGTTTGGTCCTGGCAGCACTTATAAAAAAGTTGGCATGACATAGTGTTGTAGACCGAAGAGACCCAAGCGACATTCAGAGAAATGGAGTTGCACAGCTTTATTACACAGGCGGTCCCAGGGGAGTCGCCTCCAGAGCCTGAGCAAACCAATATGGTGGAAGCCCTTCTTTCATCCCCTTTTGGTTTCTTTGTCCCCAGATTTGGATGGGGACTTCTGGACCTTTCCCGGGCTTTGCAAAAAGCCCCGTGGTTTGGGATGGGGGTCTTGAGATCAAATCTAAGGGCCTGGCCTGGTGCCAGTGCTGATAACCCCCTCTGGGGGGTATGTGTTGGTCATGGTTTATAGCAGTGGTTGGCAAACTGCAGCTTGCAAACCACATGCAGCTCTTTGGCCCCTTGAGTGTGGCTCTTCCACAAAATACCAACTTCTGCACTTGGGCCACGAAGTTTCAATCACTGTACATGCGCGCCCGCACGTGGGCCAAAGAGCCGCGTGTGGCTCGTGAGCCGCAGTTTGCCGACCCCTGGTTTATGGCCTCTGTAAAATGTGAGCATTTAGGTCTTGCAAGACCAGATTGTGGAGGAAAGGGTCAGTGACTTAGTTACAGGTTATCAAGAATGTACATTAGGTTACTGCACAGATCCAGATTGCTAGCCGCCCCGCCCCAAACATCAGGGTTACATTGGAATTAGCCTTTTAGCCTTCTCAATAGCATCAGTCAGCCCTCCATGAGCTGAGCACTCCTGCGAATGGGACAAGAGCAGTCAAAACCAAATTACAAAGGGAGAGCCCACAATCCACACGAGGGACATTCCTAGAGCTCACAGCTTGGGATAGTGAGGAGACTACACCACTGGGTCCCACATGACACCCACTACAGAAGGCCACCCCACCAAGACTGGGAGTCATAGCAGTCCTATCCAATTCACAGAAACAAACGCCAAGAAACAGCAAAAGTGGGGGAACAAAGAAACAGGCCCAAAAAGGAAGAACAGGAGGAATCTCAGGATAAAGAGCTAAGTGAAAGGAAGACAAGAAATTTATGAGAATTCAGAATAATGGTTATAAGGATGTTCAAGGAACTCAGTGAGAATTACAATGAACTTAGTGGAAAGTACCACAGCATGAAACAAGAAAGAGAAGCCATGAACAAGAACCAGTCTGAAATGAAGAATATCATATCTGACATCAAGAATACACTGGAAGGCCGAAGCCGGTTTGGCTCAGTGGATAGAGCATCGGCCTGCGGACTGAGGGCTCCCGGGTTCAATTCCGGTCAAGGGCATGTACCTGGGTTGCGGGCACATCCCCAGTGGAAGATGTGCAGGAGGCAGCTGATCGATGTTTCTCTCTCATCGATGTTTCTAGCTCTCTATCTCTCTCCCTTTCCTTTCTGTAAAAAATCAATAAAATATATTTAAAAAAAAAAAAGAATACACTGGAAGGAAAAAAACAATAGGTTACATAAAGCAGAGGATCAAATCAGTAAAATAGAAGACAAGTAGAAAAAAATCACTCAATCAGAACAGCAAAGAGAAAAATATAAAAAGCAGAAATGAAGGTGAAATATAGCTTCCCAGACCAAAATAAATAAATAAATAAAAAGGATAAAGGACTTTCTTACCACCAAACCAGCATTGTGAGAAATGTTAAAGAGACTGCTTTAAGTCGAAGAAGGAGGGGGGAGGAGGGAAGAAGGGAGGAATAGGCATAAAGAATTAAAGTGGCAATAAATAAATAAATAACTATCAATAATAACCATAAATGAAAATGGATGGAATGC
The DNA here is from genome assembly GCF_000327345.1 of Myotis davidii. Lineage (NCBI taxonomy): Eukaryota > Metazoa > Chordata > Mammalia > Chiroptera > Vespertilionidae > Myotis > Myotis davidii. The sequence goes on along the minus strand of NW_006284356.1, from coordinate 603,696 downwards.
TCTAATCAAAAAACATAGGGTGACTCAATGGATAAGAAAACATGATCCATATATATGCTGTCTACAAGAAACCCATCTAAGAACAAAAGATTCACACCAATGAAAGTGAAGGGATGGAAAAAATATTCTATGCAAATGGAAACAAAAATAAAGCTGGGGTAGCAATACTCTTATCTGAGAAAATAGATTTCAAAACGAAGGCCTTAGGGCCTGCTGTGGTGTTGTAGAAGACCGAAGAAACCCAAGCAACGCTTAGAGAAATGGAGTTACACAGCTTTATTATGCCTGTGGCCTCAGAGGAGTCACCTCCAAAATTTGAGCAAAGCAATATGGTGGGAGCGTTTTCTTTATACCCTTTTGGTGTCTTTGTCCCCCAAATATGGATTATACTTCCAGACCTTTCCCAGGCTTTGCAAAAAGCCCCAGGTGTTGGGGATCTTGAGACCATACCTAAGGGCCTGGCCTGGCACCAGCACTGATAACCCCCCTCCAGGGGCTGTGTGCTGTTCATGGTTTATGGACTCAGGTCTTGTAGGACCAGATTCTGGGAAAGGAGCAGTGACTTAATTATAGGTTATAACGAATGTACATTAGATTGCTGGCACAGATTCAGATTTCTAACCCCCCTCCCCCTCCCCCCCCAAACATCAGGGTTACATTGGAATTAGCCTTTTAGCATTCTCAGTGGAGGAGGAGAAACTGGCAGCCGAGTAGGCAGACCTGCTGTGCACCTTGTCCCACGGCCAGACTGGAAATACAACTACATTGGAGAACATGCACCTGGAATTACCCACTGAGGTCCAGCTGAGGAGGGGACTTATACCAAGGAAGGACAGAAACCGCCTGGAGACCAGTGGGAAGAACGAGGCTGGGAGAGAAGCCAACCCAGCTCCCAGGGAGGCAGCCAGCAGGCGGCAGGCCGAGAGGGGAGGGACTCCTGCTGCAGAGGGTCTGCTCTCTGAGATGGAGGCCCAGAGCCTGGCTGGCTGCACAGCCTGAGCACCAGAGCCAAGATCCAGCCATGAAAGGCGGCAGGGCCGCTGGCTACGGCTGAGTCGGGTGCTGGTAGACAGGAGCTGGTCAGAGGGAAAGCCAGTTTCCTTGTTTTGTTTTGTTTCATTTTTTGTGTGTGTTTAAAACCCAGAGCACAAGAGTTTTCATTTGCAGCTACATTTGCAAGGAGGGAGACGCAGACTAGAGGTGCCTAAGGAGAGACTGGAGTGAAGTATTGAGGGGAGACGTGGAACAGCAGCAGCCAGCAGTATTAGGTCAAAGATCCCCAAACTGAAACACATTTTTGCTGAGAGGAACTGGCCACTCCCAGTAGCCACAGGACAGGGAAAGGAGAAAACTCGCCCTGAGTGATACAGCCCGAACCACCCTCAGGAGCCCTGCATGCCACACCCTGCAGGGTGAGCTTTTCAGAGAAAACAAAAACAGAGGCCAAGCCTGAGGGTTTGATCAGTCTCAGGAGCATCAGGGCCTGGACTGGGGGAGGGGCTGTCCGTCCCACTGTCCTGGGAACCAGGCTGGTCCTTTCCCCACAGGGTGGAGCTGATAGAAACTCCAGGTCCAGCCGCCCCACTGGTCCCCATACAGGATCTGCCCAGCCCAGGGAGAGTGATATTTGGGCCACCTGCAGAGGAGTGGCTCTAGGACAGGGAAACACACCCACCAGGTTCCCTGAAAGCTAAACAGCACCTCCTCCGCCTAAGGCCCTTTCAGAAACAGACTTTTGGTGATTAAGATTGACAGCTGGCTAGCAGACAAAGGAGGGCAGAGGCAGAGCTCAGGGAACCAGGGGAAGTTTGCTGAGCAGCCCTGGGCCCCATGCTGCTAACAAGCCTACGTTACAGGGCATATTGGCCCCTCCTGCTGGCAGCCAAGGCCTGAGGAGACAGACACAAACAGTGGATCAGGGGATCTCTGGGAGCTTCCAGCAGGTTGCCCAACGCCAAAGGACAGTGCCTGACAGTGGCCAGCACCTAAGTACCTCACAGGAAGCTCGGAATCGTCAGACAGAAGAGTGGGGTCCAAAGCCAGCTCCCATGGGGCACTAAACTCGGCTGAAACAAATGCCTCTTCACTTTTTTCTTCTTCCTTTTATCTCTTTCATTTCTTTTGTTTGTTTGTTTTAAATTTATCTCCTTTATGTATCTACTTTATTAATTTCTTATTATTCTAGTCACTGTTCTTTCATTCATATATTTAATTTTCCTCTTCCCTTTCCTACTCAATTTTTTTTCCTTTTTTCACTACTCAATTTTTTTGCTTCCTTTCTCCCTTCTTTTTCTTCTGCTTTCCCAACATTTTTCCTTTTCTTATTTTAGGTTTATCTGCTTTGTCCTCTATTATCCTTTTCAACATTTTTCTTCCTTCCTTCCTTTTCTTTTCTTTTCATCCTCCTTCATTTTAAACTGTTTCCCTTCCCTTAATGCCCTAATTCTTTATTTTTATTTTCTTTATTTCAGCTCTGCATTTACATATTCCTCCCCCCATTTTGTTATTCTTCGTTTGTGCTTTCTTTTTGTATGTTTTTGTTGTTGTTTTGTTTTCGCCTCATTTTTTGTTTGTTTTTTTCTATCATTCTTGCTCTCTCTTCTCTTTCCCAATGCTAGCTCTCTGGTGGTTGCTTTTGTTGGTGCTGTAGGGGTCTTTTGTAGGTTTTTGTTTTGCTTCTTTTGTTTCATGTTTTGTTGTGCTGTATTTTGTTCTGTTCAGTCAGCACCTCCACAACAGCTTTCATGACATGCTTGGAGGTGAGCCACATAGTCAGCCAGAGAGGAGACTCCATCCATGAATGGAAAAATAACATTCAAGACCCAACTACAACAGGAGCACCCAAATAACTCAATTAAGAGGCTTCCCTAGATCACCCAGTTCAGGAGATCTAAGAGATTGCACCACTGGGTCTCACAAAACACTTACTACATAAGACCACCCCACAAAGTGTGGGAGGCATAGAAGTTAGATCTAATACATAGAAACAAAAACAAAGGGACAGAAAAATGGGAAGACAAAGACACAACCCCCAAATGCAAGAGAAGAGGGAATTACCAGAAAAGGAACTAAATGAAATGGAGGCAAGCAATTTGTCAGATAAAAAATTTGGAGTAATGGTAATAAGGGTACTCAAACAATTCAGTGAGACTACAAGCAACCTAATGAGAATTGCAATAAGAATTAAGTTCCTTAATGAGAGCTACACCAACTTGAAAAGAGAGGCTGAAACATTAAATAATAGTCGATTGGAAATGAGGAACATAGAGTTGAAATAAAGAATGCCCTGGAAGGACTCAACAGTAGACTAGAGGAAGCTGAGGACCGAATCAATGAATTAGAAGACAAGGTAGAAAAACATCCATTCAGATCAGCAAATGAAAAAAAAAGGCAGGAGGAGAGTCTAAGGGAGCTTTGGGACAACATGAAATGTAACAACATTCACATTATAGATGTACCAGAAGGAGCAGAATCTGAGAAAGGAACAGAAAACTTGTTTGAAGAAAAAATGGCAGAAAATCTCTCTAACCTGGTGAAGGAAAAAGTAACTCAAGATCAGGACACACAGAGAGTCTCAATCAAAATAAACCCTCAAAAGGCTGCATGCCTGCACCAGTGGTGTTTTTCATTTCACTAACACACTCCCAGTGCATGGACTTCGCTCTTCTCTCCTCAACAACCCTGGCAGCTCCTGCTGGCCAGCAGGCTCTTGGGCCTCGGGGGGGTGGGGACAGGAGAAAGAAAGCTAGCTCCCTACAGTGCTGCCGCACTGCCCTCGTGCGCCAGGTCTGACCAGGCGCAGCCGGCATATCACTGTCAGTGGCTCCAACTGTGTTTGCTGTTCACATGGCCAGGACACTCGAGAAATACATGGACCCTGCAGGGCAGGGCTGGGTGGGGTGTGGGTCAGCTGGACCTCTGCTGTTGCCTTTTCTCAGGAGCTACAAAAATCTCTTTCCCATTTTGAAGCTGCCACACCCCAGCAGCCTCACCCAGGGCCCCAGGTGTCGGGTGTGTCTGGAGGGGCAGCTTGTGCCTTCCTGGTTCTTAGTGGCCCAGGCCTGGCCTGCCTGAGTGTGATGGGTGCATGCCCCGGAGAGAGCCAGCAGCTCAGTGACTGTTTTGGTAGACTGTGCTCCGGGACCTGAGTGTCTGCTGGTCACCTCAGACACTGGGGGACTGTGGTCCATCTAGTGTTCTTTCTTCAGAGTCAGAATCTCAGACTCCTGGTAGGAGGCAGGGCTACAACTGATTTGTCTTTTCCATAAAGTAAGTAACAGGTAATTTGCCAATATAGCCTTCTTTCTGAGGGAAATGAACTTCAATAAATAAATAAATACCCCGCCCCCCCAAAAAACCCACACCAAGACACATCATAATTAAAATGGCAAACATTAAAGACAAAGAAAGAATCTTAAAGACTGCAAGAGAGAGACAGAAAGTCACCTACAAGGGATCTCCCATTAAACTGTCAGCTGACTTCAGGCCAGAATGAAATGGCATGAAGTATACAAAGTAATTAAAAACAAGGGACTAACCCAAGACTACTCTATGCAACAAGGCTATCTTTCAAAATTGAAGGTGAAATAAAGAGCTTCACAGACAAAAAAAACCAACAACAAAAAAAACGCTAAGAGAGTTTATTACCACTGAGCCAGCACGGCAAGAAATGCTAAAGGAACTGTTGTAAGAAGAAATAGAGATAAAGAGAAGAACACAAGCATAAAGAATAAGAATGGCAATAAATAAGTAGCTATCAATAATAATCTTAAAGGTAAATTGCTTAAATACTCTAATAAAAAGAGATAGGGTAGCTAAATGGATTTAAAAAAAAATGACCCATATATATATGTTGTCTACAAAAGACCCACCTTAGAACAAAGGACTCACACAGACTGAAAGTGAAGGGATGGAAAAAAATGTTCCAGGCAAATGTAAATGGAAAAAAAAAAAAAAAGCTGTGGTAGCAATACTCATATCTGACAAAATAGACTTCAAAGTGAAGACTATAGCAAGAGATAATGAAGGCCACTCCATAATATTAAAGGATTGCTACAAGAGGATATAACTGGTAAACATATGTGCACCCAAATACATTAAAACAACTTCTGGAGGATTTTAAGGGAGAGATCGACAGCAATGCCATCACAGCAGGGACTTTAACACCCCACTGACTCACTGGATAGATCTTCTAGGAAAAAAAAATTAACAAGGAAACAGCAATCCTAAATGACTCACTAAATCAGATGGAATTAATTGGCATTTTCAGAACATTTTACCCCAAAGTTACAGAATATACATTCTTCTCAAGTGCCCTTGGGGCATTTTCAAACATAGACTGCATGTTAGGACACAAACTAAGTCTCTACAAGTTCAAGAAGATTGAAATTATATCAAGAATCTTTCGGATTACAATGGCATGAAATTAGAAAACTACAATAAAAACACTGAAAAACATTCAAACACATGGAGGCAAAATAGCACGTTATTAAACAATTAATGGGTTCCAAAGAGATCAAGGAAAAAATAAAAAATAAAAACATCCTGGGAACAAATGAAAATGAACATACAAAACCCCAAAATCTATGGGGCACTACAAAAACAGTCCTGAGAGGGAAGTTCATAGCACTACAGGCCTACCTCAAAAAAAAACAAGAAAAAGCTCTAATAAACTATTTAACATTACAGCTTAACGAATTAGAAAGAGAAACAAAACAAAACAAAAGCCCAAAGTAGAAGGAAATAATAAAGATCAGAGAGGCACAAATTAAAACTAAATGAGGGATCACCTCACACCTGTCAGATTGGCTACCATCAATAAATCAACAAATAGCAAGCGCTGGCGAGGAAGTGGAGGAAAGGGAGCCCTCCTGCACTGCTGGTGGGAGTGCAGACCGGTGCAGCCACTGTGGAGAACAGGATGGAGTTTCCTCAAGAAATTAAAAATGGAGCTGCCTCTTGATTCAGCCATCCCACTTCGGGGAATATATGCTAACAACCCTGAAGCACCAACCAGAAAGGATGTGTGCACCCATGTGTTCATAGCAGCACAATTCACCATAGCTAAGATCTGGAAACAGCCCAAGTGTCCATCAGTAGATGAATGGATAAAAAATCGGTGGTACATTTACACAATGGAATACCATGCAGCTGTAAAAAAAGAATGAACTTATACCGTTCTTATGCTGTTTGCAACAGCATGAAGGAACCTGGGGGGTATTATGCTAAGTGAAACAAACCAGTCAGAGAAAGACAAATATCACATGATCTCACTTATATGTGGAATCTAATGAACAAAATTAACTGATGAACAAGGTAGGTCCAGAGGCATGAATACATGGAACAGACTGTCAGAGGGGAGGAGGGATTGGATGAAAGAAGGTGTAGGGATTAGCTGAAAATCATATACCGTATTTGCCGGCGTATAAGACGATTTTTTGGCCCTGAAAAATATGCCTCCAAGTGGGGGGTCGTCTTATACGCCAGGTACACTTCAGATAGACTGCCCATAGTGCTTGCCCCGTGCCATAGTGGCCTCCCGATGCCCGCCCACTTCATTCCACATACCGTTCAGGCATCAG
>NW_006284356.1:595378-596830 GCF_000327345.1 Myotis davidii | reverse complement strand
TTGCTAGGGACTTGCCCGGCACTTGCTCTCTACCTCTATTTGTTATCTTACTTCTATCATTGACAGTCCCTCTAGGTTGTGGGCTGCTTGCCTGTGTTCCTGAGAAGCATCTACGGTACCAGTCTATAGAGTGTGTTTTCTTTAGTGAATTACCGGTATGTTTACCGGTAATAAACTTGCACTGTTTTATGTATATGTTTGATTACATACAGCCTTGTGACAGTTTTCCTGCATGTCATAAGCATTTGAATATAAATTAAAATGTTAAAATCAAATCTGATATTGTTTTACCTTTTATTTGGTGTGTGGAAGGTGTGCGGAAGAGGGGGTAGTCTTATACGCGAGTATATAACAAACTCTGTATTTTGAGTGGAAATGTTAGGGGGTCGTCTTATACGCCCAGTCGTCTTATACGCCGGCAAATACGGTACACATAACAGGAGACACAGACAACAGTGTGTGATAGCTGGAGGGAAAGGGGTGGGCAGGTGGAGGTGGACCGGGGGCAATGGGGAAGAAAGAAACTTTGCTTGAGAGTGGTCTGTGCATGGCGCACCGTGCAGATGATGTTTAATTGAACTATACACTTGAAGCCTGTATGCATTGCAAACCAATGTCATCTCTACAAATTCGATTAATTAAAAAAAGAGTTGAAGCTAACAGGAGGGCAGTTAACCCGCCCCCATCTCTGCAAAGGCATCACCCCTGGGCCAGCAGTTGCATGGAGCTGGGCGGGCAGTGGCAGCGCCCCATCCTGGGGACTCATCTCAGTCTGCTCCATTTAAGCCTTAAAGGGGTCACCACGCTGCCTGGGAATAGTCCCAAAGTGCCCCGCCCCCCACGGCTCCTCCCACCCAGCTGGGCTGGGCCTCTCTAGGAAGAAAAAAGGAGATGAAGCTGAGAGGAGGCCCTGCAGGGCCCCCCCCCCCCACCCCCCCACCCCCACGTGGTGAGCCTGGTTGGCCCCGGAGTCTCATAGGCCTGTCCCTTGGGGAGAGGCCCAGGACGAGAAAGAGGGCAGTGCCTGGGGATCGCAGGTGCCTGTTCGCGCCCGAGCTGGCAGGACCTGCCCTGTCAACAACCCTGCCCGCTGGGACGCTCAGGGGGCCTGGCGGGTCCAGACAAGACTCCAGTGCAGGACCAGGAGCCCAGGCCCAGCAGAGGGCCAGAGGGTCCTGCCAGCCACCCACAGAGGCTCCGGGCAGGGCCAGGCGGGGCGCCAGCCTCAGCCCAGGAGGCAGGTGGAAGGCAGGGCCACAGTGTTTCCACCTGAACTGCTCTGATTTTCGTTCCTTTATTTATGCTCCGCCTTCTTCCCAAAGGATTTCAGGAGACCTTCCACCCAGCCGGAGAGAGGGAGGAGGAGGTGGAGGGGAGAGAGACACGGCCCGGCAGGCGGCAGAGCAAGGCTCGGCTCGGTGGGGGCAGCTCAGGGTGCCCTGCTGCACCCTC
>NW_006284356.1:593172-594983 GCF_000327345.1 Myotis davidii | reverse complement strand
GGCGCCCGCGTGGGCAGCAGGGTGACGGGCGGCTGGGGGCAGCCACAGCCGGAGGCCGCGGTTGATCTCCGGGTTCGCGGACTCTGAGGAAGCACGTGGGGCGGGAGAGAAAGCCTGCGTCTGGGTTCTGAGGCTGTTTTAGGTTTAAAGCAAATTACCTTTCACTCCTAAAGCCGAAATTTAATCGTGGCTTTTCCTCCTTTCCGGCCCAGAGGTGCAGTGACTAGTTTGCATCTGATCAAGCCTTCCTACCACTAGCCGAGCGCTTTCCCTTTTCTCCGGCATTAAGTGAAAGATTAGACATTAAAGAATTTATCGAGCCGAAACCGGTTTAGCTCAGTGGATAGAGCGTCGGCCTGCAGACTGAAGGGTCCCGGGTTCGATTCCGGTGGGAGATGTGCAGGAGGCAGCTGGTCGATGTTCTCTCTCATCGATGTTTCTAACTCCCTCTCTCTCTCTCCCTTCCCTGTGAAAAATCAATAAAATATATCAAAGACAGTCACAGAGCAGAAGAGCTGCCGTTGCTTTTGCCTGAACTCGGAACACTCAGGCTGGGCGCTGCAGCCGGCAATGAGGCCTCCGTATAGTCACATACAATCTGGGACCAAGGGGACCCTTGTCTGCTCACCTCGGATCACAACGGCCCCGGACTGTCATGTGTGTTCCTGCCTGCTTTTCAGGGGGACACTGAGGCTCCGTGGGAGAGGACCGGGGGAGCGCTCCCTCCCCACCCCCAGGGGGTCGCCCGCTGCCATCTGCCTGTACTGGTTGAAGCAACTTGGGGTAGGAATCGTGATGCATCCGATTTGACTTTGAGATGAGGAGGTTGCCTGCAGCCTGGGCCACAGTGCTGGGCAGCGCTCGATCGAAGGGGAAATGGGATAAAGTTCCACGCCGAGTGGGAAGATTTGCTCCCTCCTAAGAGCACTCCAGAGAGCCACTCCCCAGGCACGGAGTCGGGCTACCGCTCCCTGGGAGCTGCTGATCTGGCCCAGCTGCTGGGCTCCCGCGGGGCGGCCCACTGGGGCCTGTGTCGGCCTTCTCCCCACGGGACAGTGAGATTGTCCCCAGGTGGGGCCAGGGGCCGAGCACTGACAGCGGCCTTCTGACCGCACTCGGCCTCCTCATGAGCCCTCTGGGCCCACGGTCCTCTGACAGTAGAGGGGTTGTCAGGAGCTGAGGCTGGCCCCTCTGAAGCCCCTCACAGCCTCCTCCCCAGCCTCGGCCCTGCATGGGGAGAGGGGGGCGTGCGGGGGGCTGAGGGTCGGGCTCTGGAGCCGGACAACCCCAGGTCAGAGTCTCAGCTCTGAGACTCTCTCACAAGAGAGGAGCTGGGTGCCCTGGCGGACACCTGTGGGCTCCCTGCTGGGCCCAGACTCCAGGGCTTGGGGCAATGGTGCCCACAGGGAAGCGTTTTGCTGGGGTTTATCCACCTGCTCTCCTGGGCCCGAGGGAGACCACCAGCCATGTGACCTTCACCAGGACCTTCGCCCCATCGGAGCTTGTTTCCCTTTTCTGCAAAATGGGTACCACAGTGTCCTCCGAAGGCTTGCTGGTGGTCGGGAAGGACACATCTACAGTAGTTCCGGATGAAGAGCGGCCTCCACTCTGCCTTAGCATTTGTAGAGAACTTGTCATCCGGGTAAAGGCGCGGGGGGCTGGCCAAGGCCCGCTCTGCCTCCGGCCTGCACTTCCGCCTCCAGTCCATGAAGGGAGACTCCCCAGGACTTAGCCCAAAGAGGGTCAAGTGACTGAGGTGGAGGTGGGCATCTCCTGGCAGCCGGTGCCAGCGCCTGCGCACCCCCCACCAC
>NW_006284356.1:590511-592659 GCF_000327345.1 Myotis davidii | reverse complement strand
CATGTGTGTTTCTGCCAGCTTTTCAGGGGGACACTGAGGCTCCGTGGGAGAGGACCTGGGGAGCGCTCCCTCCCCACCCCCAGGGGGTCGCCCGCTGCCATCTGCCTGTACTGGTTGAAGCAACTTGGGGTAGGAATCGTGATGCATCCGATTTGACTTTGAGATGAGGAGGTTGCCTGCAGCCTGGGCCACAGTGCTGGGCAGCGCTCGATCGAAGGGGAAATGGGATAAAGTTCCACGCCGAGTGGGAAGATTTGCTCCCTCCTAAGAGCACTCCAGAGAGCCACTCCCCAGGCACGGAGTCGGGCTACCGCTCCCTGGGAGCTGCTGATCTGGCCCAGCTGCTGGGCTCCCGCGGGGCGGCCCACTGGGGCCTGTGTCGGCCTTCTCCCCACGGGACAGTGAGATTGTCCCCAGGTGGGGCCAGGGGCCGAGCACTGACAGCGGCCTTCTGACCGCACTCGGCCTCCTCATGAGCCCTCTGGGCCCACGGTCCTCTGACAGTAGAGGGGTTGTCAGGAGCTGAGGCTGGCCCCTCTGAAGCCCCTCACAGCCTCCTCCCCAGCCTCGGCCCTGCATGGGGAGAGGGGGGCGTGCGGGGGGCTGAGGGTCGGGCTCTGGAGCCGGACAACCCCAGGTCAGAGTCTCAGCTCTGTGACTCTCTCACAAGAGAGGAGCTGGGTGCCCTGGCGGACACCTGTGGGCTCCCTGCTGGGCCCAGACTCCAGGGCTTGGGGCAATGGTGCCCACAGGGAAGCGTTTTGCTGGGGTTTATCCACCTGCTCTCCTGGGCCCGAGGGAGACCACCAGCCATGTGACCTTCACCAGGACCTTCGCCCCATCGGAGCTTGTTTCCCTTTTCTGCAAAATGGGTACCACAGTGTCCTCCGAAGGCTTGCTGGTGGTCGGGAAGGACACATCTACAGTAGTTCCGGATGAAGAGCGGCCTCCACTCTGCCTTAGCATTTGGTAGAGAACTGTCATCCGGGTAAAGGCGCGGGGGGCTGGCCAAGGCCCGCTCTGCCTCCGGCCTGCACTTCCGCCTCCAGTCCATGAAGGGAGACTCCCCAGGACTTAGCCCAAAGAGGGTCAAGTGACTGAGGTGGAGGTGGGCATCTCCTGGCAGCCGGTGCCAGCGCCTGCGCACCCCCCACCCCCCAGCTCTAAGGCATTCTCATTGTGTTCAGGACACTGCACCCTCTGTCCCCAGCGGCTGTTCAACCAAATGCTCCCTCTTAATGGGTTTTCGGGTGTCAGGGTGATTGTTCCAGTTCTCTGGGTTTGCTTCCAGGAGTTATGGTACGATTTAATATGTTTTAACAGTGTCACTGAGGTATAATTGACACAATAAATCCTTTCAAACCCTCCTCCCATGCTTTCAGGGACCCCAACAGAAGGAAACCGAGGAGGACCCCTGGCTGGGGGTGGTGTGGGCATTGGCACCCAGGCCTGGCAGCTGGACTCCCTCCCAGAGGCCACTCTGGCTGGAGTCAAAACACTGTGACCACTAGGCCCATCGCTGCTGACCCGCGGGGGCCTCGCGGCAGCCCGCCCGCCAGCCCTCCTCCAGGCAAGGCACCTGGGAGCCCTGCACAGGCTCAGCTGGGCTTCTGGGGACTCTCGCAATTTGTAAATATTGGCTCAACTTTTTACAACTTTGTCATTAAGGTTATAATCGTGGAGGACAGACGCACACCACGGAGGAAGTGCGTGGAGCGGCCGAAAGGTCTCCCAGACACTGCAGGTCTCCCCACGAGGGGCGGGCGGGGCGGTCCCAGCGCGGCCGGTTGCCTCTCGATTACCATGCACTTCCTGTGCATATAGGTATGTTGGATACCAAACAGGACGATGTTTTATCTTCTTTACACATCCATATGCCTCCTCTTTCTTTGTCTTCTTTTGTTGTGGTAGAGAAGTTCTCCACGGTGGTGCAGAAGGGGGCAGTGATGGTCTTATCTGCCTTATTCCTGAACTTTACTGGGCACCTCCTTCAGTCATAGAATTTTACCATTGCCAGCAACAAAACCATTTCTGTCCCCTGAAGGAGAATGTAAACTCTATAGGGCAGAAGTTTTCATCTGTTTTGTTCACTGGTGTTTGAGTTCTGAATAATGACTTGCACATAGAGGACCCTCAATAAAAGTTTGC
>NW_006284356.1:585679-589881 GCF_000327345.1 Myotis davidii | reverse complement strand
CTCCCCTCGCTCTCCCCTCCTGCCCCAGTCGCTCTCCTTCCCCCTCTCCCACGGGGCGGGTAGTGCCTGGGCCCCCGCCGGGTCCTCGTGGGCCGGTGTGAAACGGGGCTGCCCCACGTGCAAGCCCGCCGTGGAGGACAGTGGATTCTGGGCGTGTGCTCCCACCCGGTGTGTGCGCTTTCCTGCCCCGCTCTCCTGAGGCGCTCCCACCCAAAGCTCGAGGAGGAATGGAGGGTGCTCCTCCTACCCTGTGGGCCCCCAGCCTGCCTCGGGGGCTGGGAAGGCCCTGCCCGCTTGTGTGTGCCCGTGGAACAAAGGCCGAGTGTGGCCTGGGCTGCTGGCTCCCGGAGTTGGGCCCCAACCAAGTGTGAGCTTGCCCTGAAAGAGGAACAAAAGCCAGGTTGGGGGGAGCTGAGCTGGTCAGGGCAGGTGCAGCCAGACAGCTTTCCTGGGGACCCCTATCCTGTGGAGGTGGGGGCACCCGCAGGACGGTGCTGGGTTGTGGGTGGTTCAGCTGGGAATCTTCCTCCCGTTTGGGGTGCTCTGGCGCCTTCTCCCCAGAAGGCGGCTGGGAGGCCCGGGTGCAGGCTCTGCGGCTGCGGGTCTGCCTCCCGGCTGCCTCAGGACTGCGGGAGCCGGCCGCGTGGGGATCTGGCTGCTGTTGTCTTGCTTGTCGGCACTCAGGAAGGCGCGGTTCTCGGGGATCTGGGGTGAACGAGGCCGTCTGTCCATGCACTGCTCCCCCTGCTCAACCCTGCAGTCCTTTACCGGGTCTTTCCCAGGCTGTTGGGAATTGGGGCCCTAAAGCTGGTGGGAGTTGGGGGAGGATATCTCCCCCCTTCCCCTTGGCTGTGTTGCTCCCTCCCCCACAAAAAAGCCTCTCTCAGCCTGAGAGAGAACATTCCTGGTCTCCAGTAGGCAGGTGCTGACGGACCTGCCTCCAGGGCCCCTGAGCCTTGCTTTCTGCCCACACTTGGCCAGCTCCGCACAGATGCACTCTCCTGGCATAATTCCTCCCAGCCTTTCCCCCAGCCTCCCCCCCACACACATCCGTGGTTGATCCTCGCTGTACTAGACTGAGCTTGGCCTGGGGGCTGCAGCTCTCTGCCCACCAGGGCTGTAGGCCTCTGGAACTGGGCACTGCCCAACCCAGGTAGGCCTAGGCAGGCACGTCCCGTCGGTAGGAGGGGGATGGGGACAGACACCATCCTGTCTGCCAAAGGGAGTTACCCCGAGAGCCCCTTAGGGAGCATGTGCAGAGCGGGCTGGCCGGCTGGCTAGGGCCTGAATCCAGCCAATGGCCTTGGCCCTAGTTTGCAACCAGGTTGTTCTTCCTGTAGCCCTGGGGTCACAGGGTGAAGGTTCCTGGCCTCTTTGCTCTGGAATTTGTCCTGATGAGCAGGAGGTCAGGCTCCTCACACACGGAAGGGGGAGGGTCAGGTGGAGCTGATTGCTCCCCACCCCACCCCACCTCTGTGCCACAGGGCCCACCCAGGGTGGGTGTGTAACAACAATGGAAAATAAATGCCCGCCTGGTCAGCCAGATGCCTGTTGCTGGGGTGGGCTGCCAGCACCTCCCCCGCCCCCCAAATTGCTGAGCTCAGCGGCAGCAGCCTGTGGAGGGGGTGCTAGGGGTGCTGAAGGCCCTGCTCTGTTGTCCACTCGGAGCTGTCGGTGCCACCAAGCAGGCGACAGCTTTGCCTTTGCTCTCCCTCCTGTCACTTCTGTTCCAGGCACCAGACTAGATAGATTGCTTTTTAATGAGCTTCCTGAGAGGCGAGTAGCCGGACCTTGTGCGTGTACGTGTACGTGGGCCTGCCCCGAAGTCGCCTCGAGCCGCCCTGGTGGTGGGCTGGGCTGCCGCTCTCCCCTGTTGCAGTGGCCCGGCACTCAGGAAGGGGCGTGCCTGCCCTCCGGGCTCCTGTCCTCCTGTGAGCCAGGGGTTGGTGGTGCCTGGTTTCATGAGTCTCGGATGTCACCCTCACCTCCTTCCAGTAGGGTCAGGTCCCACCCTCCCCGGGGATGTGGCACGCCCCCAGCTGGGGTCTGAGGAGGGGTGGCCCTGGCTCCTAGAGCTGTCCTGACACGGCCTTTGGGGGTCTGGGCCCCGGTGAGGACCTTTCCTTCTCTCAGGCCGGCACTGCAGGACCTGGGCAGGTGCCTTTCTGTCACGAGGGGCACTTGGAGAATTCCTCCGCCGGGCCTCTCCCAGCTCCTGGGGCCAGGTCTGCTCGGCCCGGGGAGGTGGGCCTTGTGCAGGAAATGAGGTGCCCCTCGCCCTGATCTCCTGGGTCAGGCCGGGCGTTCGGAGGCCTGTGCTGAGGAGACGCATGGAGATGGCAGGTGTCCCCCTCCCTGGGATGTGCTCCCCGGCCTAGAAGAGAGTAACAGGTGTGTGAGTGAGGCCTTGGCGGGTCCCCGTGTGTCCTGTGTCTGTAGGGGGGAAGGGAGGGGGAGCTGCTGCACTTGCTGGCATCAGCCGGGAGGGCTTGTAAGGGCAGGACTGGCCTTGGAGAGGTGTGGCTGCCCCTGGGCAGCAGGCAGGTGGCTGACTGTTGCCAGGAGCTACTTTGGTGAGTGTCTCCGCACCCCATACTCCTGTGTCACCTTGTGGGATTGGGTGGTGCTCTCAGGGCCAGAACCCTCCTTCCTCCTTCCGTCTGCCTGATGGGACAGGAGCCAATGCCAGGTCTTGCCTGGGTGGCCCTGGAGTCACGTAGGCTTCATTTGGGACCTGAATGTGGCTTCTGGGCCACCTTCATGGGCCCCTGGCTTGGCCCCTGGAGTGTCCGCGGCTGCGGTGCTGCCTGTGGAGACTGCGTCCTTGCAGGAGGCACCGTGCCCAGAAGCTCCTACGTCAGTAGAGTGTGCCCTCGGGCCTGTGCCTCAGCTCCGGCCCCACGCCCTCCCTCCCCCATCCTGAGGTCCTCTGGTTCCAGAAATAGGCCTGTGTTGCCCTCCGCCCGGCTTGCCCTCCTCTCTCCCCCCTGCTCGGCAGGCTATCCCTCTGCCGCAGCCCAGCTCTGCTCCTCGCGCCAGGCAGCCTGCCCTGGCAGCGCTAGGTGGTGCTCTGCGTCCTGTCAGGTCCACAGAACGTGGGCACCAACAGGAACACTCTCACCAGGACCCACAGCCTCTCTGGGAGCCGTGCTCCGCAGGCTTCACCCAGACAAGTGGGGTTCGGCCTCGCATGCAGTGCCAGCCCCAGAGAAACACAGCAGCTCCCGCCCTGCCTCCCGGGCACCTCTCGGTGCTCAGGGGACCCCGCCCGCCTCTGCCTGCAGCAGGGAGGCGGCCCCGACACACAGGGCTGGACAGTGACCAGGGCCCCGCCTGAGGGACCTGGTTGGGTGGCACAGTGGCCTGAAGCACCAAGAGAGGACTTGGGTTGAGACAAAAAGAACCTGAGGTCAAAATGTTCAGAATTACATTTTCATTTTTTAAGAAAAGGGAAAAAACATGTTTTTCAGCAGACGCATGAGAACTTCCTTTTGAAGCAACCGTTCAGACGGTTTGTGGACGGTTCTTTTCCATGGGCTCTGGCTTGTGAAGTCATGCGCTAGACCGCGTGCGCCCTAAAGCGCCGGGGACCGGGACGTGTGTCCTCAGCGGCACTCCGCTGTGAAGCCGGGGCCGTGCAGAGTGCCGGACACGGGTGTGGCCTGGCTCTGGTCTGGCCTTGTCCACCCCTGGCTCAGCCTGTCCTGTGGGCCCAGCTCCCAGCCCTGGCCCGGACGGGGGAGCCAGCAGGAGTTTCTTCCTTGGCGGGAGGCCTGAGAAGCGTGGCGGCTCCGCTGGGGAGAGGGAGGCGTTCGGTGAGGCGTTTGTTGCCCTGGAGGGCCCTGCGTCTTCCTTTCACGGCCCTCCCCCTCCATTGTAAAGGGAGGTGGGTGTAGATCACGGGGAGGCTGGTGTAGAAGAGAAGCCCCCTCTTCTCCGACACCCCGTTTTCTACCGTTGAAGCCACAGCAGAACTTCTCTGAATCCGCGTGTCACCGAGCATAACCGTGCAGCCGCCGGCCCGCTGGCCCCGTGCGTCCGCCACCAGGCGCCCCGCGGCGGCAGTGAGCACCGGTGTGCATGTTCCGCGTGGCCCCAGCTCCGGTTTCCTTTTAATTCCTGGGAGTGGACCCTCTGAGGGGACGGTGGGGATGGCTGGAGGCGCTGCAGCAAGTCTGTGCCTGTGTGTTGCCTCTGTGGTG
>NW_006284356.1:572234-585637 GCF_000327345.1 Myotis davidii | reverse complement strand
GGGACTGAAGCGTCATGGGAGCCTGGCTTGGCTCCCTCACACTCGGGAGGTGCAGAGGAACCTCGCTGCTCAAACCAAATCGTTCCAGAAGGCGGTTCCAAGGAGAGATTTGTTTGAAAACAGAATGTTTTTTTCCCATTAGAAACAATGTAAATTGAATTAATCTATTCCAGACCCCCAAATGATTCCATTTTACCCTTTCTCATATACAGTACATGTCTAATGTGCTGTTTAATCTATAAATTTATGGAACCACCCCCTACTAGCTTTAAATGGATCCCTTTCAGCCCTCAGTCCAGGGGTGCAGCATCTTAGCTTGTCCACATACCTCTGCCTCCCAAATGCAGTCACTGGCTGCTATTCCATTATCCAAATCAACAAGTGTTCCTACCTCTTCCATTTGCCTGTGAGCTGTGTTTTGTGGGCACTTTTACACCCTTAGCCACATGAACACTCTTTTTAAAAAATATATATTTGTATAGATTCCAGAGAGGAAGGGAGAGGGAGAGAGAGAAACATCAGTGATGAGAGAGAATCGTTGATTGGCTGCCTCCTGCACGCCTCCTATTGGGGACCAAGCCCACAACCTGGGCATGTGCCCTTGACCGAATCGAACTTGGGACCCTTCCATCTGTAGGGTCTATCCACTGAGCCACACCAGCTCGGCCAATGTGAGCACTCTTGATGGCCTCTGTATGTTTCAGAATTGCGCTGATTGCTCATGGCACCAGCAACAAAAGCAAAAATAGACACAAAAATATTCATGATGTCCTGAGATGCTAAGGACTCCAGGTTCAGGAATAAACCAGGTTTAGGAGTGAAGCCGACTTCTCTGCTGGGCTTGTGGCCTGGGAGAGGCTTTTGTTGTGGGTTGTACCCACATGAAGGGCTGTCAGGTTGAGAACTGCAGTTCTGTTAGGAGATGGAGACATTTTTCCTTTGGCCCCGGCCCCACAAGGCAGGCGTGTGATGTTGGCCCCATTTCCACAAGAAAGCCAGGCAGGGCCCAGGAAAGTCGGGGAACTTGCAGAGTCCCCGGCCTGGCCAGCCCAGAGCTGCCCGGTGTCTGCCTGCCCCAAGCCTGTGTGCCCGGCCAGCGTTCAGCTGCAGCTGGGAGGCCGCTGGTGGGTGAGAACAGTAGCCAGCCCGGGGCCGGTCAGCTAGGCCCCGCGTGGGCTCCCGCCTGGGCAGCCCTGGGAAGTCTCCGGGGGAGGGTTCGGTGTCCGGGAACCACCTGCAGCCTCACTGGACCCTGACCGGGCCACACCCTCGGCTCTGGCCGCGCCTGTGAGGCCCGCTGGCGGCAGCTTAGACTGTGTGGTGCCCAAGCGAGGCCTTTGGGCAGCAAGGCAGTGCCTCTCCCGTGGACGGGGCGTGGGGAGTTGTGTCATTCGGGCCAGGACGTGACTCACCTGGAGAGCACACGAAGCCGCCAGGGGCTGGGCTCCCCTGACATTTTCTGAGCATTTCTCACAGGACAAAACCGCACGCAGTCTTGCTGCACGCGGCTCCTCCCCCGGGCGGCGCCGCGGCCTCACTGCCAGCACTCATAGGTGAGAAGGCATGTTTGTAAGAAGGTCTTTCTCTTTCAAGACTGTTGTTCTTGCCTCTTCCAGAACTCAGTTGGCTCTTTCTTCCTGTGAAGTTTTTGCTGTCTGTGTTTTTCTTTCTTGGGGACTGGGGGTCATGGGGGATGTTATTCAGGAAAAAAGTACCAAGCTTGGCTGGGGCCACAGGGGATGAGCTGCTGCCCCAGCCACAAAAATAGGCCAGCAAGTGAGTGGTGATGGCAGATGTGCCCTGGAGCATCTGAGGGTTTTGCAGGATGAATAGGAGTACACAGGAAGTGGTGCTCTGGAACCAGTTAGGTTTCTAGACACACCCTCTGACACACACAGCCACTTGCAGGGACAGGCAGGGCCCAAGAGGCAGTGAGGTGGGGCAGTGAGTAGAGAAGGGCTCTCCCAGAGGGGCAGGCAGAGGCCCCAAACGCAGGCCTGTCTGGCTGTGGGACTGGTGGCCTGACAGTGCCCCCTTCTGGTGTGACATTGTCCCAGACCCCAGCTTACAGGGCCAGGTCTTTGGGAACAGTGTGGGGTGCACATATCCGCAGGCCAGTTAGAGAACTGGCTCCAGACCGCCGGGCTGCGGTGGACAGTTAGCTGACACCAGGGACAGCCGCAAGGACGCCGCTAGCTGTGGAGCCCACACACCCTGCCAACCTCGCTGAGGCCTGGGGCCTGTTTCCTTGATGGCAGCCTTTCCATGGCCGCCAGCTGCGCCTGCCCAGTGTGAGGGTGGGTGCCCTGGGAGAGCTGTTTCAAACCCCCTCCCCTCAACCTCCCACTGGGGAGGGTGTTCACTCAGCCAAGCACCCTGGGTCTGGGGCCCCATTTCACCGAGGGCTGCTGTCGGGACGGACGCGCCCTGAGTCTCACAAAACCACTGCAGGGCCTGCGCCCTCGGTGTGGACGGGCTCTGAGGCACCAGGTGGGCGGCGCACGTGGGATGGGCCCAGAGTTCCATCTGGGCGGCCCGGGCAGCCACTCTGGGCCCCAGCCGGGCACCGGAGGAGAAGAGGGGAGCCCTGGGCGGCCTCTCCCCTGTGCTGGAGTCCGAGGTCCATGGGCAGCACATGGAAACCATCTCTGAGCCCAGGCCCCATCTCTGCAGGGGATGGACAGCTTCTCGTTTGCCTGAGGCACTTGTGGCCTCGTGGCCTCTCCAGCCCCATGTCTGTCCATGTCTTGTTCTGCGGTCGGCAGCTCACAGGCCGGCTGCCAGGTGTGGAGCCCTGGGCCTCGCCTGTGTGGTGGGTCCTCTGGGGCTTCTCACACCTTCAGGGTGCCCTGGGGAGCACAGCATGGGGCCCTGGGAAGAGGTGGGAGCTCTGATGTCTGAGCAGGTGCAGCCGCCCCAGTTTGTTTGTATGGGGAACACGCATCAGCCTAGTGCAGGGACCAGCAAATCCGTAATTGTCTGGCATGACGATGACTAGAGAGATTAAAACTCTGGAGTTAACTGTTTATAAGCCTGTAGAATTGGAGGGGGTCAGACCAGCACCCCTGCAAGGGGCCTCATGCCCCAGGGCTGACATTTGAACCTCAGCTCTTGAGTCGGAGCCGTCCTGCAGCCCTGGCCCAGCCCTGAGCACGGAGGCCTCGGTGTGCGGTGGGCAGCGCTCGTGTGGCTCCGCTCAGCCTGCCCCGGGGCCACGTGTAGCGGCTGTGGGAGGACTTGGTGTGCACGCGGTCAGCTCCGGGAACTTCTGTCCGCCTCCGCCTGGTAAGGATGGGTGGTCCCGGGCGGCCTGGCAGCCAGCAGACAGCCCCAGCAGGTGGGAGAATAGGCCCTTCCTCAGCCAGAGGCCCGTGACCATGGAGGATGGGGGTGGGGTCCCACTCTGCCACTCGCAAGCTCTGTGACACATGTGCCTCGGTTTCCCCTCTGTGGGACGGGCGCCCTGTCAGTGCCTGCTCACGGGAGGCGCGGGGATTGTGCCTGGCGTGAGGACTGTTTGACAAGAGGCTGCAGTTCCCTCTGAGAGCGCAGGCATGGGCTCCTGACCCCTCGGGGTCGTCAGGGCGAGGCCCGCAGCTCCCACCCAGCAGCTGGCGTCCGGCATCCCTGGCCTCCACATGGCGGCCTGGGCCGTGCTGTGCTTCCGCTGTGGGGTCTCCTGCTCACCCCTTGGCCATGTTTGCTCCCCAGATCTCCAGAAAACCCTGACAGCTGGGGGGCAGCCCAGATGAACGGGCTGTCAGCGTGGTCTCTGAATGCACGGGTCGGCCGGGTGTCTGGCCGGAGCAGCAGCAGCGTGCCCACCTGTCTCTGAGAATTTGTGAGACCCTAGCGGCGAGGGGAGAGGACAGGGAGGGTGACTGGCTGGACCCGGGCCTTGCAGAGACCGAGGACCTGCGGCTCCTCCTTCCCTAACCGGCTGCCTTCGGCCCGGGCTGTGGCCACATGCCCGCCACGTGACGGCCTGATGCTGCCGCGGCCTCAGTCCCAGTGCTTCCACCCGCTGAGGCCTCCCGCCCCCCCAGTGCGCTGTGTGCCCACATACACTGCAGACACTGTACCCCTGAAGCAGCACAGCAGTTTAGAACCTTCTAGAACCTGCATCAGATGGTGCTTGACCCTCTGCACCTTGCTTTCCCCACTCAGCCTTCCTGTTGAGATTTACCCACGTTGGCCCCCGACATGCATATTTAACTCATTGACTGCTGGTTTAGCACCGAGTTTGTCCGGACGTCTCTTTTTTCCCTGTGTTTTGTCCTGCGAGCAGAGGCTCTCACAGGCCCGGCGACGGGCCAGCCTGCTCCTCCCCAGCAGAGGGCGGTCCGTCCTCAGCTCTGCTTGAGGCACCCAGCGTGCTCCAGCCTGGCTGCTCCAAACCGCCCCGCCGTGCCCGAGCTCCCCCACCATGTGGACCGGCAGACGTTGCCATCTTGCCAGGCCGGTAGCCATGGCCTTGGCGCGTTGCTCCCATGACCGGGTGAGGCAGGCGTCCTGTTTGGTCAACTGGCTGCTGTGAGTGTCTCTGGGCCCAGGGGGTGGGTTTGTCCCCCAACGTGTTCTGGTACAAAGTTCTACGGCGACGACACCCCCATCTGCCCTTCCACACCGTGTGTGGTCAGCGTTCGCACCGTAGGGGGGGGGGGGCGCGGCCCTGCTGACCTCTGACCTTTCTGGGAACCCCTTATAGTGGGGCTCAGCCAGAGGCCTGGAAAGCTGACCGGGAGACAGATGGATGTCCCCAGGGCCTGCTGCTGAAGCCGAGCCCAGAGGCTGGGCAAGTGGGGGACCTCCTGCCTGGCGTCTGACACCCATCGGCCCTGGCGGTGGGTCCCTGTGAGGCTGCTTGGAGACAGGGTCCCGTCGCCAAAACCAACCCACTGCTCCGAAGTCGGGGGGCCTCTCCTCTCTCGATGGAAATCTGGGTGGGGCTTTCCTCGGGTGAGGCCTGCAGGAGTCCCTGTGCTCCCAGCCGGGGCCCAGCCCGCACCCCATCTCCACAGCCACACCGGGGCTGCCCTGTGGTCAGAGCTCCCTGCCCCCACTGAAGAGAAGCACGGGGGCAGGGCTCCCTTACCATCCCAGCAGCCTTGGGTGCACCTCGCCCAGCCCCACTGGCCCAGGTGGCGTCCGGGGTCCCGGGGACCCGCACGGGCAGAGTTCGTTCGGGCCTGCGGGTGGGGGCGAGCATCGCCCTGAGTCCTGAGCTCCACAAGCCCGCGTGTCAGTGCCTCTGAGGCATCGGTGCCCTCGCCCCGGGATGAAGACGGGCCGGCACTGAGGCTCTGCAGTGACATCACCACCGCAAGGGGCCCATGGGGTGCCATCCTGAGCTGGGGCCAGGCTTGGGGTGTCGTATGGCCTTTTCTCTGGAGTCCTGGGTTGCGTTCTCCTCAAGGAAACTGCAGCTGTCGGAGGCAGCTGGCCTGTGGGTGCTGTTTCCGAGCGCCCGCGGGGCTGGGGCAGGCCCCTTGCCGGGGGCAGTCGGAGCCCAGTAGCTGGAAAGACTCCCCCCACCAAGTGCCAGGCCGTCCTGTTCTTGGCTCGCCGCTTGGGCCCCACAGGACAGGAGGAAACAGGCTCGGAGCCTCGGTGCCTTGTCGCCCACGGGCACGCGGAGCAGAGCAGGATGCCCGGCCTGTGTCCCAGGTCCCTGTGACCGCTCCGGGGCGGGGGGCAGGCAGGTCCAGCGAGGAGGGAGCAGCGCAGCTTGAATGACGCGCTTTCCCAGGAGCTCGAATGGTACAGGGCCTGGAGGGAGGCCCCAGTGCCCAGCAGCTCACCCTCCCTGAGCCAGCTGCACGGTGGTCACGGGCCAACCAGCTGAGTCAGACCTCAGGGCTGCTCCCCCCGACCCCACCTCGCGCCCTGGCCAGGCCTCCTCTCTGTCCTGGTGGGGGCGGGCGGCCACTTGTCCTGCTCACGCAGGCCCGGCACTCACCATGGCGGCAGCGGGCAGCCTGCGGCTCCTGCGTCAGCCATGCAGGCCCGGGTCAGCCCAGCGCTGTGAGGAGAGGCTTGTTTGTTTCTCTGGAAGCTGGGCTGGCAGCGTTCCCAGAAGAAAACACCATTTTCATCCAGTGAAAGGCGGTCAGGTTTCAGCCAAGTGGGTGGAAGGCGGGCGGTGGGAGAGTAGGGCCGGCCAGCGGAGCCAGGCAGGGGCTACGGGACGCACAGCAGGCCCGCAGAATCCAGCCTGGAAGGGCCCCGCGGCCCGAGGCGTCTTTCTGCTGGCTGTTCCACCTCAGGGGGCTCCCTCACCTGTCTGCGGGCCCCCCCTCACCTGTCTGAGGCGAGGCCCACCCTCACCTGTCTGCGGCGGGGCTGCCCGGGACCAGCACTTCCCCGGAGGTCCTTCTGGGCCACAGAGCAGCTTTGAGTTGGCAGGGGTCCCTGTGGACCAAGGCACCCTGGCTGGGGAGGTGGTCCTTGCTTGGCACAGCAAGGCTGAACGGCCCTTCCAGCCCCTCTTGCCCATCCTGCACCCCTAGCCTGAGCCCTACGTCTGGTGACCGTCCCTCTGCTGGCCAGGCCAGGGGTGGCCTGAGGTGATGCCCAGCCTGGGGGTGGCGATTGTGCCGGCGCTGCCAGTGGGGTGGTGGTGGGTGGCGCTCCTACCCTCCCAGGAGCCGTCCCAGGTCGTTGCCAGAGGAATGCTCCTTCAGGTGTGCCTGGGGGTGCTGCCTGCGCTGCATGTGGGCACGGTCCCCGGCCTCCCCCAGCCCCCAGCTCTGAGCTGTGGCCAGGCAGCTGGCATAGGAGCCTCACCCTGGGGGCCCTTCCATGCTTGGCTGTTGAGGTAGCACAGGAACCCCAGCCTGGTTCTGTCCCAGACCCTTTCACGTCTTTAATTTAACAGGGTTCACTGAGCCCTCACTCCATGCAGTCTTGAGAGGGACACTGACATAGGCCCAGCCCCACCCCACCAGGGCTCCCCGCTGTGTCTGAGGGGCAGCTCAGGGTGGGGAAGCCCGGGGGGTCTTGGCACCTCCCTTGGGTTATGCTGGTGGCCCCACTGATCACGGGAGCAATAGGAGGCCCCGGTGCCCTCTGGTGGCATTTCTGCTGTCCATCTGCCAGGCCAGGCGCTGGTTTTCTTCCAGGGATGTAGGTCAGAGTCCCTTCGCGCACCTTGCTCTGGCCTCCAGCGGCCACTCAGCCCTGGCCCACATGGGTCTGGGCACAGGCACGCCCCTCACTCTCCTGCCTCAGGGAGGTCTGCAGCCCTGGCTGCGCTGCCCCCCTGGCGGGGCCACCTGGCAGCTATCTTCCTGGAACCAGGCCTCAGTGGAGGCAGCGCTCCCAGGCCTCCCGCCCCAGGGAGCAGCACAACGGCCGCATCCGGGCCCAGTCTGTGTTGCCCAGAGCCAGCCAGTCTCCCCGGGGGCCAGAGGGGCTGCTCAGGGCCATGGACATTCAGGACTAGACTATGCTGTGTCGGACCGTCCGGATAATGATGTCTTGTAGCAATGCCTGGCTTCCTCTCCCTGGCAACTAGCCTCCTTGCAGTTTCCTCAGCCCAGGAACACGACTTGGTTTATAGCCAGGTGCAAACATTTCACACTTTAACCAAATGTCTGTGAGGCGTTTTCCCGTGCCTCATCTCATTTGATCCTCACAGAAGTCCTGGAGTAGGTAGGTAGGAGCCTAGGTGGAATCCTATTTTCTTCTCATTAGCCGGAAAATGGAGGTTTAGAAAGCTTAGAAACTTGACCCGACTGAAAAGAAGAAATGGTGGACCTTGAAAATGACTTCAGGTTTTCTCACTGCACAGAATATAGTCAAACACTGCTGCAGTTAAATATTTTACCCTTTGTTCTCCCTGTGTGATCTATAATAATAATCTGCTTCATGTTGATATTTACTGCTGTGTTGCTGACAGTGACCTGAAAGAGAAACTGGGGTGCTTCACTGGGCTGGAAAAAGTTTAGCTAATCAGAAAGCAGGTCTAATTAAGCAAGTTCATTCTACATATATGAAAGGCTAAGTTGACTCGCACATGCACGAAACCCATAAAGCTCTCGCTGGTGCCACTCACAGGCGTGTGTTTCCATCTGTCATTGTCGATCATGAATTTGGTTGACACTTCGATTATAGAGAAAGGGCGAATAGCAATATTAAAATATTTCTTCTAATTAATTTCCTTTCAATGTGTACAAATTCATGCACTGGGCCACTAGTTTTAAATATTTGCCTTAAGTTCTTCCCATAACAGTAGCACCTGTGGTAGCTCAGGAACAGAGGGAATCCTGGCCTGGGCCCGGCACCTCCCTCGCTGCCCCTCTGAGGCGGCTGGAAGCCTTCTCACGGTGGTCACTGTGCCTGAGGGGTCAGGCGGGCTGGGCCCAGCCCAGCCGTGGGCAAACTACGGCCCGCGGGCCAGATCCGGCCTGTCCCGCTGTTCTATCCGGCCCGCGGAGCCGAAAGAGCGGAGGGTTCTCTTGCTCTCCCCTCCGCTCCTTCACCAGCAGCAGTGTTACCATGGCAACGTCGGGAAACACGGCCGCGGCTCCTTCTTCTGAGTCCAGTTTAAGAACCCATTGTGGCCTCGAGTCAAAAAGTTTGCCCACCCCTGGCCCAGCCTATTTCCAGGGGCTGCAGGTTCCTGAGGGGCAGGCTGGCGGCTCAGGCGGGAATGCTTCTATGGGACTTGAGCATTCGTGGAGTGGACCTGGTGGGCACCGCAGAAGCTGCCCTCTGCGCGGTCCCGGCAGGGGCCCAGGGCAGCGTGCTGCCTCCAGCTGCTCGTGGCTCCATCCATGTGCTGGTGGCGGAACAGGCCGACCCTGAAGCTGAGCTCAGCCATGGTTTCCACAGTTGCCGGCCCCACGCTCTGGTGGGTAGAGCCACAGGCCTCAAACTTGCACTCAACGTCCCCAAGATTGGGACAAGCACCTCCGCCTCTATCCTGTGTGGATTGCCCCCTCGGGGCTCCATGGCTCCCAGCCCCTCCCACCCACACAGCTGTGCGCACCTGGACAGCGGGAGCAGGCCACTGCTGCTGGGGGCGTGGTCGCAGCCTCTCCTGGGCTGGCCATGTGCCCAGGCCTGTGTCCAGTTTGTGATCTGTGCTCCTGCCACCACAAAGCAGAGACATCCCGGAGCAGTGATCCTGGGCCAGGAGTGGGCTTCGTCCTCCTGGGGTGGGGCTGTGGGCTGCACGGCTGGCCAGGCTGCAGAGGCCCCAGTGGTGAGCGGCCTTTCCTCCTTACAAGTGGCTGACACTTTGGGGCGTGCCCTCCTGTTTGAGGTTCCTCCCCACTATCCCCCTTTAGGCACCGAGCAAGTTTGCACCCCATGTGGGGCCACCCTTGGCCCTGCCCTCAGGGCCAGCCAGGTCATGAGAGAATGTGTCTTCAAGGAAGAGTTTCTGTTGCTGCAGAATTGGCGGGGGGCTGGGGGGAGACGGGGGTGGCTGGAGTCTGCCTGTGGCCCCTCGTGTCCCCACCCACACAGAGGTGGGGGCGCTGATGCTGGGCTCTGTGGGAGGCTGTGTGGGTCAGGCACCTCGGGCTCCCTCCTGCCTTCCAGGAGAAGGGGCCTGGCTAATGGCGAGGACAGTGAATCACCCACCCTCTGGGCAGGCCATGTGGGTTGTGGGGCGCTCCCTGTGTCTGCGCCACCTCTACCCTCAGCACACCCAGGCCTGGAGGTGGGTCTCCAACAGGCGGTGCTGCTGGGGCAGAGCTAGCTACGCGGTGGGCGCGCCCTCAGGATGCCTCACGGGACCTGGCGATGCCGGGGCTATTGTGAGGCCCCGAGGCTTGTGCACCGTGCCCCCCGAACAGACGGATTACAAATGGGCCACTGACAGGTGGTGGGGTCTGGAGGCCCCTTTCCCACGGAGGGAAGGATCTTGGGGACGAAAGCCTGCCACAGGAGCGGCTCAGCAGCTGAGACCACCCCCACAAGCATGGCACCCCCTGACACACCCCACAGACGCCCCCCAGGTAGACACACACACCACCCCCCTGACACACTCCAGGTAGACACACACACCACCCCACAGATGCCCCCCAGGTAGACACACAAACCACCCCACAGACGCCCCCCAGGTAGACACACACCACCCCCCTGACACACCCCACAGACACACACACCCAAGTCGACACACTGTCAACAAAGGTTGTTGCCCACAATTACAACACCAGCAGGAGCCCCCTCAGGCCTAAGGTGCCAGGCACCCTGTGGGCACCCCCCTCCCGGGAGTGGCTGCTCCTGACGGGAAAGACACTACAGGAGGCTGACAGGGTGACGGCCCTTTGTCCAGCAGAGCCGTCCTGTGTCCCCCTCCTGTCCACCCACCAGTGTGGGCGGGCTGTGGGCCTGGTGCACACCCAGCTGCACTTGGAGTTGAGCAGCTTGAAGAACCGTCGAGGCTGTTCAGTAACGGGGCCCTGCCTCCCAGCCCAGGAGACTCAATGCCACTTGGCCTGTACCAGTCCTGCCCTCAGCCATGCTGGGTTAGAGGCGGGCTGTGATACCGGCTGTGGGAGCCTCGGGTGAGAGTGTATGTGTGTGAGTGTGTGTGTGTGTGTGTGTGAGTGTGTGTGAGAGTGTGTGTGCTACCCTGGCAGAGTGTTGGTCCTTGTAGGAGTTGCATAAATCTGCATGTCCAAAGACGCTATCTGTGCTTGGCTGACCAGTTTGGGTCCCACCTCAGCCTTGTGTTGGCCATATGCTCTTTCATCTGATGATCGAAGTCAAAATACAACTGCAAATACTTCTTTTTTTTTTGTGTGTGTGTGTGTGTGAGAGTGTGTGTGTGTGTGAGAGTGTGTGTGTGTGAGTGTGTGTGAAATTTTGCAGAAGGTATGGAGGAAGGCAGCCCTTTGCCTGGTGATGTTGGCAGCCTGGCCCGGCCCGCACAGGCAAAGACCAGGCTGGGTGTCGGGTGAGGGCAGGCAGGGCTGGTGTTTCTGCTGCTGCAGACCTTCCTCCACCCCATCCCCTGCAGGTGGCAGCGAGTGCGGACTGCGAGGGTGAGGCCAGGAGTTTTTCTGCACAGCCTGCTTGTCGGCCTCTGCCCCACCCCCCACCCCCCCAGCAGCTGGGGCCATCCTGGCTCCCCTGTGGGTCCTATGCACTCCTCGCGCTGTGACGGGTACATCGGAGCCCTGCTGCCCTGGCAGCGGTGCCAAGTGGTAGCATCGGCCCCGAACCGAAGGATCACAGGTTGGATTCCTGGTCAGGGGCAGGTCCCTGGGCTGCAGGCTCAGTCCCTGGCCTGATAGGCCTCCTGCGGGAGGCAGCCCATCACTGTCTTTCTCTTTCTCGCGTTGATGTTTCCCCCTCTCCCCCCCCTCTAACGCCCAGTGGGGAAAGCGTCCTCAGGTGAGGATTAACCGTCTGTGTCCATATGACTGTGGGCTGTTCCTCACCTGTCAGTGGGGCTGGTGTTGGTCTCTCCGCTCACCTGAGGTGCGGGTCCTGCCCGTCCCGTCCGCCCTCCTGTCATGAGTCTGAGACTCGCGGAGCCCAGGGCGGCGGTCATTCCCATCACTAGGTCCGGCTCACAGTTTGTCCTCACTTCCTGAAGTGTGTTGAGAGCCGTGAGAAGGGCAGGCTGAGGCCCAGGCTGTCTCCACTGGTGACCCTGGGCTGTGGGGGGTGTGAGGACTCCATGGGGCTGGGCTCACCAAATCCAGGTGGGGTGAGGCGTGGTGCAGGGGCGCCCGGAGGGGGCTGCTGCGGAGCCCTGCTCTGTCCAAAAGAACAAATGGGGCTCCCACAGGTCACCCCTGAGTCCGGGGCCATGTCTGAGTGCCTTTCTGCCCCGCCCAAGGCCTCCTCTGGTTCCATCATCCCAGAGCATGCGTGTGGGGCAGGTCAGCCCACGCTCCACGCCACCCTGCCGCGGGTGTGTCGGGGTGGCTGTGCCCAAGGACTTCCTTCCTGAGCGCACGCCGCCAGCCAGGTCTGCCCTTTTCTGAAAAGTGTGGTCACATGTGAACAGCATCAAACGTAGTGTGACCGTTTGGAGCGCACAGGTCAGCGGCATTCAGTGCATGCACCTTGTTGTGAATGTGCAGCTGTGAACAGCGCACACGGTGCGGCCCTGGTTTCAGTTTGAGAGAGAGAGAGAGAGAGCGCGCGCGCGTGTGAGTGTGAGAGAGAGAGAGTGTGTGTGTGTGTGTGTGAAAGTGCACTTGCTGGGTCCTGTGATAACCATGTTTAGTTTTTTGAGGCACCAGCACCCTATTTTACGTTGCCCCCAGGAATGCTTCAGGCTTCAGCTCCTCCACATCTTCATAGCGTTTCTCACTTCCTGTCTCGGGCCCAAGGGCATTGCACACGGTGCCCGCTCCGCAGGCCCCCACGTGGGAGGCAGGTGTCCAGCAGAAGGTCTAGGAGGTCCTGCCGGCTGAGGTGTGGCACCTTCAAGTGCGCCTGTCCCTGCAGTGGTCTCAACGCGGACCCCCATCGGGCCAGGTCCCACCCCTGGGATTTCCCTCGTGGCCACTGCCACTCCTGCCTGGCTCAGCATGGTCTGAGGCAGCTGTGGACTGACTGGGCCCTTGGTGGCCACCGGCCGGCCCGCCGTAGGGCACTGCCTCCTGAAGCTTGCCACCTCCCAGGCTGGGTGTTAATTCCTGCCCCTGGGCCGTCGGGAAGCAGCTGTGTCTGTGCTCAGGTGTGTGACTTGCTTCCCTTCCTTGGCGGCCTGAGGCTCTGCACAAGGGGCCCAGCCTCCCTGCGGCCAGGCAGCGGGGCAGGAGGAGGCCGGGCTAACGGCCAAGCCCTTGCGCCCCCTGAGGAGCGTGGCTGCTGGGAAGCCTCCCGGGCTTGGGTCTGGGACACGGCCCAGGAGGTGGGCCCCCGAAGTCGCCCAAACCTCAGCCGTGCCAAGCCCCGCCCCTGGCCCTGGGGTGTGGGCGGGTGGACCAGGCTCGTGGGAGGCTGGCCAGGGAAGGGGAGAAGCACCAGTGTGCTTGCCGTGCTGGCGTGGGCCGGGCGTGGGGCCCAGGAGGAGAGCGATGGGAGGAGGTTACCTGAGACAGGACTGGGGGAGGAGGGCGTGGACAAGGAGGTAGAGTGGGGGGCCCTGGGCTGCCTGTCAGTGCACAGCAGGGCTCGGCCACAGGAGGGGAACAGCTCTGCCAGGACCCCAGGACCCATGGGGACAGGAAGCCCAGCTGTGCCCCGCTGAGCGCCAGGCCGCCCCAGGACCGTGTGCGTCAGGAGTGGGGACCCAGTGGGAGGGAGTGGAGAGGACTGGGCCAGACGGGAGCCCGCCTGGGCGCGGCCGTGCGGCTCCCCATCAGCGAACCGGGCTCCTCAGGCCATGACGTGGGCTGTGCCGACACCACTGGCCGCCTGGGGCCTGGTCCTGAAAGGGGCTGTGTCTTCAGCTAACGCCGGCCCCAGGAGCCCTCGGAAGTGTG
>NW_006284356.1:571837-572116 GCF_000327345.1 Myotis davidii | reverse complement strand
CCACCTGAGCTCCCAGCAGCTGGGCCCCCAGGAGCCTGAGGCGGGCCCCGCCTTGGGCTTTGCCCACCAGACGCCTGGACAGACACACATGTCCAGGGGGAACCTCGACGGACCGAGTGGCTGTCCTGCTGGTGGACGCCCTGAGGTGTTTGGGGCTCCCCGGTCGGACCTGCGGGCAGCTGGGCTGGCGCATGGTGTGGAGTCCAGGACCTGGCCAAGCCCTCCTCCCTTGAGCTGCCCCTTAGACGCCCCTGCGTCTCCTGCCCCCCCCCCCCCCTG
>NW_006284356.1:567766-571627 GCF_000327345.1 Myotis davidii | reverse complement strand
GCCGCTCCGGAGGCAGGTCCCTTTAATTTCCCTCTAGTCCAGGCTGACGTGGCGCTGGGCCCATCGCTTCCTCATCTGCCTGCGTGGGCGCCTGAGGACGTGGCGGAAGGTGGGCCGGGGCCTCTGACCCCGCGCCCATCTCAGCAGCCTGTCCGCGCCAGGGTCCCCCCGGCACTGGCTCCCAGAACAGGCCCTGAGCTGGGCCTGTGGCAGCACAAGGGCCTGCGCTTCTCTCCCCGCCCCGGCCACCTGCCCTCTCTCCCTCCAGACGGGCCTGGCTCTGGCAGCAGGTGCCGGCGTCCCGTGCGGTGTGGTCCTGGGTTCTTGGGTCACGCGTGTCAGGCCCAGGGAACGCCCTTCTGGGGCTGCTCTACTGACGGGACACGGGAGCTCAGTAAGTGCCCCTTGTTCACCAGGGGCCTGTGCCTGTCTGACCTGGGTGTTGGGGCGAAGGTGCCTCGTTGGATATTTCTTTCCTGTGATCTAGAAGCGTGTGCGAAGCGGACCATTTGTCCTTGTACAACTCGATAGAATAGCCTGGCGTTTCCTTTGTAGGAATGTCCCCCCACACACATTAAAACGTCAAACAGACGAGTTGAAACAGTAAGATCTTAGGTGACGGGAGGTGGTTTCTCTGCGTGTGGCACCCAGATCATGTGTCATGGAAGTGTACACCTGAAACCTATTAACCAGGGTCACCCCGAAAAGCTTACTTAACAAACCCTTAGCCCTCTCCCCGGACGCACGGATGGCTAGCCTTGTGCCGTGCTGGCGCGGGCCTGTGCGCCGGCTGCTGCTCTGCACATCTGTGTATCTGGGCATGAATGGACTGGTGTCTTTTTCCCTTTTTTGCAGAACTGTTTGAAATTAGGCTGCCGGCATTCCACAATACTTGTAGGAAGATTATTAACTGCTTACCTCTGACTTTTCCTCACGGTTATGGGGCTACGTATTTGGCAGCTTTTCCCTCTCCCGGTGCCAAGAGCTGGGGAGTCCATTCTGGCTGTTTCCCTTCTCAAGTGGCCTCCTCTCCGTCCCTCATGGCTGGGAGGCAGACGGGTACCGTGCGGCGAGGCCTTGGAAGCCAGAGACGCCCCGGGTTACCGTCAGGCCTTGCTCTCACTAGGGCAGAGCCCGGGCAGGTGGGAGGCCCTGGGGGCACCTCCCCCCCTCCCCCTCGCACAGACCCCTTGTCTGGGGCTGTCAGTGGTGGGCAGACACCAGCATGGATGCCCGAGAGCTGGGGGGTTTCAGCCACGGTACCCCCACCCCAGCGGTGTTAGGAATAAAGCGAGTGAATGCCTGCTGGGCCCCAAACCCACATCACACCTGAGCCTCTCTCCTCCCATCCCGACCGCAGGAGGCCTGGCAGAAGGGACCGCAGACTCTCCCAGGACCAGTGGCCACTCCCAGCTCATCAGGCAGGTACGCCCGCCCCCCAGCTGCGCTGCCTCAGGAGGAAGTGGGCAGACGCTGCAGTTAGCTGGGCATCAGGCGGCTTCTGTGAAGTGTGCTTTGAGGTCCCTGGGTTTCTGTCTGCAGAGGCCACCGTTCCCTGGCCCACCCTGATGCCTGCGCCTGGGAAGGGGCAGGGTGGGCCCCTCCCCCCTGTTCAAAGGCCCTGTGTCCGTGTCCACATGGGAGAGCCACATGGGAGAGCTTGGGATCCTTGTGAGCTGTGGGGTCAGACCAGACCCCGTCACCCCTAGAAGGGCCGGTCACTGGTGGTCTGTGGCCTAGCAGCCTCCCAGCACCGGCTCTCCACCTCCCGTGAGAAAAGCAGATGTGATCACGGGCATCAAGGGCTTTTAATCCTTTTGTCTGTCTGTTTTGTCATACATACTGGGTTTTATAAAATTGGAAAAATGCAAAACAAAAGCAGGGCTCCAGAGACAAGCCTCTCTGAAGTCGCCGGGCATGGCTGGGCTTCAGCGCTGGGTCCGTGTGAGCGTGAGGTGTGACGCGGTGCTTTTGCTCATGTGCACACATGCGTGTGCTGCTGTCATTGCTGTTCCCACCTGGGCTCTGGGGGCAGGGCTGTGCCCGTCGACCAGCACAGGCCTCAGGAAGCAGTGCCCGTGGACAGATGGAGATGTGACTGCCCCGTGGTCTCAGGGGGTGGGGGGCCGTGGGCTTCTCACAGGCATGGAGCCCACTTCCTGGAAGCGTGCCCTCGGGAGGAAAGGGGGCTCCGGGCCCCTGGAATATACTCCAAGGGCCTGCTGCTGGGGCACCCTCTGCCACACCAGCCGACCAGGAGCCATCTGGTGGACCCGTCGGTCGGGGAGGTTCCCACCCTCCCGCAGACCCACAGACACTGTGGAGAGAAGGGCTGGCGAGGTGTTGCTAAGCCTAAACTAGGAACACTTGTTATTTGTGTGTTTTTTCAAAAACTTGAAATTTTTTGAAAGGTTTTTTGTTTTAGTTTTGCTTTTTTTTTTTTTAGCGAGAGGGGAAGGGAGCAAGAAAGAAGAAATCTCCGTGTGTGTGTGTGTGTGTGTGTGTGTGTGTGTGTGTGTGTGTGAGAGAGAGAGAGAGAAGAGAGAGAACTTATGTCCCTTTGTGTCCATTTAGTGTTGCCTCTTAGATGTATAATTTGAGTGTGTGTGTGTGTGTGTGTGTGTGTGTGTGTGTGTGTGTGTGTGAGAGAGAGAGAGAGAGAGAGAAACACATCAATCTGCTGGCTCCTGCACGCCCCCTACTGGGGATCGAGCCCACCCGGCATGTGCCCAGACCGGGAACCCAACCAGCAACCCTGGGGTGCGCGGTGGACACAGCCAGCTGAGCCCCACCGCCCAGGGCGATAACTGACATTTTGAAACAAGGCCAGGAATGCTGTGTGTTCCCATTTAGCAACACTGTCCTTGCTTACGGGCGAACGCTCCTGCCTCCCATTTAGATGACGTGCAGTCTGTTCTGGCGCCGGCCTTCATCCGGGTTGGGATGCCCTCCTCTGCTCTCTGCCTGCCTCTCCCTACTTCGACCTGCGCTCAACTGCCACACCTCGGCCTGCCTGGCCTTCCCTCCGGCAGGGCTCTCCCTCGCCTGGTCGCACCCCTGCCCTTCCCGATGCCGCAGGGGTCTGTGCGGGCGGGAGGCGCAGGTCAGGCTGCCGGCCAGACCAGCCCGACAGCCAGGGCACGGAGTGAGGTCGCTGGCTCTCTCTGCACTGCCCGGGCCCTGGCCGCTGCTGGCCCCATTGCTCAGCCGCCTCTTACCTGTTGCCCAGGTGCCCACCTCCCCAGGAGGGAGGCAGAGCTCTGCTGGGCCTGGCAGGCCCCTCCTGGAGCTGGGCCTGGAGTGGGCAGGGCTCCGGGCCGCGCTCCAGATGCCCCCTGGACCTCGGGCTCCCCGACATCAGGGTGGCCACGGCCCGGCAGCAGTGTTCGGACCCACGAACAGAACACATCCTTGTCCACGAGGACCTGGCTGTGGGCTGCAGGGAGCCAGGGCCCAGGATGCAGGACCGCTGAGCCAGAGGCTTGCTCACAGCATGCGGCTCTTTACGCCCGGGCTCTATCTTCGGGGTCCTTGGTCACGGCGCACCCTGTCCTGACCAGCCCTTGTCTCTCTGTGAAATGAACAAGGCCCTTCTCCGTCTGCCCCTGCCCGTCGGGGAGCGGTGCCCCAGCCCTCGCTCCATCACCTCCTGCCCGGGGCCTAGGGAACCGGTCACTGAGCCATGCCCACCGGGGAGCCGGCTTGTGCCTGGTTGCCGTGGCGAGGGCCCGGAGGGCAGTGGCCTTTGCTGACCACTGACAGCGTGGCCTGGGCCGCCGAGTGCCAGGGCTGCTCCTTCCCCGGCCCACCCCCTCCTGGCCCTGGGACCGCTGTGGGTCCCTGCTTCCTGGAGGTAGAGGG
>NW_006284356.1:564972-567727 GCF_000327345.1 Myotis davidii | reverse complement strand
GGAGCCACCTCGGCAGCCTCCTTGCCTGTGCGGGGCCCTGGGGACGCGGCTGTCCACCCTCGGGGCACTGGGGCTGGGGGCCTGGGCCTGCCTTCCCGAGCAGCCAGTCTGCTGGGGGAGGGGACACAGACCCTGGGGTGGCCCGTGGTGGCGGAGGGGCGTGAAGCTGGGAGGGCTCATGCCAGTCCTGCTGCTGCACAGACTGCCCTGGGGGTCGGCACCATGGCTCCCACTCAGGCTTCGCTCACAGAAAGCGGCAGAAGCTCTTCACCCTGAAAGTGCACTTTGCCGGCCAAGTCGCTGAGCGCCGTCTCAGCCCTGAGGGCCAGGTGGCAGCAGTGGGGGGAGCCCCGGGGAGGCGGCCCTCCAGGGTGGGGTGGAAGCAGCAACAGCTGATGCCTGGCTCGGGAAGCCGTGGTCGCTGCTTGGAGAGGCACTGGGAGCCAGCTGGTGAGCGCATGGTCAGTTCACAGCCACGGGGGCCCCGCAGGCCCAGCAAGCTGGCCACCCTCCCAGTTCCCGAAGGTGACGTCCACAGTCCTCACCCTGCGTGGACCCTCCCCTTCAGCAAGGCGGGCGGGAAGATGGAGGGGTCGGAGGGGGGGCTGACGCGGGAGCTGGCAGACACCAGAAAGGAGGGCGGCACTGCAGGCAGAGTGAGCACGGGGCAGAATTCAGGGACCCTTGCGATTTGGGGAACCCTGACTTCTGGTTTGGTAAGAAGGCCGGCTGGGGCCCTCATGCTGCCCTGAAGAATCTTGGTTTTGTTTATAAAATTTTTAAAACTTTTCCTTATCAAGAAGTGCTTGGAGCATGTGACAGGACTTGTGTAATGTGCACAAGAGACACAGCGTGAAGCCATGCCCTCGCGGGCGCCCGGGGACAAGGGTGTGGTCGGCGATGGCGCCACGTGTGAGTGCTCGTCGGTCACCTTTTCAGAAGCCATCTCAGCGTGTATGTATGCACCTCTACGGAGGGTTCCCTTTACTTTTTATTTTTGGAAACTTGATGAGCAGTGTCATTGTACACTGTTAAGTTTTCTTAATTTGCTTTTTTCCTGCAACCTCCAACTCATCAAGTTTACCCAAGTTGTGTAGTGGCTGTAGTTTGTTTGTGTTTATTGCTGAGCGACATTCAGGTGGAACCCGCATCGTCGTTGCGCATGTGCGGCTGCGGCACCGGCAGCCCTGTCCACGCCGCCCAGCGCACAGCGGGGTTCCCAGGTGGCGTGTCACGTCCCAGGGAAGCCATGTAGCAGGGAAGACATCCGTGTCTGGGTCTCCAGGTCACGCCCTGGCACCCTTCTGCTTGCTGCTTCAGTGGGGATCCCCTTGGCCATTTCCTCAGTGACAGGAAGTAGGCATCTCTCCATGTTTTTTAAACCCATTTTCTTGTTTCCTTTTAATTTTCCCAGGTACGATTTATACGCCTACTTACAGACAAACGTTCCAAGAGGCTTATGGTGGAAGCCAACAGGCCTGCCCACAACCAGCCCCAAGAGCCACTGCTGCCCCTGTTCCCCGTGCGTCCACCTGCGTCTGGCCGCTCAGGGCTGGCTGGTGAGGGCGACCTCGCAGTGTCTGCCCGCTCTGCGGGGAGGCCAGGCTCCCCGTGCCCTTGCCCGCCTTTGCCCCCCCCCTCCGATCCGCCAGGCAGGTGGTGCTCAGGGTTGTACTGCCAGTAGTCACTGCACTATAATGTCTCTAAGACCATTGTTTGCTTCTGAGCCTCGTGGCGTACTTCATTTTTTAATGTTGCATTTTGTTTTTCCTGGGATTAGCAATTGCCCTGTACTTATACTTGCTTGTTTTCTGTCTTCATACTTAGTTTTTTTCACTGATCCCAAAGATCCGCCATGGGGACGGCTCCTTTTCCTCAGGTGCTGTGTGAGGCTGCCCGTCCGGCCGCCGCCCTGACCGGCCAGCAGGAGGCGCAGTGACACGGCTCCTGGCTCTCCCTTTTTTGTTTATTTGCTAAGTGAGGTGCATAGGCCAGGGTCTTCCTAAGGCGAGTTCGCGGGAAGGCGTTTCCTGAGCCCTTCTTACAGGTGCACGGCAGGCAGTGTCTCCTCTCCCATCACACTCGGTCGATACCTTGGAAGGTGTGAGATCGCGGCCATTCCCCACCAGAAGCCCTCGCGCTGGTTTTGGGTTCGGGGGTGCTGTTGAGGAGCCGAGCCCGCTCTGGCACCAGCCTCTCCGTGGGCCGCCTGCGCTGCCAGGGTCCCCCGGCTGGGCCCGAGCCATCTCACTGAATGAATGAGGTTTCTCTCCTCCCTCCCTTCCCTTCTCTGGAAACATTGGGCAGCCCGTAGACTGCCTGGATGGGCAGGCCTGCTGGAGGGTGTCAGGCAGATAGCCCCCGACTGGGGGACCCAAGTGTCAGTGCAGGAAGAAATGTGCTGTGGGCAGAGACCCTCCTGTGTGTGTGGGGGGTGGGGGGGGAGAGCCAGTGGCAGGGCCAGGGCCACCTTCGCACGTGCACAGCTGTTTGCCCCGCCCAGGTCCTCTGTCTGAGCTGTGAGCACCCCCAAAGAATGCCAAGCAGGTCTCATCCCGGCCAGAGCCGCCGGGTGTGGGGTCCATCCATGGGGTCTTTCCCACATCACACGTGCCCTCTCCTCACTTCTGGTCGGTGCCTTGCACCCCCTGGTGGCAGGCGATTAGCCAGAACAAACAGCCAGTGTGTCTGGGGACGTAGCTAATGGGCCAAAAAGCCAAGCGAGGGAGATGGACTAGGGCAGTGGTCGGCAAAT
>NW_006284356.1:561533-564779 GCF_000327345.1 Myotis davidii | reverse complement strand
TCTGGCAGGAGGCCCAGGGCGTGGCAGGCTCCTGAGCAGAGAAGGTGTGGCACGCCCCAGCCCACACCCTTCCTCCTGGGCCAGCCCTGCTCCCCACAGGCAGCCACCGGGGCGCAGCCAGGAGAGGCCACCCCCCTCAGCGCTCAGGTGGCAGACGGGAGGCTATGGGGTCAGTGAGGCTCTGGGGCTGGTCCCCCCTCGCTCCCCCAGGGAAGGCAGACGGACCCGAGGCCCATGTGCATCTCCTGCCACCTGTCGGTACCCAGTGCAGACGGCACCCGGTGGCCCTCGGGCACCCAGACCTCCCGCAGAGCCGGTCCTCTGGCAGCAGGGCACCTTCTGCGATGGGCTTCGGGCCCGCCAGCAGGGACTCGCCGCCTCTCGCTCAGTGTGTGGCAGGCACGTCTTCTGCCGTCTGTGGCTGCGACTAGGGGGACCTGGAAGCAGGGGCCTCCCTCGGGCAGGGAGGCTCCCGCTGTCCTGGCTCTCCAGGTCCAGCTGCAGGCCTCAGGATGCGGGTAGCAGTGACGCCTGGGTCCGTGTGCATGGGCGCAGCGGGGCCCGCCACGCCCCCTCGTGGCGAGACCTTGGGTGAGGTGGCTGCAGGGCTGCCGGGCCCTGCCCTAGAGGTCACCTGGGGAGCCAGGCGGAGCCCACGTGGCCTTAGCTGGGGACACGTGTCTGCCAGGTGACATGCCCGTCCTGGTTTTGTGGGTCCAGGAAGAACCCCACACTCGTCCATGTCCTGGTGGGTGGGGTTCTGTGTGGCGGCCTCCCCGTGGGGCCTGGGTGGGCAGGGCTGGACGTGGCACAGACACAGAACCTCCCGGGAACGTGCACGCGTGTGTGCTGCGTGAACGCACGTGTGTCTGGGCGTGTCCTGTCTTGGCCTCTTGAGAAGCGGTGGTGGGGTCAGGATTCATCCCAGTCTCACACCTGGTCTCTGGGATGTTGGCCTTTGGTGGACTGACCGCCCTGGTGGCCCCATCTGAGGGCTTTCGCACCAAACCGGAGTCTACAGGGAGGAGCCGGGCCACACGCCTCCCCAGTGTTGGGGCTGACGGTGTGAGGCCCCTGCCCTGAGCCCCCTTCTGTCTGGGACCCCTCACCCTTCTCAGTCTTGTCCCGGGAGGCACCATGACCTGGCTCAGCGCGCACCCAGGAGCCGGCTGCCTGCCCATCCACTCCCTGCCCAGGGTGAGCGTGCAGTCACGGCTGTGACAGGCCCCAGGGGAAGCCATGTCTGCAGAGCAAGGCTGCTGGGGGCCTGGCTGAGGCCTAGAGGAGGGGCCGGGCCAGCGATGAAGGAGCCAGGGAGAGGCCAAGGGGAGGGGCCGGGGCAGGGAGGGCCTCGGGTGCAGGGGCCTGCGCTCTTCTCCCAAGGCAGTAAGAGCCCTGAAGCAGGTTCCACAGGAGCCGGGGGTTCAGGTTTGGGCCACAAGCTACTCCCTCCGGAGGGGCTGGAACAGGAGTCGCCTGGGGCCCTGCCCACACCGTGTGGAGGCCTCAGCGCGCAGCACCAGCCTGTGGCGGCCGGGGACCGGCGGGGGGTGGCCCGCTGCCCTGGCTGCACACCGCGGGACCCATCTTCCTGCTGCCCGCAGCTTCCGCGAGCTGCCCCTCCAGCACGGGCCCTGCTGGGAGGGGAAGGGGTGCCCAGCCCCCTCAGGAAGGTGCTCAAGAACTGCCCTGCAGTGTCCTGGGGGTGCCTTCCTGCGGCTGGAGTGCCTCCCTTGGTACCCCACCTTGTCCTTACCACTACCGTGCCTACCCCCTGGGGCCTCTGACCCGTGGTCAGACCAGGGCAATGCCAGCAGCACCCCCAAGGCTCTTCCAGATGGCCGCATGAGGGGTGGCGGTGAGGTGGGTGCTCTTGTTGGGCCTCAGTGAGGAGGGCACTGTGGGTGCCGTCCAGCGGGAGTGGTGTGTGGGGCCGAGTTGGCCCCTGCTACCCACCCCACCGAGTACGGCAGCTCTGCCCACCCTGGGACCTCTGACAACAGCGGGCGAAGCCCACACCCAGGCCTGTCCTGGGAACCCCTGGGGCCCCAGCTCGGGGTGTCCTGCACCTGGGCCAGCCAAATCTGTTCTTCGGGGACGTGGTCCCGATCGGCACCGGCCCCGGCGAGGTGGGTGCAGAGCCTCCTGGAGTCGTTCCTCCCGTGGCGCGGACGCCCTGTGGACGGGTCCCGGCTCTGTGGGGCGGGCACAGTTCTTGGGAAACAGCACAGATTACGGATTGTCGTTCCCGCCGGGGCGCCTTTCGGGAGCCTGGGCGTGGGTGGGCCCGTGCGGGGCCCACTGAGTGTCCTGCTGCGTGGGCCTGGGTGGCGCAGAGCCTGTGCTGTGAGCAGCCCTTTAAGCCACTGGTTCTAAGCGCGTGGGCTCGGGGGACGCGGTGCTCCGCCCAGCAGGTAAGACCAGGCTGTCCCGGGAACGTGGCCAGCGGCAGGCACCAGGCGAGCACTGCGTGGTCCCACGCAGCCGGGACGGTGGCTGGGTCTCTCATTTCTGGCCGTTTGGAGATCTCGGCCTGAGGGTTCACCTCAGAGGTGAAGTCCGGGGCCCACAGTGAGACCCAGCATCAGACAGATCCAGCCCCCCAACCCCACCCCCCCGGCCTGTGTGTTCTGCCCTCACTGCCCCGTCTCGTTGCAGGAAGTTCTACTACATCACACTGCTGCGCGACCCCGTGTCCCGCTACCTGAGCGAGTGGCGGCACGTGCAGCGCGGGGCCACCTGGAAGACCTCCCTGCACATGTGTGACGGGCGCACGCCCACGCCCGAGGAGCTGCCGCCCTGCTACGAGGGCACGGACTGGTCGGGCTGCACGCTGCAGGAGTTCATGGACTGCCCCTACAACCTGGCCAACAACCGCCAGGTGCGCATGCTGGCCGACCTGAGCCTGGTGGGCTGCTACAACCTGTCCTTCGTCCCCGAGGCCCGGCGGGCCCAGCTGCTGCTGGACAGCGCCAAGAAGAACCTGCGGGGCATGGCCTTCTTCGGCCTGACCGAGTTCCAGCGCAAGACGCAGTACCTGTTCGAGCGGACGTTCAACCTCAAGTTCATCCGGCCCTTCATGCAGTACAACAGCACCCGGGCGGGGGGCGTGGAGGTGGACGCCGACACCGTGCGGCGCATCGAGGAGCTCAACGACCTGGACGTGCAGCTCTACGACTACGCCCGCGACCTGTTCCAGCAGCGCTACCAGTACAAGCGGCAGCTGGAGCGCCGGGAGCAGCGCCC
>NW_006284356.1:558649-559955 GCF_000327345.1 Myotis davidii | reverse complement strand
GCAGGTGACCAGGTGACCTGAGCCAGGGCCTGGCCGCTCGCGGGGAACGTTCCCACCACGGCCTGTGCCCGTTCCCACGGAAACATGGGCCTCCTTGGTTCCCTTACTGCGTCTGGAAAGCAGTGCTGTCGCGGCCAGCGCCCAGAAGAGGTGCCCGGAGGAGGTGCGGGCAGGCCGCTCCCCACAGCCCCTCGCACGTCCCACGCAGGCCGCCTGCTGTACGAGGGTCCCGGGCCTACCGACTCTGCTGCTGTGCCCAGGGCAGGGCTCCTCGAGGGCACAGGGGGCCCCGCCCAGACCCCTCCTGGGCAGCCAGGCCAGTGCGCCCGAGCCTGAACTCTGAGAACTGGAAGTGTCTAACTTGGACCAAGGAGCATTTAAAGCTTTATTTATTTATAGCTTCTTGTTAAAAAACGAAGTGTTGAGAAGAAATCTTTGGTTATTCATACAAAAACTGAGTTGATGGGAGACAAGTCATAATCCAATTGTTTTTGTCGAGGACAAGAGCGAATGTCACCGATGAAATAAACCCCGAAAAGGAGCCGGTGTGCCGTGTCTGTGGTGACAGGGCCTGGGGCCTCGGTTGGTTTTCAGATGCCCCTCGGGCCCGGGACCAGGGGGGCGGAGGGGCCCGGGCCCCCACTGCTGGGCCGCCCCCTCGTGGCTGCTGCCCCCCAGCCCTGCCTCCCTCTCCGTGCCCTGGTCACACCCAGCACTCGGCTGTGACCAGCAGCGGCAGCTTCCTGGGTGGCCTCCCTGCGTCCTTCCCGTGTCCTCACCTCGGACCGTCCAGCAGGTGCCTGTCCTCGTGGGCTGCTCTGGGCCACTTCCTCCCCTCGCCCAGCTCAGTGGTCGGCAAACCCATAAGTCCACAGAGCCAAATGTCGACAGTACAACGGTTGAAATTTCTTTTGAGAGCCGAATTTTTTAAACTTAAACTATATAGGTCGGTACATGTCATTAACTGAATCAGGGTCCTCCTAAGCTGGTCTTTGCTAAAAACGTCCTCAATCTGATGGAGGTACGTCCGCTGAGGTCGACCCCTTCCAACTCTCCCATCCACACTCGTCTTGTACAGTTTCGTTTACATATCTCCTTTCTGGAAACCGACTTCTGGGCACGGGCCACGAAGTTTCAGTCGCACTGGACGTGCACCCACACGTGGTATTTTGTGGAAGAGCCACACTCAAGGGGCCAAAGAGCCGCATGTGGCTCGCGAGCCGCGGTTTGCCGACCACTGACCTAGGGGGTTGCCCACCCCGCTCAGCAACAGCCCCCATGCTCGCAGCCCAGGGCACTTAGGGCC
>NW_006284356.1:557286-558477 GCF_000327345.1 Myotis davidii | reverse complement strand
CTGCGTCCCCAGCCTCCTGCCCACCAGCCCGGCTGCCGGCCGCCTCGCCGGGCGGGTCGCATGGTCTTTTCTCCCATCAGTCAGCACAGGAGCCTCGGGGGCTGGGCTCCCTCCACCCCTGGCCTGGGTGCTGGCACCAGCCTCTGGCTTAGGGGGACCCAGCCCCGGCGGGCCAGGGGGGCTGACTGCACATGGCCCTGCCCAGAGCCCCCCCAGACACGCCCTTTTTAAAGAAGCTGCTCACATCCTGACTTGCCATTTCCTCTGAAGTGGGATTGATTTTCCTTAATTTGTTCGATGTCATAGTCTCCTAGTTAGAGCCAGTGGGTCAGGGTCCCCTGCACTCTGGTGGGACCCGGCCCAGGGGCACGCCTGACCCGTGACGGCCCCCCCTTGCCCCCCGCCACCTTGTCAGTAAAGCCCCCAGGCCTGGCCGGACCCCAGCCTGTCCTCAGCTCGACAGTCCAGTCAACAGTCACAGTCGGGCAGTGGTGTCAGCTCCCGGCTTGGGTGAGACACTGGTCCCTCAGGGCAGTCTGTCCCTCCACGCTCTTGGCCCTGCTGCCCTTCCCTCCGGCCCCTCCCCCTTCCAGAGGTCCCTCTCCCCAGCCCCGCTGCTCCCCAGACAGGTCCCCCCCACCAGCCATGGAGGCCCGTGAGCTTTGTCCTGTGAGCTTTGTCCTGTGACAGTACAACAGCACCCGGTACATCTGCAAATCGCCCGCGGGTGACAAAAGTACCTACTCGAGGCATAAAGTTACCTGTATTTTTCCAACCAGCCGCATGGCCGTCTCCGGGGACACTGTTCCTCTCTGAGCCCACCCATGCTGTTCCCAAGCCTGACCCTGCCCGAGGCCATGGCTGCCTCCCCTCCTCTGCCGAGGGGTCCCCCACACAGGGCTCCCCCACACAGCCTCCCGCAGCTCTCACCACCCCCTCTAATGGGCCCACCCGCCACCCGTCACCCGCCCTGCCCTGTGGCTCCTGGAACCCGGGGTTTCTCGGAAACGAACCTGGGGCTGTGAGACGCATTGTTCCCAAACGGAGGCCTCTCCAAGGTCCTGGGGGCCGGCCTGGCCTCCGGCCTCCGGCAGCCTCGTGGGCCCAGGGCCCTGGAGCTGCAGGCAGCCTGGCCCAGAGCCGGGGGGGACCGCGTGCGGGGCCGCGGCTGGAGGGTCCGGCCTGCGGGGA
>NW_006284356.1:553925-557206 GCF_000327345.1 Myotis davidii | reverse complement strand
AGCTCCGCGCTCCCACTCCTTCCGGAAGCAATTTCTTCACTTCAAGGGATTAAAAGCCCGGGTGGGAGAGGCGCCTGCTGACTGTGCCCTGGTATTTGTCTCCCCTCCTCCCACTCTCAGTGGGGCTCCGCCGGCGCCATGTAGGACTGTGCACCTCGCTCCTCGGGCAGGCGGCTCCCCACACGCCCACCCGGAGCTGGAGGAGGGAGCCTGCAGCTGCCGCAAAGTCCTGAGGGAAAAGCAGTGGCCCGCTGCTCCCTCCCCGCGGGGCTGGGATGGGGAGGTGGCGGCAGGCCAAGCAACCACTTGGGCCGTGAAGGAGGAGCCTTGTGTGAGGATGGGAGAGCCGCTGACAGGCTGAGGGTGATGGGCACCTGCCAGCCTGGGGCGGGTCCTCCAGCCTGGAGAGAGAGATATGTTTAATACAGTTTTCAGAAAAGAAGGGAGAGGGAGAGAAAGATAGAAACATCAATGATGAGAGAGAATCACTGATCAGCCGCCTCCTGCACATCCCCTATGGGGGGCGGGGGGATTGAGCCCCGCAATTCGGTCATGTGCCCTTGATCGGAATTGAACCCAGGACCCTTTAGTCCAAGGGTTCTCAACCTGTGGGTCACAACCCCTTTGGGAGTCAAACAACCCTTTCACAGGGATCGCCTAAGACCATCGGAAAACACATATATAATTACATATTGTTTTTGTGATTAATCACTATGCTTTAATTATGTTCAATTTGTAACAATGAAGATACATCCTGCATATCAGATATTTACATGACGATTCATAACAGCAGCAAAATTACAGTGATGAAGTAGCAACAAAAATAATTTTATGGTTGGGGGTCACCACAACATGAGGAGCTGTATTAAAGGGCCACAGCATTAGGAAGGTTGAGAACCACTGCTTTAGTCCATAGGCCAATGCTCTATCCACTGAGCCAAACTAGCTACGACATATTTTTACTTCTCTCGGGTAAATACCAAAATGTAGAACTTCTGGGCCATAGAAAAGTACATTTGCCCTAACCCAGTGGTAGGCAAACCGCGGCTCGCGAGCCACATGCGGCTCTTTGGCCCCTTGAGTGTGGTTCTTCCACAAAATACCACATGCGGGCACGCACGTCCAGTGCGATGGAAATTTCGTGGCCCATGCGCAGAAGTCGGTTTTCGGCCTGGGCGAGTCTATTTTGAAGAAGTGGCGCTGGAAGAAGTGGGGGGTGTCCGTCGGTCAGGCAACGGGAGACCCAGCCCCGGGGAGGCACGCGTGATTCATGCGCGAGTTGAGTGAGCCAGTCGGTCAGCAGTCCCATGTGCAGTGGTTAGTGCTGGTCGCATCTGCAAATCGCCCGCGGGTGACAAAAGTACCTGCTCCAGGCATAAAGTTACCTGTATTTTTCCAACCAGCTGCAAATCCTACAGGTATTTTGTCATCAATTTAAGAATTGTAATTATTTTGTGTTGGTGGCTTTATTATTATAAAATGAGGACGTCTTTAGCAAAGATCAGCTTAGGAGTACCCTAATTAAGTTAATAACAATATACCTACCTATACAGTTTTAAGTTTAAAAAATTTGGAGGGGTCCCAGGTTTGATTCCGGTCAAGGGCGTGTACCTTGGTTGTGGGCACATCCCCAGTGGGGAGTGTGCAGGAGGCAGCTGATCGATGTTTCTCTCTCATCGATGTTTCTAACGCTCTATCCCTCTCCCTTCCTCTCTGTAAAAAAATTAATAAAATAAAAATAAAAAAGAATTATTTTTTTAAAAAGTACATTTTAACTTTATAACAAACTTCCAGTTTTTCAAAGTGTTTGAACTAATCTATGGGCAACAGATGACAGTCACCATTGCTCCACATTCTTGCCAACCATTGTTAATGTCCGTCTTTTCAGTTCTCGAATTCCAGCAGGCCATCCAGTAGCTCATTTCAGTCATCATCATCTTGGTGAGCGGAAAAACGGTTCTTGGACGGGGCCACCATGTCTGCCGGGTTTCTCCGGGGACTCCGGTTCCTCCCACATCCCAGAGACGCCTGTGACGTGACCCGGTGCCTGCCCTGTCCCAGCTGAGTGAGTGTGGGTGTGGGAGGTGGTCCCGTGTGGGAGGTGCCCCATCCCTGAACAGTCACCCTCAACCCCGAACCGGGTCATCATCATCTTG
Source organism: Myotis davidii (assembly GCF_000327345.1). Classification (NCBI taxonomy): domain Eukaryota; kingdom Metazoa; phylum Chordata; class Mammalia; order Chiroptera; family Vespertilionidae; genus Myotis; species Myotis davidii. The sequence continues at coordinate 555,050 of NW_006284356.1, read as the reverse complement.
TGTTTTTTTTCAATATATATTTTTTATTGATTTTTTACAGAGAGGAAGGGAGAGGGATAGAGCGTTAGAAACATCGATGAGAGAGAAACATTGATCAGCTGCCTCCTGCACACTCCCTGCTGGGGATGTGCCTGCAACCACGGTACACACCCCGACCGGAACCGAACCTGGGACCTTTCAGCCTGTAAGCCGACGCTCTATCCACTGAGCCAAACCAGTTTGAGCCATCTTACTTGTTTTATTACTTTTTCTTAAATGTGTATATAGCACACGTTGAGTTTATGTTTAATATTAGTAGGCGTTTGGGCCTTTATTTAGAAGCTTGGTTTTTGTGACCGGAAATATGCCCCAGGAACTTAATCTGTGTCACGTAGTCTAGGCTTCATTTAGTTCAAAGTCACAGTTTCCAAGAATCTACCAACAACGTTAGTGAGGTCTTACTGTCTGTGCCGCGGTTGAGAAGCAATGGGGAGTGCCTTTCGGGGCGGCTGAGCAGTGCGTATCTTCTGGGAAAGGCTCTTCTGTGGGTTGTGTGTGCTTATCCCCGGCCGGCGCTCTCCCTGCCGCCGGGCAGGCGCCGTGCTCAGGGCCCGTGTTCTGAGTTCCTTCTGCTCATCTTCGGCTTGACCCTCCGTTTTTAAAATACATGTTTTTATTGATGTCAGAGAGGAAGGGAGAGGGAGAGGGAGAGAAACATCAACGATGAGAGAGAAGCATCGATCGGCTGCCTCCTGCACACCCCACACCGGAGATCAAGCCTGTAACCCGGGCATGTGCCCTGACTGGGAATCGAACCCAGGGCCGCAGCCGGCGCTCACCCACGGAGCCTGCCCGCGGGCTCGGGGCTGCCTCGGTGAGCTCTTTGATGAAGACAAGTCCTCGGTGTTAATAAGGGCCACGTCGCCGGTGTTCCGTTTTGTAGCTCACAGTGTTTTTTGGACAAATAAACGAAAGCGTGAACGTTACTGGAGCCCGAAGGGGCAGAGCTGCTCCTTTCTGCCGGCGGCGGGGGCGCTGGGCGCCGGTGGGAACGGAGGCGCGGGTGGAGAGAGCCGCGGGCACAGGCCTGCCCTCGGGCTGCGCTCCCGGACTTCGGTCAGACAGACAGCTTCCATCTTTCTTAGT
>NW_006284356.1:552952-553218 GCF_000327345.1 Myotis davidii | reverse complement strand
CAGAGCCCGGGGAGCGCGCTCCTCCCAACAGCCTGCGCCCGACGCCGCCTTCCGCAGGGTGGGGTGTGCGCCCCTCACCTGTCTGACACCCACCCCGCGTGACTGTATTTGGACCTGGGGCCTCTAAGGAGTAACTAAGTAAATGGGCCGTAAAGGTGGGGCCTTCAGGGACGGTCCCCGTAAGGAGAGGAGAGCCTTCAGAGAAGCACGCACAGGAGAGCGGGGAGGACGCGGGGAGGACACGGCGAGGTGCGGGGAGTCCGGGC
>NW_006284356.1:536440-551318 GCF_000327345.1 Myotis davidii | reverse complement strand
GCCCAGACCCAGCTGCTCCTCCCCCCACCGCCCCCCCAGCACTTGCTCATCTTTCTTGGAAGGTCCCGTTTTGAGGCCAACATCTCTTCTCTGGTTTTAAAAGGTAGACTTTCTTAATAAATCTCCCCTGAAGGTGTTATGCCCAGATTTCAAGATCCCCAAGAAAACCACACCAGGGAGCCAGTCCGATGCAAAAGCAGAAGGTCCTTTATTGAGCTAGCTAACTCGACCCCGCCCTCCGGCAGCGATCGGAGGCAGAGTGCCCCCCGCAAGGAAAGTACAGTCCTGTTATGGAAATAATGAAGAAGCCCAGTGAGAGCAGGCAAGGGCTCTTCATTCGAGGCTGCCATGGCAAGGGAGTCAGCCCCCCCATCGTGCGTCTCTCGGACTCAGAGGCAGAGGAGCCACAAATCTTTTTGGCTAAGAGCAAGTGAAACTGATACACTTCAAAAATTTAACTCAGCAATGGAAGAGTTGAACAAACTATGACAAAACAAATAGCTAAATGGCAGAAGCAAATCATTTTTTTATAATTCTTTTTTTTAAAAAATATATTTTATTGATTTTTTGCAGAGAGGAAGGGAGAGAGAAAGAGAGAGAGAGAAACATCAATGATGAGAGAATCATTGATTGGCTGCCTCCTGCATGCCCCCTACTGGGGACTGAGCCCGCAACCCAGGCTTGGGCCCTTGACCGGAATCGAACCTGGGACCCTTCAGTCCACAGGCTGAGGCTCTATCCACTGAGCCAAACCGACCAGGGCAGAAGCAAATCATTTTTTAGCAGTATTTACTTTATATGTAAACCAGAGGCCTGGTACACTGGCCTGCGGGGATCGGGCCGAAACCTGCTCTCCAACATGCCCCAAGGGGTCCTGGATTGCAAGAGGGCACAGGCCAGGCCTAGGGACCCCCACCAGTGCACAATCGGGGCCAGGGAGGGACTGCAGGAGGGCTCCAGGGCATGTCCGGCCCATCTCACCCATCCAGATCAGCCAGACCCCAGCTAACCTACCGGTCGGAGTGTCTGCCCCCTGGTGGTCAGTGCGCATCATAGCAACTGGTCAAAGGGTCTGACACTTGGGATATTAGGCCTTTATTATATAGAATGGGTTAAACTCTCCTCTTAAAATGCAGAGATTGACAGATCGGGGGAAAATATAAACCTGATCAATCTATATGTTGTCAACAAGAGACTCACTTCAGATTCAAAGACACAAAGAGGTTGAAAGTGGAAAGACAGAATAAGATATTCTGTCATGCAAATAGTAACCAAAAGAGGGCTGGTGTCACTATACTATTGTCGATTCCTCCTATTTTGTGCTCATTAGCATAAAATTTTAATTATTATTTTAAGTATTTCCCTTTAAATCATATAGGTAAAAAAGAGGTTAAAGAAAGGTAATACTTCGCTTTTATATTTACTGATGTTGTTACCTTGAACAATGTTTCTTCTTATGGCTTTGAGTTACTGTCTAGTGTTTTTCCTTTCAGCCTGAACTATTTAGCATTTTTTTGTAGGGCAGATCTACTGGTAATGAACCCCTTCAGTTTTTATCTAGGAATATCTTAATTTCTCCTTCATTGTTCAAAGAGAGTTTGTAGATATAGAATTGTTTGTGTTAAGCACATAAATATGTCATTTCACTATCTTCTGGCTTCTTTTTTTTTTTAATATATTTTATTGAGTTTCCACAGAGAGGAAGGGAGAGAGCCAGAGAGCCAGAAACATCGATGAGAGAGAAACATCGATCAGCTGCCTCCTGCACACCTCCTACTGGGGATGTGCCCACAACTCAGATACATGCCCTTGACCGGAATCGAACCTGGGACCCTTCAGTCCACAGATCGACGCTCTATCCACTGAGCCAAACCGGTTTCGGCTATCTTCTGGCTTCTGATGAGAACTTGGCTGTTAATCTTAGGAGGATCCCTTATGTGATAAATTGCTTCTCTACTGCTGCTTTTAAAATTCTATCTTTGGGTTTCAACAATTCAACTGTTTTGGTGTGAATTTCTTTGAATTTATCTTGTTTTGAGTTCATTAAACTTTTTGGATATGCAGATTCATGTCCTTCAACAGATTTGGGAAGTTTTTCACCATTATTCTCTCAAATTCTTTTCCTTCACTTTTCTTCTTCTAGGACATCTATGATGCATATGTTGGTACATTGATAGTGCCCCAAGGTTCCATAGACTCTGGACCTCAGAGTGGATAATTTCAACTGTCTTAATTTTCATTTCTCTGATTCTTTTTTCTGCCTACTCAAATCTGCTGTTGAACCCTTCTAGTAAATGCTCATAATAGTGTATTTTTCAGCTCCAGAATTTGTTTAGCTGCTCCCTATAATTTCTGTTTCTTGTTTTTTAAATATTTTTATTTTGCTGATATGCTATTTCCTTGATTTAGTTCTCTGTCCATGACCTCCTTTAGCTCATTGAGCATATTAAATCAGCTGATTCAATGTCTTTGTCCAATAATTCCAATATTTGGGCTGCCTCAGATATAATTTCTTCCAAATTATGTTTTTCCCTGTGACTGTATGTGTGTGTGTGTTTTTTTTAACTCTTTGTTGACAAATGGACATTCTGGGTATTATATTGTTAACTCTGGAAATCTGATTCTCCCACTTCTCCGGGATTGGCAATTTTGGCTTGTTGAGGATCTGTGACTTTCCCAAACTAATTTTACAAATTATGCCTTCCTTGATGTGTGTTCCCCGATGTCTTTTTTTTAAATTAAATCTTTATTATTGAAAGTATTACATATGTTCTCCTATTCCCCCTTGACCCCTTTGAGTCCACTGCCACCACCCACCCCAGGTTTTCACTACCCTATTGTCTGTGTCCATGGGTTATGCATATATGCATGTAAATTATTTGGTTAATCTCTTCCCACATCCACCCCTTCCCTCTGAAATATATTATTCTGTGGCATGATTCATTGTCTCTGCTTCTATTTTGTTTGTCACTTTATTTTGTTCTTTAGATTTCACAATAAGTGAGATCATGTGATATTTGTCTTTCTCTGACTTATTTCACTTCTAATCCTCTCCAGGTCTCTTCATGCTGTCTCAAAGAATAAGAGATCCCTTTTTTATTGCTGCATAGTATTCCATTGTGTATATGTTACACAGCTTTTTTATCTATTCATGTACTGATGGACACTTGGCCCACCAGCAGTGCACGAGTGTTCTTTTTTCTCCCCAGCCTCCCCAGCACTTGTCGTTTGTTGATTTGTTGATGGTAGCCATCCTGACAGGTGTGAGCTGATGCCTCCTTGTCATTTCCATTTGCATCTCTCTCATTATCAGTGACTTGGAGCATTTTTCCTATGTCTCTTGGCCATCTGTATGTCCTCTTTGGAGAAGTGTCTATGTCCTTTGCCCATTTTTTAAATTAGATTTTTTTGTCTTCATTTTGTTAAGTTTTATGAGTTCCTTATATATTTTGGGTATTAATCATTTATCAGATGTATCATTGCCAAATATGTTCTCATGGAGTGGGCTCCCTTTTCATTTTGTTGGTTTCTTTTGCTGTGCAGAAGCTTTTTATTTTGATGTAGTCCCATTTGTTTATTTTCTCCCGAGTTTCCTTTGCCTTAAGAGATGTATCTATAAACATATTGTTATGAGAAATGACTGAGATTTTGTTGCCTGTGGTTTCTTCTAGGATTTTTATGGTTTCCTGACTTTTATGTCTTTTATCCATTTTGAGTTTATTCTTGTTATGGTGTAAGTTGGTGGTCTAGTTTCATTTTTTTGCATGTGTCTGTACAATTTTCCCAACACCATTTATTAAAGAGACTGTATACTCTTGCCTCCTTTGTCAAATATTATTGAGCATAATGGCTTGGGTCGATTTCTGGGGTTTCTGTTCTGTTCCATTGATCTATATGCCTGTTTTTGTGCCAATACCAGGCTGTTTTGATTATGGTGGCTTTGTAGTATAACTTCATATCTGTTATTGTGATACCTTCAACTTTGTTCTTCTTTCTCAAGATTGCTGCGGCTATTTGGTCTTTTTTGGTTCTATATACATTTTTGAAGTATTTCTCCTAGATCTGTGAAATGTACTGTAGGTATTTTAATAGGTATCACATTAAGTCTTTAGATTGCTTTGGGTAGTATGGATATTTTAATGATGTTAATTCTGCCAATCCATGAACACGGTATATTCTTCCATTTGTTTATATCTTCCTCTATCTTTTTTTTTCAATGTAGTTGAAAGTTGTAAGTCTTCTACCTCCTTGGTAAAGTTTGTATTTTTGTTGTTGTTGTTGTTATTGCAATGGTAAATGAGATTGTTTGCTTAGTTTCTCTTTCTGAAAATTCATTATTGGTGTATAAAAATGCCATTGATTTCTGGGTGTTAATTTTGTATCCTGCTACAGTGCTGAATTCATTTATTAAATCTTGTAGTTTTTTGGTGGAATTTATAGGGTTTTCTATGTACAATATCCTGGTATGAGAAAAATGACAGTTTTGTTAATTTTTGTTGTCTGGAAGATCTATCCAGTGAAGTCAGTGGGGTGTTAAAGTCTCCTACTATGACTGTATTGTTGTTGAGTTCTCCCTCTCTCCCTTAAGTCCTCTAGAAGTATATATATATAGGTGCTCCTGTGTTGGGTGCACATGTTTACAAAGGTTATATCCTCTTGTTGGATCCCTTTAATATTATGTAGTGACCTTTGCTGTCTCTTGTGATGGCCTTCATTTTAAAATCTGTTTTGTTAGATAGGAGTATTGCTACTCCAGCTTTGTTTATCATTTCCATTTTCCTGTAAACTCTTTTTCCATGATGTAGAGAGCGCTTGGAAGAGCACCTGAGGGAGGGTCGTTGGCTCAGTCCAGCGGCATCGGCAAAGCCATCTCCTGGAAAACATACCTTCTCAAAAGGCACGAATGCTGTCAGTCCTAACCTATAGCTCAGGTGCCGGGGGGTGGGTGTCATTATCTAAGTTCAGCCAGGCGCCAGGGGCAGATGCAATTATCAGAGTCCAGTTAGGCCTGATGATTACAAAAAAGCCACAAGGATGAAGAATTGCAGGCCGGAGATTCTGACAACCTTCGTCAACACCAGCTTGGCCTCTGCTGCTCCCAGTGGTTGTCACCATGAATCAGGACCTGCGCTGGGAGCGGGCCTCCGCCAGCTTCAACCCGAGCTGCTCACACACATCCTGGACGGCAGCCCGGAGAACACCTGGTGACACTGAGGGATCGAGAACCTGATTCTGAATGACCCAGACTTCAAGCATGAGGACTTGAACTTCCTCACTTGCAGCCAGTGGTACGAGGTGGCTGTTAGGAAGAGTGACACCTTGGTGAAGAAGATGAGGGAGTTTGGCATCTCAGACCCTGGTGAAATTATGTGGTTTAAAAACTTTGTGCACCCAGGGCCTTCGCCTCTGGATCTCCACTTGGGCATGTTCCTGCCCACCTTGCTTCACCAGGCGACTGTGGAGCAGCAGGAGCGCTTCTTCATGCCCGCCTGGAACCTGGAGGTCATTGCACTTATGCCCAGGCAGAGATGGGCCATGGGACTCATCTGTGAGGCTTGGAAACCACAGCCACATATGACCCTGAAACCCAGGAGTTTATTCTCAATAGTCCTACTGTGACCTCCATCAAGTGGTGGCCTGGTGAACTTGGAAAGACTTCAAATCATGTGATAGTACTAGCCCAGCTCTACACCCAAGGGAAATGCTATGGATTACATGCCTTCATTGTACCTATTCGTGAAATTGGAACCCACAAGCCTTTGCCAGGGATCACGGTTGGCGACATTGGCCCCAAAGTCGGCTATGATGAGATGGATAATGACTACCTGAAGATGGACCATTATTGTATCCCCAGAGAAAACATGCTGATGAAGTACGCCCAGGTGAAGCCTGCTGGCACCCATGTAAAACCCGTGAGTAACAAGCTGACCTACGGGACCATGCTGTCCATCAGGTCCTTCCTCATGGGAGAAGCTGCTCGGAGCCTGGCGAAGGCGTGCACCGTTGCCGTCCGATACAGTGCCGTGAGGCACCTGTTGGAAATCAAGCTGGGTGAACCAGAATCACAGATTTTGGATTTTCAAACCCAGCAATAGAAACTCTTCTCACTGCTGGCCACTGCCTATGCCTTCCATTTTGTAGGCGTCGACATGAAGGAGATCTATCATCGCATTAAAGAAGACATTGGCCAAAGGGGCCTGAGTGAGCTGCCCGAGCTTCATGCCCTCACCGCCGGGCTGAAGGCTTCCACCTCCTGGTGACTAACACCACCATCGAAGCCTGTCGGACGGCCGGTGGCGCGCACGGCTACTGTCACTGCAGCGGCCTCCCAAACATCTACGTCACCTTCACCCCAACCTGCACCTTCGAGGGAGAAAACACCATCACGATGCTGCAGACCGCCCGGTTTCTGATGAAAAGTTATGACCAGGTGCACTCTGGGAAGCTGGTGTGTGGCATGGTGTCCTACTTGACAGACCTGCCCAGTCAGCGGCCGTGTGGCCCACCGTGGTGGACATCAACAGCCCCACAGCCTCACCGAAGCCTATGGGCTCCGGGCGGCCAGATTAGTAGAAATCGCTGCCAAAAACCTTCAAACTGAAGTCACAGAAAAAGCAAGGAGGTCGTGTGGAACCTGACTTCCGTGGACCTCGTGCGAGCTAGTGAGGCGCACTGCCGCTGTGACAGTTAAGCTCTTTCAGAGCAGCTCCTCAAAATTCGAGATAAGTCCATCCAGACCGCCTTGAGGAACCTGTGCCTCTTGTACTCTCTGTACGGGATCAGTCAGAAGGCGGGCACTTTCTTCAGGAGAACATCCTGACAGACTCTCAGATCACCCAGGTGCACCAGCGCATCGAGGAGCTGCTGACCGTGTTCCGCACGGACGCTGTTACGCTCATCGATGCGTTTGATTTCCAGGATGTGTTGCTGGGCTCCGTGCTGGGCCGCTACGACGGCAACGTGTATGAGAACCCGTTTGAGTGGGCCAAGACCTCCCCGCTTAACAAAGCCGAGGTCCATGAATCTTTCTACAAGTACCTGAAGCCACTGCAGTCCAAGCTCTGAGGGTCACGACCTCAGTCCTCCACGTCCCTGCACCTGCCACACAAACCTGCACGGAATCTTGACCCAATGCAGAGAGCTTTGGAGCACATGATAAATTGACCCTTTCCTTGTTATAATGAAGAAAACAATGACCAGCTTTCAGAGATTAAATGAAAAAACAAATGTTTTAAGTGCAATTAACACTGAAAGAGACCCGCTAAGCATTCAGAAAAATGTTTAAGAAATGCAGTATGATTTATCTTTGTAACGCTGCTGATCCCAGGCCATAACTTTTGATAATTCATAGAGTTTAACTACTAAGTAGTTAATTTTTCACTCTTAATTGCTAATCACTGGATAATAGTGTTTTTAAGCAAACATATTTTTGAAGTGGGGTAGCACCCTCTGAGCTTTCCTGCTGAATGTCCCACCCCTCCCACCACGGGCCCTGGCTTAAAAGCAGTTCTGAAGAAAACGGACGGGAGAAATAAACTAATCAGGAAATGCGGTGTGAGTCCGGCTTGACACATTTTCTGTCTGCTTGCCCTTGATTGCTGACGTACTTTCTAATTGTTCACAGTAGCATTTGTCCAACACAAGGATTTCTTTGGCACAGGCCCACTGCGAGGTCATGGTCCGGTGCAATTGGGAATGAATCTTCCATTTGAAGGATCGCTAAATTGTCACTGGAGTAGCACTGCAGCTCCCTTTGTCCCCAACATCTTGGGAAGAGGTAAGTAGTGACGTTATCTCATAGGACCTTTGGCAGTGATGGGACTTCAATCATTGGTGTTTGATCTCCCACCCTCCTCCGCTAAGTTCCTGAAGGTGGTGCTGAAGAAAGGAGAGCGTCACCGTTCCTTCCTGGTGGAGTGAGTGTAGGGAGAGCTCTCGGTCACGGTTACTGTGACTTAGTGGCCATATTCACTGGAAAGCCTGGAACAACCCAGATTTCATATGTGCTGTCATTTTGGCTAAACCATGAACATGCTGGGTTCCAGCACCCAGCACAACAGAAGTAAAAGCATCACTCAGGCTGCCTCTGACGCCCCTGGTAGCACAAAAAAACCCTTCGCGAACCCTGTGTTCTGCTTTTGGATCAGAAAATATAACCATTGGAACTATGGCTGAAGGATAAATGGAAGTTGCATAGAATCTGTTTCTTACTGTACATCTGGTTTTATTTTCAGTATGTTTCTAGGAGTTTTATCTGAACTGCTAAATTGTTCTTTCAACTGAAATCTAATTTACACAATCATTCTATATGTAAAGGGTAAACATGTATCTCTTAAATGAGTTTTATTCTTAAAATCAATGTAAAACAACACATCACTTGATTTTAATTTTTTTAACCTGCTAACGATGTGTGTGAAATCAGTTGTTTCTGCCTCAGGAAGCTGGTTGTCCTAGAACTGTCTTGAGGAAGTGCTGTAGTTCATGGAAATTAATTCCTACCTGGGACCTGACATAAAATCTGTCCCAGTAATCGGAGAATTTTAGGCCCAGCGGGAATGCTTGTCTGTCGACACAAGCCTTACTCTCTCCACCAGGAGGATTAATTGACAATTGTGTTAAGATTGAAGTAAAAAGCACCATGTTCATCTCATTTGAGTATTTCTTGACAGTAGTTCAGATTCTGAGAAATAATATTTAAAACACTGGATATTGACCTGTTAAATACAGAATTGTTTCAAAATCAGTGCTTAAGCACCTTACCCACAGATGAACATCTGTAATCATAATCTGTGTTTGAAACACATGCACCTAATAAAAAACTAAATCTGAAAAAAAAAAGGATGAAGAATTGCAGCTTGATCTTTAAGCATGATTTCACATTATTTCCTTTGTCTTAAACTCTAGTAAAACTTCCTGGTAACATGCTATACATAATAAATGTGCTGCAGTAGCTCTGGGTCACTGTCCATCTGAGAACAGTGTCCCACCTGATCCCAGCTTTACCCACTGTCTCTTTCTTTTTCTCAATCCCCAGTCGCCCCTATTCAGGATTCATTTGCTCTCTAGCTGTGCTAGTCGTGGCTGGAGTACCCCCATACATCCCTTCACTCTCATCCATGCCTTTTGATTGGAGCATTTAATACATTTACACTTTTAGGTTATTATTGAAGTACTTATTTGCCATTTTAATTCTGTATGCCTATGTTTTTCTCTCTCTATATATATAGATATGTATGTATATATATCTTCTCATTATCGCAGTCTGTTTAGCATTTCTTATAGTGTTGACTTGGTGGTGACAAACGCCTTTAGCCCTTGTCTGGGAAGCTCTTAATTTCACCATCTACTTTGAATGATAGCCTTGCTGGATATAGTAATCTTGGTTTCAGATCCTTGCTTTCCATCACCTGAGTACTTCATGCCATTCCCTTCTGGCCTGTAGAGTTTCTTATGAGCAATCAGGCGTCAGCCTTATGGGAGCTCCTTTGTAGGTAACAGTTTACTTTTCTCTTACTACCTTTCAGATTCTCTTTGTCTTTATTTTTAGTCATTTTAATTATGATGTGTCTGGGTGTGGGCCTATTTGTGTTCCTCTTGCTTGAGACTCTCTGTGCCTCCTGAAATTGTGTGATGTTTTCCTCTACCAGGTTAGGTAGATTTTCTGCCATTATTTCTTCAAACACGTTCTCTATCCCTTGATCACTTTCTTCCCCTCCTGGCATGCCTACTACGTGAATATTGTTACATTTCATGTTGTCCCACAGCCCTTAAGCTGCCCTCCTGTTTTTTCATTGCTTTTTTTCTTTTTGATTCTCTGAAAGAGTGCTTTTTTTCTACCCTGTCTCCTAATACACGAATCTGATTCTCAGATTCCCCTAATCTGCTGTGTATTCCTTCCGGGGTGTCCTTTATTAGTGCTATGCCATTCTTTACTTCGTGTTTTTTTTTCATAGTTACTGTATCTTTTCTCATGCTGTTGAGCATCTTTACCATCATTATTCTGAACTCTATATCTCTCTATTACATAAATTTCATATCTACATTTCATTTATCTCTTTCTCATTTACAAGTTGTTTTTTTTTGCCTCTGCCTTTTGGCTGCCTGTTTGGATTTGTGTCTGTGTGTTAGGTGGATCTGTTACAACTCCGTCTCTAGTGTGGGACAATATCAGACGCTGTTTGTGACTGGCCCTGAGTACCCTGTTTGGAGCTATCAGCAATCCACAGCTTGTGGCTCCCTCTGCTGGGGCTGGGTGCCTTTTGAAAGGACCAAGATATGCATCAGGGTCTGCCTTTCCTAGCCCCAGACCCAGGAGATCAGGCAAAGACTCAAAGCCTCCACAGAGCCACCTCTGCCTGCTGTCTGATTGTCATCAGCCTTGATTGGCCTTAGGCTATGTACCACAGGACAGGGCAAGAGGTCTTCCAACAGGGTGTGGCGACTGCCTTTCTCCCAGGCCCAAACCATCTGGATTGCAAAGGTTCACTGGAGAAAGATGTCCTCTGCAGCGTGAGGAAATGACTCAGCACAGGAAACTGGGGTGCTGCCCTCCGAGCTCCAACCCCATAGCCTCCAACCCTGGCTTCTGGGTGATGGGTACACAAATGTGTTCACTTTGAAAACCTATCAAGGTGCATGTTTATGTACTCGTGTCTACATCTGCTATAAGTCAATTAAAAAATTATTACAAGAAAAAAAATTCATGTTGGCACCCAGTTTAAAACCCCTCAGGGGCCCTCTTGTGGCCTGGGATCAAAGTCAGGCCCCTCTCTGGAACTTCTCTCCTTGCCATGGCTCTGGCCACAGTTCACATATGACTCCCTAAATTAGATGCAGTAGCTCTTGTTCCCCTCAATCCCCATCTCCCTCCCGCTCCATGGATAACTCCTTCTTATTCTGCAGGTTTCAATTTAAACATCATCTTGCAGACGCGTTTCCTGACCACGAAGCCCCTTTGCCGACACCTTAGGTGCCCTCTGTGTGTTTGCACAGCCACAAGGTCCCCACCCACGCCCTCCAGCTCAGCAAGGTACTCACTACACTCGCTTGCAGTGTCCAAGGAGAACCTGCCACAAGGGACATCTTCAAACTCCAAACCTGCTGTCCTTTCCATCATGGTTAGTGCTGCTGGCAGACCCTGCCCGGGCAGCCTGCAAGGCTGGGCACCTAGCAGAGGCCCGGGCGCCATCCTGACTCGAGAAAACTGCTGCCGCCGGACCCAGCTTGGCCACCAGCCTCGAGGGTCAGCAAAGCTCTCCTGGGGGCTCTGCTGCTTCTGCCAGGCGAAGGCACGGACTTTGAGCTCGGACGCTCTGCCTTCCTGAGTGTAAGCGCTGGATGACCAACCACAGTTCTAAAGAAGAGGCGTTTATTGTGTGAGCAGACCTTACCTTCCTGACAGCAGCAGGAGGTTCATTCACAGTTCACCTCGGGCCCAGGGCGTGCCACGCAAGGGCAGCACCGGGACCTACATTGCATTTAGTGGAACAGAATTACAGTAAAATAGAATAGTTTTTATATAAAGGGTGTGTTTTTTAAGTACATAGTTTTTTAAAAAATTATAACATTTTTCTCAGTTTTTCCATGTTTACATTGTTATACCAATGATAACTGGTTGGAAAACATGGTACTTGATCATCTTTTTCTCAAATTGTTGACTTTAAGTTAATATATTCTCATACTTTCATTTTGAAGAGAAACTGTGCCTATTTCTTTGGAAATCTAAATCATAAGTAAGGCATTGCATAGATTACAGATGGGATGAAGGCCTTCGCTCTGACCCTAACTTGTATCCTATGCAATTAAAGCTTCCACACCCCGCCCGGGTGTCGCTAAGTAACTGGGAGATTCAGGAGATGGCTTCTTGCTGGTGTCATCACCATGGAGGGTCCTCTATGCTCGGTTCTGGAGAGCATGCAGCGCGGCTGATCCTGCGGTGGTTTTCAGTCGGCACAGTCCCAGGGGAGGGGCTGAGTGTGGACTCAGGCCACCAGTGTCCCTTCTGTGGTAGAGCAGAGACCAATGACAAAAGAGAACCTGGTGTCCTGCAGACGCTTTGGAAGATCAATGACGACACGAGTGAGCGAGTCTCATGGGTGTGAGCTCGACCACATGATGACCAGAGTCCTGACTGAGCCCTTACCTTCCTGCATGAAGCAGGGAAAACACGAATTCAAATTCAAAATGTTATTCAACCAAACTAGAAACATGGCAGCTATATTTAAGTTGATTAATTATCCCCCACATTTCCCCATAAAATCAAGTATTTAAAAAAACTAATCATAAAATCACACAGCAATGGTCTATTATTTAAATAACTTTGCACACAATGCACCCCCCACTGTGTTACCAAGGAAAAGTAGTAACCTTAGATGCCTTGACCAAAACATTTCCATTTCCACAAAATCCGATATAGTAATATTTTACTCAGAAAAATGCACTAGATACTGTCCCCTGTAACTCGAGTTGAATTCTTTCTTTTCATCATTCATGGCAATTTTAGAAAGGGCTGCTTTCAAGTCTGGTGAGGGGAGGCGAGGGGAGAGGATGGGATCGGTACCCCCGTGGCTATGAGGTGGTGTCCATAAAGCAGACTCCCAGCTCCAGGCCACGGGGTTCCCACCTCCCCAGCACAGGCCAGTCTCGGAGGGAAACTGCTGCCACCCTCAGGGTGCAACCTCATCCAGGGGCTTAGCCTGCAACCAGACTACAGTGTCCACTCAGGCAAGGCGGCCCTGATGTGAGGAATTATGGGCAGCAGAGCACATTAAGCTCCATTCTTGGAAACCACTTCTTAGTATATGTGAAAGCTTTGGTCTCCCAAGAGCTGAGTGCACACATGGCGGGCCTAGTGTGACGCATGCACATGTGGTGGGCAGGCAGACGTGTCTGTTCCCCTGTGAAATGCCATTTTGACAGATCCAACACTTTGTCAATCTTATGGAAAAGGAACATGTCACCATTCAGTGTGAGCACTGAATATAAGCTCAACACGAAACAGGCCTGCCCGCAGCAGGCTGTGTGCCTGGGCTCTGAGCTCGGCCCAGTGCCACTGTCCATGGAACAGAAGAGTCACATGATTTCATATCCTTCTGGCACTCGTTCAGAAAGGACATTTCCATCACGGCGTCATGAGAGGGAAACTCCGTCACGGTCAGGGGGTTAGAAACAGGGCGCTGTTTCCAGAGCTCCCCTGCTCCCATCCATCACCCTGTGCTTGGAGCCCTCGCACGCCTCCCAGTCACAAGGCGCTCACCTGTCACACAGCAGTGTCAGCAGACGCAGCTGACCATGACCAGCTGTCAGTGGCGACATCCTTTCCTAGAGTCAGAGGCTCTTTTTGAAAGACGCTTATGCCACGAGTCAAGAATTACTGGCAGAAGGAAAGCCCAGCTGCGTCTTGCATATTTAAATTCAAACATTAACAGGACCTCGTGCAGGGTGTGGCAGTGAGGGGCACTGAGGCCACACGGAAACAGACTTCACACCGTGCCCCTCACAAGCTACACACGAGACCTGGTAGAAAGGCCCGGAGAAAGGTGGTCTGGCTCAGGGCCCACGGGAACCAGCAGCCAAAAGCACATCCTAGTGACTTTAGTATTTCTGCTCAATCTCCCAGAAAATGAACTGGGGAAATGAAGTTCTGCCCAGGGCCGTGGACAGAAGAGGCAGCAGCGGAAGCCTTGAGCAGCTTAAAGGAATCTAAGATGAAGCTGAAGAAGCGTTTCTTGCTCTCTCCGTGCGCGCGACCTTGAGGAGCTGGGCGGGGCCTGGTGCTGCAGTGACTCCCAGGACACTTCCAGGCTTGGCCTGTCCCCCCCCCCCCCCACCGCCCCATGCTTACTAGGGTTACAGAGCAAACTCCAAAGCTCCGTCAGAGTTTGAGAGACTCCTAAGCTACCTTTTGCATGTGAATATGGAAATGACAAATTACTTGGTATTTGTCATAAGACTTAGATTTTTTAAAAAGATTACAAATTAATACTACCTGGCTTAGCTATCCATGTGCACCCCTCCTCTTATTTTTAACAAGCAGGCAAATATGAGCCCGTGGCTGTGCTACTGCTGCTGGGAAGCTGAGCGCGACCTGGAACCGTCCACCACAGACCACCAGCATACCATCAGCCTCTGCGTGGGAGCCTGCCAGCTCCGCCGGCTCCCAGCTCAGGCCTCACAGGTCAGGACTCCCAGCTCAGGCTGCCCAGGCCTCCCAGCACGGGCCACTCAATGACTAAAGGGTTCATGTGGCTTCAAGATGCCACCATGTGAAGTCAGGGCGGGGAGAGCCGAAGGCTGCCCCAGCGCGGAGCTAGCAGGAATAGGGACAGTGTCTAAAGAACATGAAGTCACAGGCCAAACCTCTCCTGGTCTCAGATGTCAGAGTCTTTAGTAGAGAAAATCGAAGCCAACTTCCCTGTGTCTGAGGGGAAAGTCCTCAGGCCGTGAGGGAGATAACAAAGTGTCTCCCAGGGCAGCCCAGGCCCCTGGAGCTCACTATGGCTGTTTCCAGTCAACGTTTAGAAAATGGGGAAAAAGCAAATACTTTCACAAATACAAAAACTGTTTACAAAATAATTACCTAAAGTATTCAGTGAAGCTGGGTGGGAACAGGTTTTCATTTCAAATTAGTCACAATGGTTCTGATGGTTTACAAGGGAAGAGCCCATTCCCTCTTCTCACTTCCCCGCCACACCCCGAGCCTTCTACTCCTCATGTTTTCCTCTCACCCTAACCCACCCCATCCTGTAGCAATTAACTGGTCCCGAGCCCACCCTGACGACACACTTGCTGGCTGGGTCTCACTCCATGCTGCACAGATGCTGGGAGACAGCAGGGCAGGGCTCAGGCGCAAGCCGCGAGGTGCAGGGCGTGTTTTTTT
>NW_006284356.1:527385-536430 GCF_000327345.1 Myotis davidii | reverse complement strand
CTTGGCCGTTTCCCCTTCTGGTTAGAAGACTGCTCTTTACAGAGTCCCCGAAGCTCAGCCACTGGTCTTCCTCTGAGGTACAAACCCACGAGAGTCTTCACTCCAGAGACCAGAGCCGCCACGCCCAAGGCAAATGCTCCGAATCAGAAGGTGCTGGGCACCTGCCCAGCCAAGTCATCAGCAGTTGTATAGACAGGTCAGAAAAAACGAGCGTTTCGTATAAAAAGTGTTTTTCAAATGGTGCGATTTCCTATCCTTCTCTGCAGATTATAATTCTTCATGAGTCTGAGGTCCTATAGAAAAAGACAATAATTGCAAAGAAAGTTATAAAATACAGACTGGGCATGTTCTAGTACTATGACCTGTTATTTGTGCCCACACCTCCATTTTATCTCTTTTTAAATTTTTAGAAACTTTGGTTTGATGTGCTTGAAAGCAAAAACAAAATAAAAAAAGACATTTATATTTTTACAAGGAAACTACCTGCATATCCCTACACAATAGGAACTGTTTTCAAAGTACAGTATTTATTTCCAGTAAAACGCACTATTTCAGTCAGGAGCCTTCCTTTTTCATTTAATAAACATATTCCTGTGTAGCTCATTCACCATCTCTACTGGTATGCTTGGATGTTTAAGCTGTTTTCAATACCTTTGGCTTATCCATGTTTATAAAGTGATTTCTCCATAACTTTATTCTGTTGAATGATTCCTGGAGGTGACTCCGAGAGAGAGGAATTACCGAGGCAGACCCTGGGGCCACCTGAGGACAGCCTTGGTGCTCTGTGGCAAGGACAGCGAGAGCGTGCGGGCCAGGCCCACTGCTGTCGGAATGAACACTTCCCTGGTTAGAATATCTTCATAAGGTTCCTGTCACCTCCCTGCTGTTTCTTCAAACTCACTCATTATGTGCTTCCCTCTTACTTGAACAGGATGTCTACATTCTTTGCCCATCTACGGAAATCCTTAAAGTTTTACCAATGAATTTGAATTATTCTTATTTTAAATATCCAACCTTTTAAGCTGTGACATTAAATATCATGATATAATCTTCAGGATGTTTGGATGAATCGCTCAAGATCCATGTTCTCTAATTGCTTTTTTAAAATTAATTTTGAGCTGTGTAAGTGTTAAGTCCAGAATTCAGCTTAGCAGTTCACAGAAGGCCACACAGTGTTCTAACAACTTTTCCTAATGGCCAGGGTTCACAGAGGCACATCAGAGCGAGGCCGGCACGCAGACGGCTCTCCACTTGTGGCCTGAGTCACAGACAAGCGCATTTGCTGGTCCTGAATGTGCCACTCACTAGTGCCTGGACAGTGTCATGAAAAACCAAGGGATCTGGCAAGAGATTTCAATCTAATGTCAGGTTTGGCTTCTGTATCACAAAACTCCTGAACCTAAATAACAACAATACAAGGAAAGCACCCTTTCTCAAAAAAAAGGGAAGAAAAGGCAGCGACTGCGTGGGTGACAACTCCTGTTTGGAGCTGAGACTGAGGGAGCGAGGGACACACTGAACGGCATCAAAACAGAGGCCGCTCTTCTGTCGTCTGCAGCCACCAGACACCAGAACTGCGACGCAGTCCTTCCCGAAGCCAAGCCGGCCTACCGTCTGCGCGTGGCTCCTTCCCCCGGGCTGCCGCCGCTTTCTCCTCCTGGAAGCGGGTCTGCAGCTGCTTGACCTCCTGGTCATAGTCCTGCCACTCGGGGACAATGCGAACAGCTGCCTCCAGCTTGGGCTCTTTGGTCATTGGGTTATTACACTGTGAAAACCAGAAAAGTGACATACATGCTTCAGTGGAGCTGGAGAAAGGGAGCATCATTGGGAGCTCAAGGGTGTTTCTGCTCCAGGCCCTCGCTGGACCCAAGGCCTGTCAGCAGAGCAGGGCAGAGCAGGGCAGGGCCTGGCTGCTGGGACAGCCGCACACACAGGAGGGCTGTGCCCTGCGCTCCCTAAACCTACGCTGCAGAGACAGACTCAGTGAGACTGTGCCCCAGGAACTGTCTGTCACACACCCTGGGACAGGCAGGAGAGCGGCCAGCTTACCAAGTCAATGGTTTTGGCCCTTTTCTTAGAGGTGTCATCACACCACGTCTCGCACCACAGCCATTCTTGAGGGAGCGATTTAATTGGCACCTGATGGATCATGTTATTGGGCAAATCCTATTTGGTAAAAAACAAACAAACAACAACAACAATACAACAATGTAAAGTTCTGGGGGAAATTTAAATAAATGCATAGCAAATTAGTGATGTTAGCTGCTCATTACATAATACATGCCAAATTTTCAGAACTGAAAGGGTGCTTACCAAAAACCTTAGAGAAGCTAAAATACTTATTTATGGTGTTTTTTAAAACCACAAAGTTTAGAGAATCCATAAAACATCTAATAGCCTGCACCTAGACCTTCCACCACGAGGGCAATTCTAAGGAAAAGTACTACTGCCTTTTGAGGGTCAACTGAAAATAGAGTAGGGCTCCCACTATTGAGTTTTGCTTAATGTAAACTCTGGATTCATCTTGTCCTCCTGAGGCCTAACCCCATATGGGTGGAGCCCACATGTTTTCCAGCCAACTGTACCTATGCTTTGAAGCTTTTTTCCTCAGGAAACCTTTTGAGTTTGACACAAAAAAACGTTCCATGATGAGCCAGCAATTCCACTCCAGGTATGTACACAAAACAACGGAAAGCAGGGACTCCAACAGAGGCTTGTCTGTCAATGTTCATAGAAGCATTACCCACAATAGTCAAAAGACAGAAATAAGCCACATGTCCGTCAATAGATGGATAAACACAACATGGTGCATGCAAGCAATGACATGTCATTCGATCTGGAGAGGAAGAAAATTCTGATACATGCTGTCACGTGAATGAACCTTGAACATATGCCAAATGAAATAAGCCAGATACAAAAGGAAAAATATTTTATGATTTCAAAAGTACGTAAATAGGCAAATTCATAGAGACAGAAAATAGACTAGCGGTTACAAGGAGAAAAGGAGGATTACTCTTTTTAAAAATATATAGTTTTATTGATTTCAGAGAGGGTGGGAGAGGGAGAAAGAGAGAGAGAAACATCAATGATGAGAGAAAATCACTGATAGGCTGCCTCCTGCACGCCCCCTACTGGGGATTGAGCCCGCAACCAGGCATGTGCCTGGGACCCTTCAGTCCACAGGCTGACGCTCTATCCACTGAACCAAACTGGCGAGGGCGGGGGATTACTCTTTGGTGCACAGTTTCTGTTTGGGAGGATAAAAGAGTTCTGGAGATGGACAGTTACACAACACTATGAAGGTACTTAATGCCACTGAGTTGTACACTTAAAAATGACTAAAATGGTAAAAATTTTATGCTATGGATATTTTACCAGTTTTTTTTTTTTTTTTACTAGTGAACTCACTGTAAGGGGAATGAAAGAATATTCTTCAGGCAGATGAAAAATGACCCTTGATAGAAACCCAGAAATACAGGGAAGAATGAAGAGTAACCAGAGGGCAACATTATAATAAAGCTGAATCTAGACACTGACTGCACTGATCCAGGACTTCTTCTGAGGATTCAAGTCAGAGAGGTGTCACCGCGAGGCAGCAAGGCGGTCAGGCTGGGATGACGGGGAGCAGGCAGACTCGCAGCAGGGGAGCTGGAGAGGAAGGCACTCGCAGGCCCAGCCACTCATTTATGAGCCCCCTGTGCCAACGGAACCCAGGAGTCAGGCTCTGGGAAGTTCTCCAGGTGATTCTTTTGTTCATGCTAAAATCTGACATCAAACTTCCCAACTGTTTTGCACTGTGGCAGGTGGGTAAAATATACCAAATAATTAATATTTGGAAAGTCAGACATAATACTGTAATTGGTAGAATAGTCATTAAAAGAATTGTAAAAAAGTGTATAGTTTAATCGAGGGAAAATGAAATGAAAACTCTCACTCAATCTGAGAGAAACGGACTAAGGAGAAAAAGGAAACACAGGACACATGTAATAAGTAGGAGTAACACAGAAAAGACAAGCTTATGGGCACTTACATAAATGGGCTAAATGCTCCAATTACATGATTGTCACACCAAATGAAAGAACAAACAGAAACAAGCTATTTGTGAAAAAAACAGAACTAAAATATAAGGGTAGAGAAAGATTGAAAATAAAGGATTTAAAAAAAATACAATGTAACCCTTACTGAAAGGAAGACTAATATTAGAATAAGCACACTTTAAAGCCCCAAAAAGAAAAATTAAAAAGGTATTACCAGAGATAATAAAAAGTTAATTTGTCAAAAATACATATAAGACTTCTAAGTTTCTAGTCACTCAATAACAGTCTCTAAATACGTGAAGCAAAACTTGACAAAACCAAGAACGAGAAAGATTTCACAGTACAGAAAAAGATCTTAAAACAATTTCTCAGTAACTAATAGAAAAAAATGAGACATAAAACACATAACGTACTGCTAAACTGGCCCTGAGCACATACGGAAAACCATTACACCTAACGACTATAGATAAAGCCAGGTGAATTGTTTATCCAGACTGACCATAACTGAGTCAAAAAGCAAATCTCAGTCACCTTCAGTGCCTGCAGTCACCGGATTACATGCTCAGATCAGAGAGCAAATGAACCAGAAATTAGGAACAAAACCACAGCGGAAGGCCGCCACCATTTCAATGTTTTGTCAGGGCAAGTCGGTGCGGGGCAGCGCCCGTGGGGGGTGAGGGGGGCGCCCCCAGGAAGCCCGCTCCGCCCAGGGCAGGGCCCCGCTTTCCAGAGGATGGAAGGTGGCATCATTAACAACGACGGCCTTGTGCACAGGGGACGAGGAGGGCTCAGCGCCCACACCCCCACAGCTGCAGGGCGGACAGTCATGTGGAGGCTGCTGCAAAGTTGCAGGTGGGCACAGCAGTCCCACCTGGGCCAACCAAGGGCCAGGTGTGAGTATGCGAAGGGGCCCGGAAGACGGTGCCACCCTCTGCACCCGTGAGGGCGGCGCTGAGGCTCAGGGAGCTCTTTGGAAATGGCGGAGCCCAGGCTGCGCGCAGCAAGCGGCTGGCTGAGGGTGAAGGCACCTAAATGGAGACGCCTGGCGCTCAGAGGCTTGGGGGCGAGCACAGCCCCTGGCTGCAGCGTGGGGGCCGAAGGCTTATGCCTGGGGGCGCCGAGCTCCTTTCCTCCGAGATGCCCACTCCCGCTGTCTTTGGAGACAGTGGAGCGCAGTCGGTTTTCACTCTGAACTCACGGCCCCAGCACAGCGCAGGCGCACTCAGAGACACTGCAGGTTCCCATCCCGACCCCTGAGTAAAGCGAGCATTGCAATAAAAACTATACATATAACGGGAAAATCCCCGGGTATTTGAGGTCACTTCTCCAACTCATGAATCAAAGAAGAAATCAGAATGGAAACTAGAAACATACTGAATCAAATGATACGGGATTACCACATAGAAACCGTGTGGAATGCAGCCAAAGTCTTGCTGAGGCAAAATTTGAAATTTTCATGCATGTATTAGAAAAGACTAAAAATAATGAACTAAACATCTATCTCAATAAATTAAAAAATTAAATTAAATAAAAGGTAAATAATAAACAGATGCTGGAAACCAAGATCAACAGTAATTAATATAAATGTGAGGAGTCTGGCAGAAGGCTGGCTGGGACTCCTTTTGATATTCACAGGGTGAATATTTACATTTTATTACCTACTGATGACTCAATGGCCTAAAGCAAACTCCCCAAAACCTGACAATCTTACTGTTTACTAAACATTACCACTGATATGTCTGTTTGCATTCCTAAAAGGCAGCTGTGTGTTCTAGTAAATAAAAGCAGCCAGAAGGGAGACTCAGCGGAACTTGACTGCTGGGGTTGAGTCTTCCCTGGCTTCCCCCATAATTTCAAAATTAATATTTCGTCTTGTGTCAATTTGTGCGTCAGCTCTTCCTCCAAGCCTTTGAGCCCGAAAGCCACGCTGGCCGTGGCCTTTCACAAACAAATTAGTGAAACAGAAAAACACTGTAGACAAGATGAAAAACATTAAAAGCTAGATCTCTGAAAAGACTAGTAAAACCGATCAATTTTAAGCTGCAATACAGAGAAAGCACAAATAAACAATGCTCAGAATTAAAGAGGGGGGGGGAGAGATAAGAAATATGTACAGATCCTACAGACTTTAAAAAACATAACTGGTGTGATGAAAACATTCTGGCTGTTGATATGCATATTTCAATACTTATTAAACAGTATACTTAACCATGTCATTGTATATAAATTATATCTCAATAAGAAAGATGAAAATTTAGTACAAACAACTCAGTGACAATATGCTAGGACATTCAGATACAACTTACACTAGTGAATTCCACCAAACATTTAAGAAATAAATAATCCAATCAATTAAATGAAAAAGAACAAAACATACCTCATTTTATTGAGCCAACATAGATAGGCTTGTTATCAAAACCTGACAGGCGTGCTACAAGCCAATGTCACACAAAAACATAAATGCAAATTTCTTAAACTAACACCAGCACAAAGAGTTCAGGAACATATACAAAAGAGTAGTAAATCGACCACATTGTAATATATTTCAGAAATTATATTGAGTAAATAACTACATTACAGGATAAAAGAAAAATATAACTAAAAACATGCAAAATTTAACGTAAGGGATTTTTTAAAAAAGAGCAGCAAACTAGGAATACAAGGAACTTTCTTAATCTGAATGAGAGGTACCATCAGAACAAGTACAGCAAACACAATGCTTAGTGCTGAAACTCTGAAAGCTTTCCTTTTGATTCAAGAATGTCCATTATCAACATTTCTATTCAACAATATTCAAGTCCTAGCAAATAGAAAAAGCATGAAAAAAAACTTTAAATGAGATATTGAAAAAAAGGGTAAAGTTATCATTTGTAGATAAATTATGTAAATAAAAAACAAAAGTATATACAGATGGGCAAGGTAACTGACTACACCAAAGAACAAAAATCAAAGACACTAGCAACAAACAAAAAAATAAGTTTTAAAAAATAACTCTCACAAGATGTACAAGATCTCTATGAAGAAAACTTACGGAGTGAAATTAAACACAACCCAAATATAAAATCCTAGTAAATGTTTTTTTTCCCTCCTGAACCTGACAATTTAATTCTCAAATATATATAGGAAAACAAAAGACAAAGAATACTGTAAGACTTTCTTGAAAAAGAATGAGGCAGGAGTATCTGAATTACTAGAAATCAAGGCTCATTATAAAGCTATAGGAATTGGAATATTTTTAGTATCGGTATGAGATAGACAAACAGATCAATGGAATAAAGTAGAGAGCCAAGAACCAAATCCATGAGTACTTCCTATCTCACAAAGATGGCACTGTTGAACAGCATGTTTCATTAAAGAAGAAAATCATGCTGTGTGCACATGAAGAATGGGAGCTGAACTCTTATCTCACACCATACAAAAAACAAATTTCTACTGGAATAAAGATCTAAATATAAAAGAAAAATAAGGCACATATAAAAAAACATCTACATGGCCTGCCTGGTGTGGCTCAGTGATTGTATGTTGACCTATGAAACAGGAAGTCACTGGTTTGATTCCCAATCAGGGCACATACCAGGGTTGCAGGCTCGATCCCTAGTAGAAGGTGTCCATGAAGCAGTCAATCAATGATTCTCTCTCATCACTGATGTTTTTATCTCTCTCTCCCTTTCCCTTCCTCTTTGAAATCAATAATATATATATAACCTACATGACCTTAACAAGAGTTAAAAAGCATTAACCATAAAGGAAAATACTGACCAGTGGGACTATAAAAGATCCCTTTAAGAGAGTCAAAGAAGGAAATTTTGCAACATAGTTAACAAAGAATCCTTACAATAAAAGGTAAAAGGCTAATATGCAAATTGTCCCCTCGACTGGGAGTTCAACCAGGAGTTTGACCAGGGGTTGGGGCCAGCCGGCCAACTGCCTGCAGCCCCTCCCCACAGCCGACCCGGCCCGACTGGGCTTCTAGCATACTATCTATCTATCCTATCTAATAATAGAGAAACATGGTAATTAACCGTAACTTCGCTACCCTTCCCATGCTAATCAGGGTGATATGCAAATCAACTGCCAGCCAAGATGGCGATTAATTTGCATACATAGCCGCAATGCTGGGAGGCAAAAGGGATCGGAAACACAGGTGGCAGGCAAGAGGTGGGGGGCGGGCAAAGGCGGCCGGTGATCAGTGATTGCATTGTGGATTAGAGGCAGAGAGAGCTGCGGTGCAGGCCAGCTGGCACCCCAGGGCAGGGGGTGTCGGCTGGCATGCTTCCCTGTGATCACCATGGCACCCTCAGCACCTCAGCACCTGACATGCAAAGGTCGGGGATGAAATGACTTTTCCCAACACATGTGCAAATATCCTGGTGAAGGCATCACGAAGAGTTCACAACTGTTTTACCTGGCAAGGAAGAAAACAGTTGGCAACAGAAGCAATCCCTTACATCAAAGTTAAGGTCCCTCTGAGTAAAAAAGAGTATTTCCAAACTAAAGGAGGGAGTAGGCAAAAATAATAGGTTGTCATGACTTCCACTGAAGTTTGAGCATACGATAGAGTCAAAACGAACATACAAATTAAAACAGTGGACATTTAAATGACCCGAATCAACTGTCACTGTTTGTTCCAATAGCAGCAATGCTTATGTGATAATATAGTTTAACAAACATACAAAACAAGTCACATGATAAGAGAGGTTCGGCTTCTAAAGTAAATTGAATATATCAGTGGTTCCCAAACTTATTTGGCCTTTAAAACAAATGCACCTGTGGCCATCACTGCCCCCCTGGATCGCTGCAGCGCCCACTTTGGGAATCACTGGAATATGTTCTTTAAAAATTCTCATGCCCTCCCCTCTGACTATAATTCTTAATTTTCCAATCAGAAGATTACTCCAGGTGATCCAGTAACATGTAGAACTTTAGTAACCTAACTTATTTAAAACAAACAAACATCCCAACCATTTTTAAAATATTTAAATCGACATTTTAGGTTTTAAATTATAGC
>NW_006284356.1:525057-525636 GCF_000327345.1 Myotis davidii | reverse complement strand
AGGCAGGCAGGTGAGCGGTTAGGAGCCAGCAGTCCTGGATTGCGAGAGGGATGTCCGACTGCCGGTTTAGGCCCGATCCCTGTAAACTGGCAGTAGGACATCCTTTGAGGGGGTCCCAAATTGGAAAGGATGCAGGCCAGGCTGAGGAACATACTCTCTCCTGTGCATGAATTTCATGCACCGGGCCACTAGTCCTATCTAATAATAGAGAAACATGGTAATTAACCGTAACTTCGCTACCCTTCCCATTGGCTAATGAGCGAGATATGCAAATTAATCGCCAGCAAGATGGTGGCTAATTTGCATATGTCAGCCCCAAGCCACAGACTGAGGCTTTATGCTGGGGTCTGGGCAGAGCCAGCAAGCGATCCTTGTTGGCGGCTGCGGCAGGGAACCTGAGCGGAGCCAGCCAGCGATCGGCCGCGGGGAATTGGGGGTGCTCCGGCCCAGGTCTAACACCTCGGCCAGAGGCTTTAGGCCTGGGCCGGGGAGGAGCCAGCCAGCAATCATTGAGCCAGCGATCATTGATGGCGGCGGGGGAGCTGGGGGTGCCCTGGCCCAAGCCTAACACCTCGGCCT
>NW_006284356.1:517181-521841 GCF_000327345.1 Myotis davidii | reverse complement strand
AGTATGTCCGACTGCCGGCTAAGCCATCAGTTGGACATCCCCCAAGGGCTCCTGGACTATGAGTGTATGCAGGCCAGGCTAAGGGACCCTCCTCCACCAAGTGCATGAATTTCATGCACCAGGCCTCTTGTATATATATAAAAGACTAAGCAGTTGTTACAACTGTAATGACCCGTCGTTATGACATGCACTGACCACCAGGTGGCAGACACTCAACACAGGAGCTGCCCCCTGGTGGTCAGTGTGCTTCTACAGCGGGAGCATTGCTCAGCTGACAGACCCAACCCAGTGGCCCACAGGCCTGGCGGCAGCCACTCACTCCCTCAGTAGTCCTGCAGGTCCAATCTCCAGAGAACATACCAGGCACAGACGGACCAGTGCTGCCAGCAAGACCCTGACAGTGCCGCCAGGCTTGGAAATCAGCCTCAGGCACCATGGCCACTTCCCCTCCCGAGATGCTTCCCAAGGAAGAAAGGATATAAAAGTGGCTGCGCTGATCGATGTTTCTCTCTCATCAATGTTTCTAACTTTCTATCCCTCTCCCTTCCTCTCTGTAAAAAAAATTAATAAAATATATTAAAAAAAAAATAAAAGTGGCTGAAGGTGGCTCCTGAAAACTGACACGAACATCAGTGGGACGGATCTGGATCCTGGGCCGACAAGGAAGTCCCACTGGCCCCTCCACCCCCACCCTTTGGGACTTCATCCATGCAGGAATTCATGCACCAGGCCTTCAGTAAGTATATATAAAGAATGTTCATAAATCAAAAAGGAAAACACTAAACAACCCAAATACTTAAATAAGCACATCACAAAAGAGAGTATCAAAAGAGCTGAAAACATACAAAGTGGTACTCAACTTAATTATTAATTATGGAAACGTAAGCACTTCCGGGCAGCCACCATTGCCATAGAAACCACACCATCTTGAAAGGGAGAGCTGCTGTGACTACAGCCCAGCCTCACCACCACCCAGAGTGGCCTCAGACACCACTCGGGACCTTACAGCCACTCCGAAGAAAGACCCGCCACCACAGATGTAGACCCACAGACATCGGGTCCTCGGCCACAGGCTCCTGTGAGTCTCAGAGTGCACAACCTTCCCCCCGACCCGCCGCTGTGGCACAGGCCCTGCACATCCTGGCAACTGGGCTCTCCAGTGACCATTGAGGTGCGCATGCTCCTGCCGACCCACCACTGCGAACACAGGCCCCATGTGTCCCAGAGCCTGGGCTCTCTGGTGACTCTCAGGACACACACTCTCCCGCCAAGCCCTCCGCTTTAGTCACAGGCCCGATGGGACACAGCACCTGGACCCTTTGGTGATAGCAAAAATGGGGAGATAAAGAAAAACCCCAAAGAAAAGAAAAGGAGGTATCACCAGAAGAGGAACTAAATAAAACAAAGGCATTCAATATGTCAGAAAAAGAATTCAGAGTAAAGGTCATACAGTTCATAAACCAAATGGATGAGAAAAATCAACAACTTATGTAAGAACCTAGAGGAAATAAAAAATGATATAGCTACAATAAAAAGCACAATGTAAGGTTTCAACAATAGACTAGAAGAAGTGGAAGACTGAATAAGTGAGTTAGAAGATAGGGCAGGGAGATATACCCAATCTGAATAGTAACTGAATGAAATAGCTACAAACAAGTACCTATCAATAATAACCTTAAACGTAAATGTACTAAATGCTCCCATCAAAAGAAACAGAGTGGCTGAATGCATAAGAAAACATGACCCATATATAAGCTGTCTACGAGAGACCCACCTCAGAACAAGGGACTCACACAGACTGAAAGCAAAGGAATGGAAAATTTTTTCAAAAAAAAAAAAGCAAAAGCTGGGATACCAATACTTATATCTGACAAAATAGACTTAAAAGTGAAGGCCATAACAAGAGATAAGAAAGGCCACTTCATAATACTAAAGTGATCGATACAACAAGAGGATTTAACTCTGTGCACCCAATGCAGGAGCACCCAAATACATAAAAAAACTTCTACAGTAAGATATCAAGGGAGAGATCGACAGCAATACAATCATAGTAGGAGACTTTAATAGCCCATTGACATCACTGGATAAATCCTGTAGACAAAAAAATCGGCAAAGAAACAGCAATTCTAAACAACTCACTAGATCACATGGAATTAATCTACTACTTCAGAATATTTCACCCCAAAGCTACAGAATATACATTCTTTTCAAGTGCACATTTTCAAAGACAGACCACATATTGGGACCCAGGCAAAGTCTCTTCAAATTCAAGAAGACTAAAATCATATCAAGCACCTTCTCAGATCACAATGGCATAATATCTACACTAATAAAAGAGAAAAATGCAAATTAACCAACACTCCGCCACACCCACCAGCCAATCAGAGCGACTATGCAAATTAACCCAATAACCCAACAAGATTGCGGTTAATTTGCTTATGCAGGTGCCAAGTGAAGACTAAAGACAACTGAAGATAGCAGCGGCCATGGAGCTGAAGGGAGCAGGAGACTTGGGTTGCTCCCAGTGACAGAGGAAGCCAAGCTTCCTGCTGGCCCTATACTCCGCTCAAGGAGGGGCTAGGGGCTTGGGTGGCAGCCTGCACCCTGGGCTCCGCTCAAGGGTCGTCAGGGGCGACCCAGGCTTCCAGCCAGCCCTGGCCTCCACTCAAGGTGCTGGGAAAAAAAAAAAATAAAGGAGGGGCTGAGAGCAGCTGGAGCAGAAGAGCCAAGCCTCGCTGCTATGGCCGGACCAAAGGCCTGTGTCAGGAAGGCTTATTGCGCAAATCTTCGTGCAACGGGCCACTAGTTAGAAATAAACTACAATAAAAACAACCACAAAAATATGTAGAAGGAAGGAAAAAAGAAAGGTCAGAGAGGAAGTAAATGACATAGAGACCAAAAAACAATACAAAAAAATCAATGGAACCAAAAGCTGGTTCTTTGAAAAGATAAACAAAGAGTGATGAACCTCCACCCAGGCTCACCAAGAAGCAAAGAGAGAGGCCCCAAATAAACAAAGTCAGAAATGAAAGAGAGGAAGTAACAACCTACCCCACAGAAATATGAAAGATTATGAAAAAATACTATGAACAACTCTATTCCAAAAAACTGGTCAACCTAGAAGAAATGGACATTTTCCTAGAAAAACAGGATCTTCCAAAACTCAATAGGGAAGAATAAAAAAAATTTGAATAGGCCTATAACTATGGAGGAAATTAAAGCAGTTATCAAAATATTTCCAGCAAACAAAAGCCCTGGGCTGGCTTCACAGTGGCGTTTTACCAACATTCAAAGAACTAAAACCTATCTATTCAAAAAAATTCAAGAGGAAGGCACACTTCCAAGCTCATTCTATGAAGCCAGCATTACCCTAATCCCCAAACCAGATAAAGACACCACACTACAAAGAAAGAAGATTACAGGCCAATGTCCTTGATGAACAGAGATTCTAAAATCCTCAACAAGATTCTAGCAAATCAGATCCAGCAATACATAAGAAAGATCATACACCATGACCAAGTGGGATTTATTCCAGGGATGTAAGGATGGTATAACATCCACAAATCAATAAACATAATACATCACATAAACAAATTGAGATAAAAATCACATAATTATATCAATTGATGCAGAAAAAGCATTTGACAAAATACAACACCCTTTCTTGATAAAAACTCTCAGCAAGGTGGGAATAGAAGGATCATACTTCAACATAATAAAAGTCTTAGATGACAAACCTACAGCCAACATCAGACTCAACGGGCAAAAACTAAAACTATTTCCCCTAAGAACAGGAACAAGACAGGGATGCCCACTCTTTTCACTCCTGTTCAACATAGTAATGGAAGTGCTAGCCATAGCGATCAGACAAGAAGAAGAAATAAAAGGCATCCAAATTGGAAAAGAAGAAGTAAAAACTGTCATTATTTGCAGATGACATGATATTGTACATAGAAAACCCTAAAGACTCCATCAAAAAACTACTAGATTTAATAAATAATTCGACAATGTAGCAGGATACAAAATTAACACCCAGAAATCTATTGTTTTTTTTATACACCAATAATGAACACACAGGAAGAGAAACAAAAAAGAACAAAACAATCTCATTTACATTGCACTAAAAAAATTAAGATACCTAGGAATAAACTTAACTATGGAGGTAAAAGACCTATACTTGGAAAACGTATACATTGAAAAAAGAGAGGAAGACATAAACAAATGGAAGAATATACTGTGTTCATGGACTGGTAGAATCAATATCATTAAAATGTCCATACTACCCAAAGCAATCTATAGATTCAATGCAATTCCCATTAAGATACCAATGGCATATTTCACAGACCAAGATCCAAACTCTCCAAAAATTCATCAGGAATTACAAAAAAAAGACCCTGAATAGCCATAGCAATCTTGAGAAAGAACAAAGTTGGAGGGGTCACAATACCAGATATCAAGTTTTACTACAAAGCCACTGTTCTAAAAACTGCCTGGTCCTGGCACAAAAACAGACATATAGACCAATGAAACAGAACAGAGAGCCCAGAAATCGACCCAAGCCATTATTTTCAATTAATATTTGAAAAAGGAGGCAAGAACATACAATGGAGTAAAGACAGTCTCTTCAATAAATGTGTTGGTTTAACACGTTAAGCGACAT
>NW_006284356.1:500616-516955 GCF_000327345.1 Myotis davidii | reverse complement strand
ATCTGCCAATGATACCACCGATAAGGATTTAATTTCCAACATTTACAGGGATCTCATGAAACTTAACAAAAGGAAGATAAACAATTCAATAAAAAAATGGGCAACAGACCTAGATAGACACTTTTTGAAAGAGGATATACAGAAGGCCAAGAAACTTCATATGAAAACATGCTCAAAGTCACTAATCATCCAAGAGAAGCAAATCAAAATGGCTATCATCAACAAATCAACAAACTACAAATGCTGGCGAGGATGTGGAGAAAAAGGAACCCTCCTGCACTGTTGGTGGGAATGCAGACTGGTGCAGCCATTGTGGAGAACAGTATGGCGTTTCCTCAAAAAATTAAATATTGAACTGCCATTTGACCCAGTGATCCCACTTCTAGGGATCAGAAACACCAATCAGAAAGGATATACACCCCTATGTTCATAGCAGCACAATTCACCATAGCCAAGATCTGGAAACAGCCTAAATATCTCTCAGCAGGTGAGTGGATTAGAAAACTGTGGTACACCTACACACTGGAATACTACGCTGCTGTAAAAAAGAAGGAACTCTTACCATTTGCAACAGCATGGATGGACCTGGAGAGCATTTTGCTAAGCGAAATAAGCCAGTCAGAGAAAGATAAATATCACATGATCGCACTCCTTTGTGGAATATAATGAACAAGGTAAATGATAAACAAAAAAATCCAGAGACAGAGAAGCAGCGAACAGACCGTCAAACTTCAAAGGGAAGTCAGAGGAGGGTGGGTGCTGGTGATGGTGAGGTGGGGGGTAAGAGATCAACCAAAGGACTTATATGCATGCATATAAGCATAACCAATGGACACAGACACTAGAGGAGTGAGGGGATGTGTTGGGGAGTGTGGGTTGGCCGGAGAGAGCTCAATGGGGGAAAAGGAGACATATGTAATACTGTACGTAATACTTTAAACAATAAAGAATTCAAAAATTTGAAAAAATAAAATATATTTAGAAAACAAATAACTAAACAACTACTAAAAGCCATAATTATATATCTGCATTGATGGGCATATAATGTGTAAACATCTAAACTATATGACAGTAACAGTATGGGGGTACAAAGCTTTTGTATACTACTAAAGTTTAGCTGTTATTAATCCAAACTAGATTGTCATAAATTAAACTGTTAATGACAATCACTAAGACACTACTAAGAAAATAACTCAAAAGTATATAACAAAAGAAACAAAGGAATTAAAATATCTAACCTAAAAGGCAATGATGTAAGACTTGAGGAACACAAAAAACAGAGGACATATAGGATAAAATAGGAAATGGCAGAGGTAAATCTCATTTCACTAATAATTACATTAAGTGTAGAAGCATTAAACTCTTCAATTGAAAGCCACATGGGATGTCAGCTCACACCTACCAAATTAATATACTGATAACAAATATTGGTCAAAACATGAATTGACAGGAATTCTTATATAGCTAATGAGAGTATACATTAAAACTATTTTGGAAAACTGCTTGGAATCATCTAGTAAAGATAAAAATACACAAGTCTGATGACCGAGCAATTCTACTTGTACATGCGCCTGAAAACTGTATACATATGCACCAAGACACGTGCACGAGTGATCACAGCAGCATTACCCATAGAAGATAGAAATGGCAAAAAACCCAAATGTAGAATAGATAAACAAAACATAATGCACTACATACACACAACATGGATGAATCTCACAGACTTAATGCTGAACAAAAGAGTTCATCTTGTATGATGCCATAGAGATAGAAAGGGAAAAAAACAGGTGAAGCTAAAGTTTAGTTTATTAGAAAACATGTTTAATATATGCTTCTGTATAGTAATTCTATAGAAAAGCAGTGAGCTATTACCACAGAAGTTAGGATGCTGGATACTTTTGTTAGAGAAGGGTGGCTTCTGGGATGCTAGGAATGTTCTATTTCTTAAACTAGGTGGCGGTACAGAGCATTGGCTTTGTGGTGATTTACTAATGCACATGAACATGTGAATATTTTTTGTTTTGTACACTTTTCTTTATGGGTGCTATAGATCACAAAAAGGCTTAAGTGTGTTTAAGGCAGACTTTTAAGTAAAACAAATTATGTGAAACTATATACAACATCTAAACTATTATTTCACCTCTGAAAATTGTTTAGCACTAATGAACAGTTTTTAGCTCAGCGAAACTTCTTAAAAAACACCATGGTTTCTGACATAGAAAAAGGAGTATTGTGATACTGTATTCTACACTGTGACTTTGAGCTAGTTAGTTCCTAAAGAAAAGGAATACACTGACCCTAGCAGGCAGAGAAACAAATGTATCCAAGAAGCTTGGGTACAAACTGAAAAGATAGTTATGTTCAGGGGGGCAGCGCCTCCTCCCATCCCCTTCCAAGCAACACTGAGCCCACGACATTTTCCTTGTGTGTGTCTTCTGGGGAGAACAGATGAAAATGTCACGCACACACACATAATTCCTCCCCGTGAAGAAACAAAGCACTGTCCCAACAGAGGAGAGAACTGAGAAGCAAATACTTCTTTTTCTGACACAACACTGTATACCCAGCACTGGAAGGGTTCCCCAAAACAATACACTTACCTGGTCAAGATTGGAAAGACTGTTAGGGTCCTGACTCAGACCTTGGTACTGTCCCCTGAGTCTGTCACCAGCCGCTATTTTCCTAAACTTCTTCAGGTCAACGACATACAGTGCACTGGACAGAGAAGACCCATTTGTTACAACCACGGATTACGGCAGGAATGTGCCTCTACTTAACAATGGGACAGGTCACTAGGCAAACGTTCTGGCTTCTCTTTGAAAGGTAAGCTGAGGCCCGAGAGCGGAGCTTGGTGTCAGTATATGCTACTTCAAAGATGGCTAAGAAAATGATTACAAAACCCACATTCTGCCACCACAAGTACAGTTTGTCATTGTTCTTATTTAATTGCCTTCCAAAAGAAATATTTTAATCTCTGACAAGAGATTTTTAGCAAATGTCAGCAGATTAGGTAATAAAAGCTTTAGTAACTACTAAATAACCATTAGTCCAAGATGTCTTGCTGATATTTTAAATGTTGCAGGTAGAAAAAAAAAGTGTTACCATTGTTATGGACCAAAAACAAAGTTGAGCACAAAAATCATCATCCCCCTTGCTGCTCCCTGTAACCCTCCCCCTCGTCCCTGTGCTGCTCCCTGTAACCCTCCCCTCATCCCTGTGCTGCTCCCTGTAACCCTCCCCCTCGTCCCTGTGCTGCTCCCTGTAACCCTCCCCTCATCCCTGTGCTGCTCCCTGTAACCCTCCCCCTCGTCCCTGTGCTGCTCCCTGTAAAAATATGATATATTTTTATTGATTTCAGACAGGAAGGAAGTGGGAGAGAGATAGAAACATCAATGATGAGAGAGAAACACTTATCGGCCGCCTTCTGCACGTCCCCCACTGGGGACCGAACCCACAACCTGGGCATGTGCCCATGACCGGAACCGAACCCGGGACCCTTCAGTCCTCAGGCCGACATTCTATCCACTGAGCCAAACCAGCCAGGGCGGGGATGGTATATTTTGTGTAAAAGAAAATTCATATTTTGTGCCAAAAGAAGACAGAGTTGTTCATGTAAGAATTAAGAAATTCCGCCTGGCCGGGTGGCTCAGCGGTTGAGTGTAGACCAGGAGGTCACAGTTTGATTCCCGGTTAGGGCACATGCCCCAGTTGCAGGCTTGATCCCCAGTGTGGGTGTGCAGGAGGCAGCCGATCAGTGATTCTCTCTCATCATTGATGTTCTCTCTCTCTCTCCCTCTCCTTTTCTCTCTGAAATCAATAAAAAAAGTAAAAATAAATTTTAAAAAAGGAATTACGAAATTCCATTGGACATATAGTAAATTAACAGGAGGTTATCTGCTGTGGAATGAAAATCAGGTGGAATAGAGACAGGATTGAGAAGATGTTTTTCACTGTATACTTTTTATAATTCTTATTTATGAACCATATTAGTGTATTAGCTATTCAATATTAAATATACAAAATTAATTTAAAGAAAAAAAAACAGTGTTAGGAGTGGCCCATTTTCAGTACCTGATGTGATACTTGCGCCCGGCTAAGTGACTGGCCCAGTACCCTGATTTCCAGAACCGGTAGCCATCCATCTCTTTCCGGCTGTCACAGAAAGGAGTGTAGCCGTAAGGGGCGCCGTCCAAACTGAAATCTCTTAGCTCTTTCAGGTCTGCCCGCACAATCTGGGGAAAGGCCACAAGCCGTTCGTTAGACAGCCATGCAGACAGCACTTCCCGGCACCCGGAGCCGCACCGCAGGCTCCCGCTGTGGCGGGAGTGCCGGCCACCTCTGCCTCTTCCACTGACCGGCTGACCACCTCCCTCACCGTGTAGTGCTTGGCACACAGAGAGGAGAAATGAACAAATTTATATTGCTTAGACTCTCTGTGACTCAGTTGCCTCATCTGTAAAATGGGAAACTCACAAGACTGCTGGGAGGTTTATGTGAATTAATATGCAAACAAATGTGAAACAATGCCTATTTTTAGTTTGTATGTAAAATGAATTAAGATAAAAATAATGATGCAATGAAAACTATGTAACAAAGACATAGGAGAAAATATAAAAAGGACACATCAAATGCAAATGTTAAAAGTGATCACATCTAGGCGATACTTTTCCATATATTCTAAATAATATAAACATGTATTTTTCATAACTGGAAAAATAAAATAATTCAAAAAGGAAAAGGAAGTCCAGCGCCTTTAGACAGACTGTTGACGCTGCCTCCAAGAGCTCACCTGGTCCGCATCCACAAAGAGGACCTTGTCCACAACCAGGGGGAAGAGCACGTCCAGGAAAAGGATCTTGTAGCCCCAGATGGTGCGCTGCTTCTCAGTCTGCTGGTGGAGCCACCGGGGCCACTTGTACTGCACAAGCTCGTAGTGGAAACTGTACTTGTCTGCCATGTAAGGTATAAATTCCTGTTTTCAGACACAGGAACAACCGTCATTTACTGTGAGAAAGCTGACTTCAGGATGTAAGACAGCCGTCACAATGATGGCACAAGTAAAACACATTTAGTAACAAGTAACAACGGTCTAAGAAAAACTCTGACCCGACCCCTGGGGAGGACATAAAAGAATACATATCAACGTTTGCCAATCCCCATTTCTTTATGACTTCCAAGCACTACATGAAATGACAGACATCTGTAAGTAAAGGCTTTTAGACAACTAATTCACATTTGTGTGGGTGTGTTGAAGAGAAATGAACTTCATTTGTCTAAACTCGATCAATAAAGCGTTTTTTTGAGCTGGCCTTTTTTATTGTTGGCACTGTTACAGATGCCCTCCATTTCCCTGCCACCATCCAGGCCTGCACCCTCCTATTGTCTGTGTCCATGGGCTATACAAGCTCTTTAGCTCATCTCTTCCAATCTCCCCAGTCTGTCAGCCTGTTCCGTGCACCCAGGCTCTGGACCTGTTCTGTTTGTCAGTGTATTGTGTTCACTAGAGCCCACATGTCAGTGAGGTCATGTGGCATTTGTCTCTCTGAGGGGCTTGTTTCATCTCCGCTAGGTCTAACCCAGGGGACCAGAAATGAATACTCATCTAAAAGAGAAATTACTGAATGCCTTAAAAGTTATTTAGTAAATTCCACAGAATAGCAACAAAAAAGATGCAAATAAGTCCATTTAGAGGGCAAATGCTAACTGACATAAACAAAGCATAAAGTCTTCCCAGTGTGTTTTTGCTGGACACCAATGAGGCACTACTTGTGTGGACGCTGGGAGCTGCTCAGGAGAGAGCCATCGCTCCGACTGGAAACCAGCCGTGTTCCTTCATTAGACCAGGGTCTGCACACTCGGCAGAAGAGAACGTGACTTCATCAAACAAATGACATGGGCTCTCTTCCTAGGTTATCCAAGCTTCCAACAAGACACAATTTTGTGTTCAGTTTTATAACAACTCTTCCCCCCAAAATAGATCAGTCTGGAAGAGTAATCAACATAGAAATATGCAACTGAATCAGGTAAGTCAATGAAAGGAAAAATTTTAAATTACACAGATAACAAGTAGTAAAAAGTATATTATACTATACATATCTCCTTAATAAGAATGTTTTTTCTTTTTTCTGAGGAACAAACCTTAAATGTAGGGGACAAATAATTCTTCAAAAACCAAAATTTCACAGGAGTCTTGGTGTTCTTCAGTACTGATAACATCATTATGCTGCCAAAGAAAAGAAATAATACTAATGATCTTCCAATGCTTTTTAATCTCAACAGAATCAAGTAGTTAATGACGCGATCACGAAGCGTTCACAGCAGAGCTGGCTGATGGCCCGTGAGGCTCAGAGGGACCCTTCACAATGGGGAATGGCACTTGTTCCTTGGCGTAAACCATCACTGAGCGAGGAGGAGCAGCTCTCACCCACAGACATACACCAACAATAAAGGCAAAGGTACTGGTCCTGCTGCCTCCTAAAGAGCCTGTTCCGTGACCTGCTGTCAGTGATGACACAATTGAAAGCGGAGGCCGTGCTGACTGACTGCGCCCCCCAAAGCTCTGGCTGCCTCCAAGCCTGTGGGGCCGCGAGGAGAAGGAATGGCAGACGGTTACAGTCCCAGGATTCCCTACTTTGAAAACAAACAAAAGTACATTTTGAGCCCTGGCTGGTTGGCTCAGTGGATAGAACAGGGGTCCTCAAACATTTTAAACAGGGGGCCAGTTCACTGTCCCTCAGACCGTTGGAGGGCCAGACTATAGTTTAAAAAAAAAAACTATGAACAAATTCCTATGCACACTGCACATATCTTATTATGAAGTAAAAAAACAAAACGGGAACAAATACAATATTTGTATTTGCATGTGGCCCGCGGGCCGTAGTTTGAGGACCCCTGGGATAGAGCATCGGCCTGTAGACTGAAGGTCCCAGGTTCAATTCCGGTCAAGGGCACATGCCCCAGTATTGACTCCATCAGGGGGCATGCAGGAGACAGCCAAACAATGATTCTCTCTCATCACTAATGTTTCTATCTATCTCTCCCTCTCCCTTCCTCTCTGAAATCAATAAAAATATATTTAAAAAAAATACACTTTGAGTCAAGGAATTTAATTAAATTTAGCTGTTACTAACATCTAGCCTTACTGTTTTGGTCAGACATTATTTCTTGGAAACAGGAGGTCTAAGACATGAGTAAAATGACATTTTGAACATTTTTTAAAAAAATATATTTTATAGATTTTTTACAAAGAGGAAGGGAGAGAGATAGAGAGTTAGAAACATCGATGAGAGAGAAACATCGATTAGCTGCCTCCTGCACATCTCCCACTGGGGATGTGCCCGCAACCCAGGTACATGCCCTTGACCGGAATCGAACTTGGGACCCTTCAGTACGCAGGCCAACACTCTATCCACTGAGACAAATCGGTTCCAGCATAAAATGACATTTTGATTACTTGCTACACTAGGTCTGTAGTGGAACATTAAAGCAACAAGAACCTGGCATTCAGAAAGTTCCTCTCGGGCAGGGCACTCCCAAGGACTTCCCCCTGGCAACCCCAGGGCAAGCAGCCCAAGCCAGGGCCTCTCCTTGGCTCTGGCTGTGACCTCAGGCAGGCCCCTTCACCCCGAGTCTCCAGCTGTCTATAAAACAGGTCTCACTGCAGCTCTCAAACCCTACGAATCTATAGAAGGCAGGCCCATGGTCCTATCCCACTTCTGTTCTCTATGTTAACCTCTTAATTGATGGTTTAAGCAATGCTTGGTGGCCAGTTAAACACTATCTATAATATGTGCACAATGATATTAAAGGTTTATAGCCTTGTAGTAGCCACACCGATGCTTTTACTATAGAGCTTGAGTCCATGCTGCTAGCCAAACCAAAACAAGCACAATTATATGGACATCTTTCACAACCCTCAGAGTGCTTCAGATACGCAGAGGTGTGATGGGCAGGAGCGCACAGAACACTTCCTTTTACATAAGAACATGGAGACAAATGCATTCATATATACGGAAACAACCAACAGGACTAACCGAAGAAATCTTTCATAGAGATGACCAGATGCAACAGAGAAAATATTAATTATGTCGTCTTTTTCTTGTTTCACTTCTTCGGTCTTCTGTCCTCCTGTGAAGCCCCTATAATAATAAAGGTGAGAGTAAGCACAAAAGGGGAAATGCTCAGACAGACACCGGCCGTGAAGGGGAGCGGGAGAGATGGTCCTGCCCAGTCCTGCTCCTTCCCTAGCAAGTAATGCAGCGGGACCAGGAGCAGGACACCACCTGCAGGTAAGGAGAGGGCAGCTAACAGGCCTCGCAGCTGCAGGAAAAGACAGAACACAGGCAGCAGCAGGCTCAGTGGAAGGAACCTGAGCGATGCTCCGCCAGCCCTACAAAGAGCAGCACAGCCCGCAGAGTCAAGAGCAGGAGAGAGGAGCCCCTTCCCAGGGACAGGGCGTTTCGTTACCATGGAGACACTCCTGATCACGGAAGGGAAGGGCGGTTTCTGGCTGCACAGGACAGCATGTGGAGGGTCCAAGACAGAACGAATATGCTCCAAAGAAGAGAGGGAGGATGCTTATGTCTGCTTTTCCTAAAAAAGCACTCTTTTTGTTATGCCGATTTACCATTTGAAGGAATCCCAGAATCCAGATTCATTCTCATTAGTTCCATCACTCAGCAAGTCTTCATTCACCATGTCTGCCTTCTTCTGAACCTGCAATCACAGGTGATGGACTTAGTCCTCCTGTTGTTTTAACAGGCATTAAACTGACGTTCACTGTGGGTACTGCCAACCAGAGGAATTAATTCTCCCATAAGCAGTACAGCCCACTCAGAGGCTAGCCGTCCTCCACAGAAATATCTTAATCACATCACACAAAACCTGAAGTGAAAAGACAGCAACCTCTTTTCATTAGACAATAGCTGTTTTCAGTTTGAAAAATGGGCAAAAAAATCCTCAAACAATTGTGTGGGAAACATAGTCTGAGTGAAATTGCAAGTGTAATTCACCACCCGATGGCCAGCTCTCGGGAGGCGCAGCTGCGTGCGTCCTGGCAGGAGGCACTGTGTGCGTAGCCTCTGTCCGGATTCACTGGCCGAGCCAGCAGGGCTCCTGGACAGCACAGGGAGGGCTGTCTCCCGCCATGATGTGCGGCTGCGATAGGCTTTCCCGGGCGTGAGAACTGGGTTCAGTTCCTGACCAGCACAGTAAAGTGAGTAGCTGCTCAACAAAGTGAGTTGTAATCCTTTTGCTGGTGGAGGGTCTTGCCTTCAATTTGTAAAAAACACAAAATCTGTGAAGCACAACGAAGCAAACAAAGTACAATAAAACGAGGCATGCCTGTATTTACTCCATAAGGACCTCTGAGTTTAAGGCACTAAGAACTTTAACATTCTGAGTAGAAAGAAGTGAAAAGAAGTTAAATGAGCTACCATTTATAATTGTTGAAATTTTCATTGGCATTATCACCAATTTTCTGAGAATATAGTTATGAATAATCATGTAAATTATGGCGGTATCTGCACCACAATGTCTATGAAAACATTTTATCTGAAATGAGACTTATATTGCTAACTGAGATTACCCAAAAGGTGCCCTCTCAGCTGAAGCAAGCCCTCAGCTGAAGCAAGCCACAAATGCATATTTAGAAGACATTTTGTAATTAAAGCTGCATTCCTATAAACACTACAGTGAAATTCCAATGAAAAATTAGTCTTGGATTTCTTTTTCTTCCCCCCTCAGCTTTACTGAGATATAATTGACAAATAACACTGTATAAACTTAAGGTATACAATGTGATAATTTTGTATACATACATACTGTGAAATGATTACCACAATAATAGCATTATTATTAGAGTTAACACATCCATTAACTCACAAAGTTTGGTGCTGGTTTCAAGATATATATTTTTATTTTTTCAGTATAAAAGTGTTTTATTTTAAATTTTATATCTTTATTGTTGAAAGTATTACAGATGCCTCCCTTCTTTCCCCCTGCTTCACCCCTTCCCCCAGACCTTCACCTGTGTCCATGGGTTATGCTTATAAATTCTTTGGTTAATTTCTCCCCACCCCCACCTTCCTTCTGAGATTCTAAGATTGATACATATTTTTATTTAACATGTTTTATTAATAAACAGATTTCAGAGAGGAAGGGAGAGGGAGAAATAGAAACATCAATGATGAGAGAGAATCATCAATTGGCTGCCTCCTGTATGCCCCACACTGGGGATGGAGCCTGCAACCCAGGCTGTGCTCTGACCAGGAATCGAACCAGGACCTCCTGGTTCATGGGTTGATTTTCAACCACCAAGACACACCAGCTGGCACGATACATGTTTTAGATAACACCTACCGAATGCCGGAGCCCTGCCCCTTTTAACGACGACGAAAGAGCGGCTGCCTGCATGCACCAGACTCACCTTCACTTTAATGATTCTGCTCTTGAAGTTGTTGAGGACGACGACAACCTCACCAGCATCGGGCGGAGAGTCTGTGCCGTCATGGCTGAGAGAGAAGGAGCAGTAAGACGGACGCTACAAATACAGCTCTCACACGCAGGAAATGCTGACCTCAATCACCTTATCTGTCCATCACTTTATCATAAAGGAGTTTTTCAGAACAAATTTATTTTTCACGACCTGCAGGAAGCCCCTTCAAGGTCCACAGAAGCACTTGCCAAAATCTCTACCTTTAAACCCCATGCATCCCCGTCAGTCACAGCCCAAACTTCCTTCCCGAGTGGCTGAAATGACCTTTCAGCGTGAGAGCTGCCAGGGCCGCCCACTGTGTGCCCGACACCCACCACCATCTGTGCTCCCAAGGCCTGAGCCCCGCCAGCACCTTCCATAGGGAGTGCGGAGAGCCAGGTGACTATGAACCCACTGGGTTTACTGTCACGCAGAGAGAGTTCTCAGGCAAAGGAGCGCCCGAGATGCTCCGGAGGCTGGGAATAGGGAATGCCCACTGGGAGGCTCGGAGGCAGGAAGAGGAAGGCAGGGGGCGGGGGTTAGGGGAGTGGCCAGAAAAAGGACACATGGAGGAACCGTGGTTTAGAAAAACAGATAAATGTCTTACGACAGATTACAATTCTGTAAAATCCTATTTGGGGAAAACATCATTTGGAGAAAACTGCTGTTGATAATGAAGATGTTGTTCTAATACAAGAGTCTTCATGTCTGGGTAAGAAATGCACAGTCAGGTCCGGTCCGTCCCAGGGAGCACAGGTGCGGACACAGCAAGAGGCCGTGCAAACACACGCTGACGGAAGCCATTTCCTATAGATAAACTGAGAGGACGCCTTTTCGCACAGTTTAACACCAACTTCAACTGCGTTAGCAGAATTCAGACCACACCTTTTTAGAGGCAGTGTAATTTTTAAGACGAATAGTCATTTGTTGCAAACCTTAAAGCCAAATCCCTGCTGCTGACGAAACGCCCCGAGGCCTTGCTCCCAGCCCACCGCAGGCGAGGGCCACGTGAGCACCAGGACCCACGCTGAAGCTCACAGGGACTGCTCACCTGTAACTCAGGGTCAGGAAACAGGCTATCTGTTCTACATTTCCTTTCTCCCTTCTTGAAATGACTGCATTTCTCACAGCCCGTGGTCCCATCACAGTGAGAGGATTGACTGTGGGGCGCTGGTAGCAGAGAGAAAATGGAACCTGAAGGCCCATCTCTTCCTCCCCCGCCCAGCGCACCAGGTGCCCCGGAGGGTCATGTGGAGTGGCGCTGTGAGAGCTGGCAGTCATCATGGCAATGTGGGAGCTGGCAGAGGCCGAATGGGGGGTGCGGTGACTTCAGGGGGGGGAACTGCCAAATGCTGGGCTTCTTTCTGAGGCAGCTGTGCAGAATGACCCCAAGCACATGGAAGCCTGGTAGAATCTGGGTACCACCCAGGCAGAGAACGCACAAGAATTAGTGCCCTCAGTGCACTGCAGAAGG
Source organism: Myotis davidii (assembly GCF_000327345.1). Taxonomy (NCBI): domain Eukaryota; kingdom Metazoa; phylum Chordata; class Mammalia; order Chiroptera; family Vespertilionidae; genus Myotis; species Myotis davidii. The sequence goes on along the minus strand of NW_006284356.1, from coordinate 505,007 downwards.
GCGCTGCTGCCAGGGTGCTGCCCACCCCGAGTGGGGCCTGTGAAACCCTGCGATGCGCTCCCTCAGGGCTCCCTGCACAGCAGCCGTGCCTGGGGAGGTAGGGGCCAGAGGCGCAGGGCGGGCCCAGCAAGAGCGTCCTGGGATCTCTGTGGGCTGACTCCCTGTCTCCTGAAGTGAAAGGCTCTTGCCGGCAGCAGTGTGCCTGGACCCTGCACCCACTGACCTACTGTGCAGCCAGAGTGGCAGGAAGGCAAGGTGGTGGCTGTTTCACAGTTGCCTGCAGCATCCCTCCAAGGACTATCAGTGTGGGATGAATGAGGGCTACCCTGACCCAAGAAAACCAGAGTGAAGGAGCCGCTGCCCACGGGCCTGCAGCCACAGCCCGTTCTACACGGTCCTGCTACATAGCCTGGGCATCAGTGGCACCAACCTTGGGCTCGCCGGGAGGCTGTGGAACTTTCTGGAGGGCTTGGACATGCAAAGGAAAGGCCTTCAAGGGGAGGGGTGCCAGGCCCGAGGACATCTGGCACTGTCTTCGTTAGGCCAGAGTGATGCCTATAGGGTTGCTGATGCCCGGGATCTGCTACCCTCTTAGCTATGTTCGGCCTGCCCCACTGACAGTGGGATGGGCTGCCCTGTGAGTGTCCACTTAGAGGGGACCCACTCTGGCTATGATTCCCTCTCCTGTACGGGCCGACTAAGGGTGGGCTGATGACCATAAGCGTCACGGCCTCCAGGAGCAGCCTGGACGTCAGGTGGGTGCCTACCTTCCCGCCACTCTGTCTCTGAGTCCCTTGGTAATTCAAGGGCTGCACATCCAGCTACAGATCTCTGCTCACCATGCCCTTGGCTGCTGCTGCTTTCTGGGCAGGCCGAGGCATGGGTGCCTGTGGGCATCAGCTGCCATTTCTCATAGGGCCGCGTCTCATAGGACCTCAGACCACGTCTGGGAGGTCTGTTCCTTCCCCCTCACTGGGAATCGGGGGCCTTCTGCTGTGGCCTCTGTGATGACCACATCCAGGTGGGATGTGTCAGGAGTCGGCCTGTCTGGTTTAAATGCTGGCTCAGCTCAGCAGGGCTGAGTTGTGGCAGGTGCTCTGAGGTCTGTTATTCTTGGGCCTCTCCTGGCTGTCACTCAGCTTCCCTGGGTACCAGGCTGCGTGAGTGATGCTGGCACCACTCCCTGCGGATCCTCGAGCGCTGCTGGGGTCACCTGCTACAAGTCTCGGGGGGAGCAGGAAGGCTCATGTGTGGACTTAGCCTCGAAGAGCCCGGTGGTCTCCACTGGGAGGAGAGAGCAGGGAAGGGCATGCTGAGCCCTCCCCTGGGAAAGACCGGCGAGGGGGAGCACGCCAGCTCGGAGCTGGCTCAGCACGGCTGCTGCAGGTCCCTGGCCGCGGAGTGAGCGCTGCCTGAGGCCTCTCCTGTGTGTCCTGTGCGTGTCGGGGGCGATGAAGACCTCCCCGCCGAGGACCTCTGCAAGGAGGGAGCATCCCGGCCTCGGCTCCATGGTCTCCTGCGTGGGGTGCTACGCTGACCCCCAGAAACGGCTGCTGAGCCTCTTGCCTCGTCTTTAGTAGTTAATGGTCAGAAACTTTTTTTTTAACAACCATGGTCCCAATGATTTAAAAATAAAACTGTAAATGTTTGTAAAACTGACACGGATCTAAAACCGTGAGAACTTGACCATACTTATTAGTACTGGGAAGTATTACCATCCAATTCCACACTGACAGTTCTTCCATGTTTAATTTCCTGGGAAAGCACTGTTCATCACAGTACGATTATAAATTAAACTCTGATACCCTGGCTAACTGCCAATACAGTATTCAATTTGAGCTGGTTTTCAGAGCAAGCTCTGCAAAGATGTACTAGCACCACTCAGTCCTACCTGTAGATCCTGTAAATATCTTCAGAACGGCCTTTCCTCAGCCTGAGAATCCAAGCTCCTGGGTTGGCTTTTAACTGGAAGTAACCCTAGGATAAGAAGAAAAGACAAATTTTAGTAGGAGTCCAAGAACAGAGTTAATCTCTTGAAAATGCACATATTTAGAACATTTTGGAAAACATAAGAAATATGCGTACACATTTCATTAGCTGTCAGTGCAATGACATCGTCACACTTGGAGCCTCTGAAAAACTCCACTGTACGTTTGTGAGAGTGAGGGTGCAAAAGCAAGTAATGTCTTAACTATTATTATGAAAGTAATTTTGACCCCAGAGACCCATGGAAAGCATCTGCTAAGGGTTCCCAAACCACACTTTGAGAATTGCTAAGCGAGGGCAATGTGTATTCTGTGGCGTATTCTGCAGCTTTTAAAAACAATGAGGCGGGTCTGTACGCACTGTTACATAACAGGAGGCAGAACAACGGAACAGACAAACATGAACACACAGAACAAATTTACATATTTTATACTTATATATATGCACGCAAATACATAGAAAATTCTAGAAGAATTGTGGTTACTTTTAGGAAGAGGAACTCGTGGCTTAATAGTGGAGAATGTTTGCTTTATCTGTATTTGAAACAATGATCACAAGGAGGTTGTGTACATGTGTTGCTGGTGTCATGAAAATAAATAGCTTCTCTTTATCTTTGAAAAACAAGACAAATTTTAGTTCTCTTTCAAACATCAATATCCTGTTTCTGAGGAACAGTTATTTCTTTTTTGAAAGAATAGTCGCCTATATTTAAAATAAGATAGCTATAAACAAATCAGTGCAACTCAAAAAAAATCTACATGTTAGAAACACTAGAAAAATACAGGCCAGTCAAGCCAAGAAGCCTGCCCTTGAGCCGCCCTTCAGTGAAGAATCAATGTGTAATGGAGGAAGCTGCACGTCTCCAACGAAAAGAGAAACGCTATCGGCTCAGAAGCAATGTATTTTCAGGCTCCAATTTGGTTTAGAATAGACAATTCCAGCATGTTTTCTTCTAAAGCGACATATAATTACAACCTATAATTTAAACAGGATTTTTATATTGACCAAATGTAGTTAATCATGAATTTTAATCTCACTCATGTTCAGAATGCTAACGGCTCCATCATAAATTGTAGTGCCGAAGGGCACATGACTTGGCACCCCCGCCTCGATGCACTGATCATTACCAGGTTGGCCATGACAATGGTGTCCATGACGACGGGGCTGGCTGAAGTTCCCAACGTGAACTGCAGGCCTCGCGGAGGCTGCCCGGTGGTGATGTCATAGCAGTGACCTTCTAGGAGGAGGTACTCCAGCTCGTACTCAGCAGCCACTACGCTGTCCACCTGCAACACCACAATGCCATCACTTAAAGACTACTTGGTAATAAAGAGAAACAAACTACATGTAACGACATGGATGAAACTAAAATGCGTGATGCAAAGTGAACGAAGCCTTTATGTTTAAGGGTGAGATATCATATGACACATTTATAAGAAATTCAAAGAAAGTACAACTTCAGTGACAGAAAGCACATCAGCAGTTGCCTGGGCCAAGAGTGGGAAGGGCACTGCCTGCAAGGGGCACAGGGAAGCTTTCAGGGGCAATGACTTCTCTGTAACTTCACTGGCTTATGGTTGCAGACAGTATACACTTTTAAAAACTAAGGTGGGTTGAAAAGAGATAAAAAAAAATACATAAAAAACAGTAAGGAGATCACTCCACAAGCAGGACGGGAAGGTTCTAATGAGAAAGGTAGTACAGGGCAAGCACTGACCATAAACTGCCAAACAAATGAGCAGATCTAAAAGCTAACTAATGGAGAAGATGGAAACGACAATCCTACAAGGATTCGTTTACATAAGATAACATGGAAACAATGAGAAAAATCCAAGAAACATCAGAAATGCAAAGTCATCTTGACCTTCAGAATACAGCTGAAAATACTGCTATTCTAAATGCAAATGTTCAAAATGTTCTAATAGCTCCATAGAATCATCCGTGTTCTACACCAACTGGCAGGCAAAGTTATCACTGATTCCTTGCAGAAAACATAGCTACAGTGTCTTGGGGCAGCTTGGATTTCGCTTATTAAAGAGTTTCTGACCCAGGCTTGGCTTTGTAACCCGAGCCAATGCTACTGATACACTCTTGGAGCTATTATGTATTAACACTGCAATGCTAACCTAAATTCCAGAAGTGTAGTAACAAGAGCTAAGAGGTAAGCCTCCAGGACCACACCAAGACACATCAAATTAAAATGCAAAAGACAAAGAGAGAATCTGAAAAGCAGCAAGAGAAAGACAGTCAGTTACCTACAAGGGAGTACCCATATGACTGTCAGCTGATTTCTCAACAGAAACTTTGCAGGCCAGAAGGGAGTGGCAAGAAATATTCAAAGTGATGAATGCCAAGAACCTACAACCAAGATTACTTTATCCAGCAAAGCTATCATTCAGAATTGA
>NW_006284356.1:500090-500553 GCF_000327345.1 Myotis davidii | reverse complement strand
GAGGTTGGGTGGGAACTGGGTTGAGGGGAGCTTTGGGGGGAAAAAGAGGGAACAACTAATAATCTGAACAATAAAGATTTATTAAAAAAATATATTAAAAAAAGAAAAAGAGGTAAGCCTCCAGCTGCTCACCAAGTCTAGGCCCTGAATGTGCAGTGCAATGCAGAGAAACAAGAGAAAGCCTTGGGGGGGTATGTGTGAGAGAGATCAACCAAAGAACTTATATGCATATATGCATAATCCATGGACACAGACAGTAGTGTAGTGAAGGCCTGGGTGGGGACGACATGTATGGGATGGAGCAGGTTAATGGGGAAAAGGAGGGGGACATCTGGCATACTTTCAACAATAAAGATAAATTTAAAAAATAATCTATAATATGCCGAAACCGGTTTGGCTCAGTGGATAGAGCGTTGGCCTGCGGACTGAAGGGTCCCAGGTTCGATTCTGGTCAGTCCCTGTG
>NW_006284356.1:489242-499945 GCF_000327345.1 Myotis davidii | reverse complement strand
CTTGGTAAATATAAAAGCCTAAGCGACCGTCTGACTGGTAGTTATGATGCGCAATGACTACCAGGGACGCTCAATGCACAGGCATGGAACATGGAACTGACTGATGAATCTCAGAGGGAAGGGGGGATGGGGAAGGGCGGGAAGAGATTAACCAAAAATCTTATGTGCATATTAGAGCCGAAACCAGCCGTTTGACATCCCCTGAAGGGTCCCCGATTGCGAGAGGGTGCAGGCCAGGCCAAGGGACCCCGCCAGCGCATGAATTTGTGCACCGGACCTCTAGTAATAATAGAAAAGAGCACAAAAGCTCTGAAGATATGGAAGAAACCTTGTTTTGCATCTCATTCTCTACCTCCTTGTACTGCTCTTTAGTGGTTCTTGTGGCTATTTCATAGCCTCTTCAACAAAAGCTGGTTCCTCGGGAGCAAGACTATATTTCCTATTTCTTTTTTTTTCTTTTTTTAAATATGTATTTTATTGATTTTTTACAGAGAGGAAGGGAGAGAGATAGAGAGTTAGAAACATCGATGAGAGAGAAACATCGATCAGCTGCCTCCTCCATATCTCCCACTGGGGATGTGCCCGCAACCCAGGTACATGCCCTTGACCGGAATCGAACCTGGGACCTTTCAGTCCGCAGGCCGACGCTCTATCCACTGAGCCAAACCGGTCTTGGCGATATTTCCTATTTCTTAAAAATATGCTGGATAGGCCCTAACTGGTTTGGCTCAGTGGCTAGAGAGTCGGCCTGTGGACTGAAGGGTCCCAGGTTCGGTTCCAGTCAAGGGCATGTACCTTGATTGCGGGCACATTCCCAGTAGGGGGTGTGCAGAAGGCAGCTGATCGATGTTTCTAACTCTCTATCCCTCTCCTTAAAAAAAAATCAATAAAGTATATTTAAAAAAAATATGGTGGACAGGATTGGGGTGGGGAATAAGATAAGTATGCACACACAAACACTCTTCCCTAACTCAGTACCTAAAGGACCCTTCTTAAAGAAACTAGACTTATTTAACCTCATGAAAAAAGACCGAAATCCTTTGGTGGCTGTTTTTAAGTTACTGATCTCCCAATTCCCAAGAAAACAGAAAATAGAGAAAAATCAGTGAAGCCAAAAGCTGGTTCTTCAAAAATATCAACAAATTGACAAACTTTTAGCTAGAATGACCAGGACAAAAAAAGAGAGAAGAGCCAATTTACTGAAATTAGCAAGGAAACAGGAGACATTGCTACTAAAACTAAAAGGCTGTATTTGGCCGGGGTGGGAATGACTGGGGAGGTGGGGGAAGTATCAATTGGGAAAAAGGAGACATATGTAAAACTGTAGACAATCAAAAGAATAAAAATAAGATAATAAAATAAAAAATAAAAAGGGAAAAGAAAAGGCTATATGAAAATGTTATGAATAACTGTATGCCAACAAATTAGATAACCTGGTAGAAAGATAAATTCCTAAGATATAAAAACTCTGAAAACTGACAAGCTAAAACAGAAAATCTAAATAGGCCCATAACAAGAGATTGAATTAGTAATTTTAAAATTTCCCAATTAGGCAAGAAAATTAAAGAAATCCAGTTTGGAAAAAAAGAAGTAAAATTACCCCTACTTGAAGGTGACATGATCTTGCACAGGCTTGTATATACTAAAACTACAAAACGTTACTGAAAGAAATTAGAGACTTAAATAAATGGAAAAACAGCCCTATTTGCCGGGAGCCGGTCCAAGGTCACCTCTCCGAGAAAGGTTGTTTCCCCAGGTAGGGATTTTCCCCTGAAGTTAGGGAGGGAATAAAACCTCTTAACTGCCAGGTGGGTAATTAATCACTTTAACTACGAACAGCTGGAGAGAACATGGCAAAAGATCCTGGACAGAACCTGGCTACAGAACCTGGTTGGAGAACCTAGACAGAACCTGGCTGAAGAACCCGGCTACAGAACCTGGTGACCGAACCTGGCTGGAGAACCTAGCGAGAGAACATGGCTACAGAACCTGGCTCGAGAACCTGGAGAACGTGGCTGGAGAACCTAGCAAGAGAACATGGACACAGAGATTGTGGCTAGAGATCCTGGCAAGGCTGCTGATCAACTGAACGCTGTCTCCGTGCCATTCCTTCTTCGCCGACTCCGTCCACACCTTTGGGAAACCCTGGACCCGCTGGGGTCGGACCCCGGCACATATTCATAGATCAGAACACAGTATTGTTAAATGGCAAATCTCCAAATCTAGGGATTTAATGTAATACCTATCAAAATCCCACAGCCTTTTCTGCAGATATTAACAAGCTGATTCCAAAAGGCAAAAAAGCCAAAATAAACTTGAAAAAGAAACAAAATTAGAAAACTCACACATACCCATTTCAAAACTCATTACAAAGCCATGTGGTATTAACATGTGGTACTGGCCTAAGGATAGACACAGATCAATGGAATGGAAGTGAGAGTCTAGAATTAAATCTTCACATTTAGGATTAATTTATCTTCAACGAAGGTGCCAAGACCATTCAGCTGGGGAAAGAACAGTCTTTTCAATAAATGATGCAACTGAAAATCCACTGAGAGAATAAAGCTGACACCCTCATACTACACACAAAAATAACTCAAAATGAGTCAAAGACCTAAATATAAGAGTTTAAAATTTTGGAACTCTTAGAAGAAAACATAGGAGCAAATCTTTGCGATCTGGTATTAAGCAATGGTTTCTCAAGTAGAACACCAAAAGCAAATACAACAAAAGAAATAAGTAGGTAAATCAGACTTTATCAAATTTAAAACATCTGTGCTTCACAGGACATTATCCAGAAAGTGAAAATACAACCCATGGAATGAAAAAAACTTATTTGCCAATAATATATTTGATAAGGAACAGTATCCAGGCTATATAAAGAACTCTTACAATTTGACAAAGACAAGCAATTTTTAAAAATTGGCAAAATATTTGAATACAGATTGCTTCAAAGATGGTATACAGATGACCAACAAACACATTAAAAAATGCCTATCATCATTTGTCATTGGGTCAGGAATGGAAAATGGTATAGTCACTTTGGAAAACAGCTCAGCCATCCTTCAAAAGGTCAAACATAGAATTATCATACAATCTAGCAATTCCACTTCTAAGTATATACCCAAGGGAAATAAAAGCATATCTATAAAAACTTGTGCACGAATGTTCATAGAAGCATTAATCATAATAGCCAAAAAGTAGAAGCAACCCAAATGTCTATCAATGAGTGAATAATTGACATATGGTCTCTCCATACTATGGAATATAATCTGGCAATAAATTATCTGGCAATGTGCTAATATATGCTACAACAAGGATGAATTTTGAAAATAAGTTAAGTGAAAGAAGGCAGTCCTAAAAATATGATTCCATTTAGATGAAATGTCAGAACAGGCAAATCCACAGAGACACAGTAGTGGTGGCCAGAAGGAATGAGAGTGACTGCGAACGGTTATGGAGTGTCCTTAAGGGGGACGGAAACATCCTGTAATCAGGTAGTGATGCTGGTTACAGGACTCTGTGAGTATATGAAAACTACTCAACTGTACATTTTAAAAGTGTGAATTTTATGGTACGGGAATCAGATCTCAATGAAGCTATTAATTTAAAGAATATAATTGTGCCTGAATATTGACATCTCAAAGACCTGCCTAGATGGTGATCCAGTCTATTCCATCAGGGACTATCACCACTACACATGATTAACACTTGGACGCAGTAAACATTCTTACCTCTTCTAAGTAAATGTTATCCAGGTCATATGGCGTTCTGACAGACTCTACCATCCAACTCTCAGGTGTGTTCAAATTCAGAGTGAACAGAGGAGACTGTGGCATATCCAAAAATTTGGCTATTGGACCCTTAGCAAAACTATTGTCTGAAGTGAAAGAAATCTCTGGTTCTAAGACATAACGGTAAAAGCTGAAATTAAAAAGAAAAGTGTTAGTTTTTTTAAAAAATACAACCACAGCCCTTGAGTTACAGGTCTCCATAAAGGTAAACTGGCTTATAACAAACAGATCTGGAAGGTTTCCTTCCAGATTGGGAAAGTGTTTCCAAAACTGTTTCTTGACCTAACTAGCCACCTGTGGTTGTTGAAGATGCAAAGAAAAGCCAGAGGAATAGGACCGAGAGGGAGGCCGCCCCTTCCTGTACTGCTGTGGGGGCTGCTCGTGGGGTTGCAGGCATTTCCTGAGTGTTTGCCTCTCTTCAGTGAGAAAAACTCACTTTTATCTTACAAAGTCCTAAATGGTGACTGGGTTGTCAGATGCACCCTGAAGACACTGTATGTAATAATTTAAACGTTTCTCCTGAACAAGGGCAATGGTGGGAGCTGGGAACTCATTTGTCTCTTTCAAACACTGTTTAAATTCACTTAGATTACAGGGGTGGGCAAACTTTTTGACTCGAGGGCCACAATGGGTTCTTAAACTGGACCGGAGGGCCGGAACAAAAGCATGGATGGAGTGTTTGTGTGAACTAATATAAATTCAAAGTAAACATCATTACATAAAAGGGTACAGTCTTTTTTTTTTTTAGTTTTATTCATTTCAAAAGGGCCGGATCCGGCCCAGGGGCCATAGTTTGCCCACGGCTGACTTAGAATCAGCCCTAGCCAGTTTGGCTCAGTGGACAGCGTGTCAGCCTGTGGACCGAAGGGTCCTGGGTTTGACTCTGGTCAAGGGCATGTTACTCCAGTTGCAGGCTCCTTCCTGGCCGAGGCCCTGGTCCAGGCTCATGCAGGAGGCAAGCAATCAATGTGTTTCTTGACTGGGAGACCGACCAGCCAACCTCCTGCATCCCCTCCCCCCAGCCGGCCTGTGATCGGGACGGGCTGGCCGGCCTCCACCGTGCACTGGTAAATAAACAAACTCACTTAGAATCTAACCTATAGAACACAGCATATTTGTAAACTGGAAATTTCCCATAGCCCCAACATGTGTCATACTGTTACTATTAACTGCTTTCTGTATCTTTTTTCATAAGGACCATTTCAAAGCTCAGAGAGGAAGCATGCCCCCTTCTGAAGATGCACACAGGAGCCTCCGTAAGCTCCTCGGACACACACACTCCACATGAAATAACTGCTCTTATCTTAAGATATAAAAGCACAGACCGGTCTTTTCTCAGCACGGCACAGAGAGGTAAATTTAATAGCTACATTGATCCAATGTTCTAAAATTAGAGAACTGTATATTTCTGACCAATGAGAGAGATGGGGGGGGGGGAGCACAGCACAGGGAGTGTGGCTAGTGCCACAGAAGTGCTCCCACACCCACACCCAGAGAGTTCCTACAACTGCTGATTAGAGCGGGGAGTTAGCAAACCTAAGCATTCAGTAAGTGATCTTTTCAAATATGACAATCCATCTATAAACCCAGCTTTTAGGTGTTTGTCAATTGTTGATTTCTTAAAGAGCTTGCTTTACCTTTTTAAAGGCATGTCAGAAAGTTTAGATTGGCAGTTCATAAATACTCTTAGATTCATGTTGATCAGCTGAGTTAACACCTAAAAGAGCAAACCAGATGACAACACATAAATTTATCTCTTGATACTAAAAGACAGAACATTTCTTAATATCACAAGAAAAGAGACACACTCTAGCGCACAGTCTAACTCACACACACACACATGTGCCATGGCCACTGAGAGCCACCGCCCTACGCAGGCATGAAGCAGCAGCATTTTGAAAGATCCCTCAGTGCAGCTTAGACACTAGGGTATGAAAACACATGCACACAAACACCCACAACAGAAGGTCAGTTCATTACACTTCATTAAAACTTTATCTTTAAAGAAGAAAACCACTACATAAAACAAGTTGAAGCAACTGTCTTTTAGGCAGAACTCTTTTAAATGTTCTCAAAACGGTCATACCTTATACATATCTAAAAGACATGCTAGTTATAAAAGGGAAAACGATAAAGCAAACCTTTATAGCTCTTCACCATAAATTACAGTACGACATAATCAATTTAATTCAAAGACATTTTGCTCTAAGTAAGGATAATTTTTTTCTTCATTACAGGAGCCAACCAATCAAACCTGTACCAGCGAAGCTTACGAAGCTGTTTGCAGAGCCGTTGCCACTCCGCATGAAGACATTAGCTCGCCCAAGATGCCTTACGGGGTTCCCAATGCCCTCTGAGGATAACTAAGGGACACTGACGGCCTCAGAGTAACAGGGCATGGGGTCGCTTCACAGAAGGATATGTACCGCCTCTGCGCTGTCCATACCAAGAGCAACGGGGCCAGTCTCTGTGACTCTCTGGTGACAGGGTCAAGGATGGCCACCACATCAAAGTACGTCACTCCTTCTTTGGGCCTCAGTTTAACTGCACTACAGAGATCAAAAGATAAAGCATTAATCTGGAGGAAAACAAGAAACAAAGTTAATTTGTTTTTGCCACAGGGGTTTGGAGGGGCATGGGGTTGGGCAGAGTCCAATATAATTTATTAGTCCTCTTAGCATTTCAAAAAAACCTTAGCTCTAGAACAAGGCCCCCTGGTGGGGAGTAGAGCAAACGTCAAAGAACGCAGGGGTTCACCAATCTTGATGTACACGGGAGTCACCTGGGGGACCTCATTTCAGTGGATATGCTGTCAGAAGTCTGGGCTGGGGCCAGAGAACGCATTGCCCACCCTCTCCCCAACAATGCGTGCCACTGGTCCAGGGACACACTTTAGGGCAAGGATGCACATACCCATAATTCAGACCTCCGTTCTTGAAAAAATAAGTAACTTCTGATATAAAGCAAATACTAATACAAACCCAATAAAAAGAATTTCTCTAATTATAATTTGTATCGTAATAAAATCTGCAATTAGGGCATTTTAATTGTATAAGACTCATGGAGAAAGGGGTGTTCTAGATCAGCGGTCGCCAACCGGTCGTCCGCGAGGTCCAAAAGGTTGGCGACTACTGTTCTAGAGAGAAGAGTTCTTGCTCCAGATTCCCCATCTTGGCCATGGAAGGGTCAGCCAGGAAACATGCTTTCTGTGGCAGTGACTAGGTCAGAGTTATTTCCTCAAAGTACGGAGTGATAAGAAGATGGATGCCAATGGGAAAATTCAACCAGGGTCAGAGCAAAGAGACAGAAGTTTCACCCACTGGCAACGTAAGAATTCAGAAAGCACACAAGTGAGGAAGGAGAGGGTCTCATTCTAGCCTGGAATCTTCAGTCTGCTCACACCTGATCTCCCCAGGGCAGGGTGAGAGAGCACAGGTCAGCCACCCCACTCTGCTCAGGCGGGTGTGTCAGGCCCTGGAGGGCAGGGAGGGCTCTCTACCTGACGCTTCCCTGCTGCATCTAAGGGGCAATGAGGATGTACAAACACCCACCCAGGCAAAGGCCACATACACCAATTTAGGGGATCCTCCTAAAGACACGTTACTATTAAATCTCACGAGGAGGAAACAAACCAGACTGTGAATCATTCCACACGACCACTGGTCTGCACTCTTTAAAAAGTCAGTCATAAAAGACAAAAAGAAAACAAAGAAAAAAAGAAGGAGCAGGTAACTATTTTAGATTAAAGGAGACTGATCAATACGAAGTAATGAAATAGCTGTAAATGTCATTACTAGGGCGATGGAGAGTTTTGAGCTGTGCATTATTTAATGTGACTGTATCAGGATTAAGTTGCTGGGGCATGCTGAGAAGGCCTGTGGAAAGACTGGTACTTGGGTGAGACATGCTGAAGAATTTAGGCATGATGTGTAAGGATGTCTGAAACATGGTTTCAAGTAATTCAGAAAATATGTGAGCGCACATGTTTGTATGCAAACATACAAATACAGTTTAGATGTACTATACACACGCACAGGTGAGAGATAAATGTGGCATTTGTTAACAATCGGTGAATCTAGTGCTCTGGGGCTGACCGCTGGCGTTCAGCTGCAAGGAGACACCGTCCTGCGGAGCCGGTCCTTCTCCGAACCGCCCGCTGGGCGTGTGGTGGAGGGGCAATGAACCCAAACACCCGGGCAATGGACAGCCAGGGATGTGGCCGACACATGCATGAGGCCGTTGGCTTGCTTCATATTGCCTTACTCAGTATTCCCTTCTTCAGTGTTCTGCGGCACGGCCTGAACACATGTTATTTGTAAGCTGGGACGTATGTGTTTTTGCATGCTGTAAAAGGAACACGTTTTGAAACTCCTGGCCAGGGTAAAGCAAGGCTCCTAACTCCTTGGGAACAACTAGACTATAGAGTACAGTTTACATCTTCACGCAAGTTTTTCACAATTTCTCCAATAATTCTGTATTTTCTGGCAAGCTGCTACACGAAGTATGCTCTAGCTCACTTCATGCTGAACACAGCTTCTCTCCTGAGTGTGCTAGTTCCCAAAGTGCCACAGCTACATGGTGTTCGGATTTTGGAATTAACAAGTATTGAAAGGCTTTGAAACTGAAGGAAAGCGTTTACAGCTGCTGAGTTGCCTGTAAGGAAGGAGAGGTTAGTGAACGGCACTGCTCCCATGATAGTGTGAAATGAGAGGTATTTGCGTTGGAGAGCCTAGTGCTGGTTCTTCATATGCTGTGTGAAGTGCAGACTCTTACGGGAGGATGTCTGTGCTTAATGCAGCTGGTACCTTCCTCAAGAGAGGCTTCAGCGGGAGGCTGGGCAGGCCCAGCTTGTAAGTTAAATGGCTATAACATGAGGGTGTAGCAGATAAACCCAAGGAAATAAGATTTATAAGAAACTAAGACCAGCTCAGTTTATAATGAATGGGCATTATGTCAGGAGAAGAAACTTTCCAATCATTCCGTCATGGTCAGTTGAAGCCAACTTACATGTACACCAAAATCATCTCTTACAAGTCTAATGTAGATTGTTTTTATTGCCATATATATTCCTCTTGTGCTGTATAAGAGGATATAAGCCAATTCCTACCTTGTGAGTGTACTTTTTTTTCTCATTTTGCTGGCTCAACACTGAGTGCTGAGGGATGAGATCATTTTCACATTGATTAAGTTACTGAGTTCACGAAGGTCCACATTCAAGACTGACTGGCGATAGACGATAGTTAGGCATCTTACAAACAGCCTCTGAGTCAGCCTTCTAATTTTGAAACAAAATTGGGTTTGCTGCCTTTGCAGACCCAAGGCTGCTAAACCAATTAAGAAAATAATTATTTCACAGTTCAAGTATATTGTAACTCAAAAGTCTCTGCTCATTTTATTGAGCAATCTAATTATTTAGGTCTGCCATTCTTTAGAGAAGGAAATACAAAATGGACAGTTATATAGCCAACTTGTGGATTGGCAGCAACTGCTTCTCTAGCACTAGTACCAAAGTTATTAGTGGAGTCTTTTCCAGCAGGTCTGCAGTTAAAGATAATACCATCTTTCCTTCGTCCTCCTGCTCTCAGTCCTCATACTGTCCCCAATGTTTGGACTTTCAGTACTTGAGTCTTCACGTAGGTAACCCAATATGGTAACTGTTTCCAGAGCAGAAGCCATCCGGAATTCTTGTGACTAGAGAAGCTCCCTAAAGTTGCTGACATTAATTGCAAGAAGTAACTATTTACAACTTTGAGAAGTAAATATTTCCAAAAAACAAAGTTCTGATATGGGATGAAACTGAGAAACCTAGTAATATTTGTAAATAAAATTGAATGAAAAATTATAGACCAACTTAAAATCAATTTTTTTCAATAAACTGACTTTTGGGGAAAACGATCGTTTTATATTTCAAAAGTACTGACTTTAGAAATCAGCTGTATGACAATGCCTTTGTCTGTCTTTTCCCATGTATTTTTCCCCCCGTATATTTTTACATACTTCAATAACATTTTTCTTTGGTGTAGGAAAAAAAAATTCGTAAATCTAGGTTAAATATATTTGGGTGTTCACTGTAATAGTCTTTCAACTATTCTCTTGGTTTGAAACTTTTCCAAATAAAAAACTGGGGGGAAAAGGAAAGGACATCCTCATAATGCTAAACGCATTTTTATTTTATTGAAAACAAAATAGTTTTCAACAAAAGATGAACAAGGAAAGTGTTCTAACAAACTCTGTTTCTTTTTGAATATCAGAAAATTACAATTGATCCATGTAATTAAATGTTTCTGTTTTCTGAAAGGGTGCAGTCAGAACTATTTCAGATGGATTTAGAAATAAATGTCAACTTTTAGACAACTGAGATCTATATATAAGTTTTACATATGAATATGAGTACATATGAAAACCATATGCCAGACAAATTTTCCAGTCATGTAAGAACTTATACACAGACTTTATATGAAAAATAGATGGGTCTGAGGCAGTGGTCGGCAAACAGCGGCTCGTGAGTCACATGTGGCTCTTTGGCCCCTTGAGTGTGGCTCTTCCACAAAATGCCGACTTCTGCGCATGGCCCACGAAGTTTCAATCGCACTGTACATGCGCGCCTGCACGTGGTATTTTGTGGAAGAGCCACACTCAAGGGGCCAAAGAGCCGCATGTGGCTCACGAGAGCAGTTTGCCGACCACTGGACTGAGGGAAAGGCAACCTAAGACTTTCGTGCTCGTGAGGTGCTGCCCGCAGCTGCGGCTGCACACTGCCTCGGGCCCAGCTGCTCTCAGACATAAACTCACAGAGAAATGGGCCCAAGTGACAGAAATGGTTCTGCAACAGTGGGAGTCAGCATTTGCTCAGGAAGCTTTGGGAGACATTGTTTACTATCGTTAGCCTGACGTTGGAGCAAAGCGAAC
>NW_006284356.1:483441-489195 GCF_000327345.1 Myotis davidii | reverse complement strand
AAAGAGTGAAAGCTGCCCATGAACTTGACTCGCCCTGTTGAGAAGCAACTGAAAGCAATGAAGCTCCTGCAGAGGATCCAGGACTGTCAGCAGATCTTGTGAAGACGGAACCAGTGAGTGAAGAAGCAGGAGAAATAGACAGTCTACTGGCAAGGAAAATGGAGCCCCCAAATAGAGCAGATGCGACACCGTAACTAGCATCTTAAGTTCGTGGAGGACAGGACGTAGCCCATTTAGTAGCACCAATGGGAAAAGAAACTACTTACAGCAATGCTCCTGGGAGAAAATGCCCTGGACTTTCTAATGACTGCAGATACCACAACATGCATCTTTCTCTCAACGCCCTATGATTTTCAGGTGAGGCTACAGTTATAACATTCAGAATTCCTGAAATTATCTGTGGTAAAATCCAGTTATAAAAATCATGTAATTCAAGGATAACATTGTAATCTTAAGCCTTATATAACATTGTAACTTTCAAAATATGTAGTGATCTTTCCATTGGATATAACCAGCAGTGGAGAAAAGTTTTGTTAGTTGTACAGTGTCTGATGACAAACAAAACTATGTTAATTTTACAATATACTGTATTTGCTGGTGCTATTTTTATACAGAAAAGCAACAGCCTTGTAGGAAAACAAGAAACAGTTTAGTAATAAAACATTCAAGTTCATTAAAAAAAGAGTTTAATATTCAAGGATACACACAAATTCAATGTTAGTCCCATACCTGTGTCTGTCTTCAAAAAACTGGTACTCGATTCTCGTGTCTCCTTTTGGTTGAGCAGACAGGAGAGCATCCACCTTCATGACCAAGTCACTTGCCCTGAAATTTGTGGTTGGTAAAGATTCAACATCTCTTTAAGCTGAAAGTTTTTCCAATTATTGCTGAAGATAGTATAATCAGCCAGAGTAGTGAACCCAACAAGATGGCTTGAAGAAAGTATGAACTTTGTACCAACAGGCATGAGAAAAGTACTGATTTTGAGAATGGTTAGTTTTATAACTCTGGGGAAGGTACTGATTTTTCCTTATGTGAATGGAGATGATATTTTGCAAGTGGTTGTACGTCGATCTATGAACCAGGAGGTCACGGTTCGATTCCCAGCCAGGGCACATGTCTGGCTTGTGAGCTCGATCCCCAGTGTGGGGCATGCAGGAGGCAGCTGATCCATGATTTTCTCTCTCTCTCTTCCTCTCTCTGAAATCAATAAAAATATACTAAAAAAAAAAAAAAGGAAACTTCATAAAGGCTCAGAGGGCACCACGATCAAACAGCCCGCAGCTGAGCTTCCAAAAGCTGAGAACAGTCTCGTGCCTGCAGGCCTGGTCACACATGAAAGCTGTGGCTGTGATGAGGGAAGGGTGTGCTCCAAGGTGGAGCAGCATGGGCATCAGTGAAAAGACCTAGGCGGGCAAGGTAATGCTAACAGTGTTAGAACCCATCATTTGGCAGCCCCATAACTACCTTATCTCCCTAAATTCACCCAGGACAGGCTCAGCGCCATCTCTGGTTAATGAAAGGCAAGGCTTCCGGGCAATTCTATACTACTCCACAAAGACTCCAAGGGGCTATCCCCTAAACCCCCGCAGAAAGAGGGAGGGACCCATGAGCATACACCATACCAAGCCCCTGCCTATGCCCATGACAGGGTGCCTCAAGTCATGGGCACCTCCTAGCCTGCTTTAGGGAACTGCTCAGGGCATCACTTCAGAGACATGGAGGTAAAAGGGTACCTCTTGATCTGTAAGGAAAAAAGATCCCTTGCCATATCACCCAAGACTTGGCAAAGAGACTATTTGGCAACTACTGAAGTCAACACCTCGCTAAGACATGCATCTTGAATTCTACAGCATGATGGTATTATGAAAAAGATGAATAAAGCTCCAGAACTTTTAAATTTTATATCCTCCACTACACAACAAAGAACAATATCAGAAGAGTGAAAGGGCAACCCACGCAGTGGGAGAAACTACCTGCATATCATATACGTGTGAAGTGTTGCTACCAAGAATATAAAGAACTCCTACAAATCAACAAACAAAATGAGCAAAGATATACAAATGGCCAATGAGCACATGAAAAGATGTTCAATATCACTAATCCTTAGGAAATACCAAACCACAAAGAGATACCACTTCATACCCATTAGAATGGGTATTATGAAAACAACAACACAAAATAACAAGTGCTGGTGAGGATGTGGAGAACTTGGAGTCCTTAGCATTCCTAGTGATAAGTAAAATGGTACAGCCTCTATGACAGCACTGATAGGAGGGCTGGAAACATGGAAAAGACTGGCCCCATATCCATGTATGCCACTTAAGAATTAAATAGGTTACCTTGGGCCCTAGCTGGTTTGACTCAGTGGCTAGAGCGTCAGCCTGCAGACCGAAGGGTCCTGGTTGCAGGACCTCAGTTGCAGGTTCCTCCTTGGCCTGGTCAGGGAGTGTGCAGGAGGCAACCAATCAAAATATCACAGTGATATTTCTCTCTGTCTTTCCCTCTCTCTTCCACTCGCTCTAAAAATCAATGGAAAAATATCCTTGGGTGAGGAGTAAAAAAAAAGAAAGAAAGCGATACCTGTCTTCAGAAGTGCCCCTGAGGTGCCAGGGGTCCCAGCCCCACACCAAGCCCCCCTGCCAGGGTTCCAGTGCCAGAAAGAGAAGTCCCCATAAGTTCTGGGTATAAAACCAGCAGGGATTGTGGCTGAGTGACACAGAGGCTGCTGGAGTCCCAGGTGTTCCTCTTAAAGGGCCAGCACATGAACTTACTCAAACTCACTCATTCTGAGCTCCAGTGCTGGGGCAGTGGCTCAAAAGGCACATCAGGGACATTCAGGGAGGAACTGCAGTGTCTGGCATCAGAGTGGGAGCTGAAGAGCTAGCCTTCTCCCAGAAAGAAGTGCTGGCAGAGGCCACTGCTCCTCTGCTGAGCCACCACTACACCACAGAGCCAGCAGGCGGGAGCCCGATCTGAGTTTCTGTCAACCTGGCCAACACTGTTTGCCCCATCTTGATGACTCCCTGAGACCCTGCCCATCCAACTTACACACCCACCTAAGCCATTTCCATCCTAAAATCTCTTAAAGGTTCACAAACCCCACACAAGCGGCATCTGGTCAAGGCATGCCATATACTTTTTGCTAAGTGGCTCCAAGCTGGGCACTAGCAGCAACTGGCCACAGTACATAGTTTGATCTTTCTTAGGCTCCTCCAAGCCCACCACAAGTAGCAGCCATCTGCAGATTGTTTTGTAGGTCATGCTGGGTCGCCCTGGCAGGGTACAGGTGGCAGCTGATTTTGGCCTGCCCCTCCAGGTAAGCCCCAGAGCCAGCACAACTGGTGGTCAGCTTCAGACCATGCAAGTTCACCAACCAAATACTACCCCAAGTGACACATTCAAGGGGTGAACTCTTCGGGCATCAGGGCTCTGGTGAAGTGATGAGTATTGCTCCATCAGGTCAGCCCCTGCACAACAGCTCCTCATTGTGGTTGCAACTAATCCTCACAACCAATCAGCCTGGGGATAAATTCCTTCCATTGACCTGTCCAAAGCAATCAAGGTTCCATTATAACAAGAGGGGGCACACAACCCACACAGGGGGTGCACCAGTGCGGTGATCAAGGAGGCTCCTTCCTCTACTGGGCCCTCTGGGATTACTAATACAATAGGCCACTCTACCAATACCAGGATATACAGCAGCTCTACCGAATACAAAGAAACAAAACACATCAATGCATCCAAAATAATGAGACAAAGAAACATGTCCCAAATGAAACAACAGAACAATACTCCAGAAAAAGAACTAAAAAAATGGAGAGAAGCAATCTACCAGATGCAGAGTTCAAGACACAGGTTATAAGCATGCTCAGTGAGAACTTCAACAAAAAGATAGAAAACATAAAAATGGAGGTAGGAATCATAAAAAAATAACCAATCAGAAATGAAGACTAAAAGAACTGAAATGAGAAATACATTACAGGGAATCAACAGCAGAGTAGATAAAGCAGAGGGTCAAATTAGCAATTAGAGAGAAAAGGAAGCAGAAAACACCCAATCTGAATGGAAAAAAAGAATTTATAAAAGGTGATAGTTTAAGGGACCTCTGGGTAGCATGACAACATTCACACCATAGGGGTACCAGAAGGAAAAAAGAGGAAGCAAGGAAATGAAAACCTAGTTGAAGAAATTATGACAGAAAACTTCCCTAACCTGAAGGAAAAAGACACGCAAGTCCAGGAAGCACAGACTCCCAAACAAGATGAACCCAAAGAGGCCACACCAAAACACATCATGATTAAAATGCCAAAAGTTAAAGACAAAGAGATAATCTTAAAAGCAGCAAGAGAAAAGCATAAGCTTCCATGAGACTATCAGCTCGTTTCTCAACAGAAACTTTGCAGGTCGAAAGGACTGGCACAAAATATTTAAAGTTATGAAAAGCAGGGACCTACAAACAAGACTACTCGACCCAGCAAAACTATCATTTCTAATCAAAGGACAGTTAAAGAGCTTTTCAGCCAAGAAAAAGCTAAAGGAGTCTCTATGACAACACTGATCACCACCAAAACAGTATTATAAGAAATATTAAAATGACTTAAGAGGAAATAAAGAACACATAAATATACTAAATGAAAATAACTATATACCTATCAATAATCACTTTATTATAAATGAAATAAATGTTCCAATCAAAAGACAGAGGGTGACTGAATGGATTAGAAAACAAGACCCATATATATATGCTGTATATAAGAGACCCACCTCAGGTCAAAAGATACTGAAAGTAAAGTGATAATAAAATATAGTTCATGTAAATGGAAATTTTAAAAAGCTGGGGCAGCAATATGTGTATCAGACAAAATAGACTTTAACACAAAAGCTATAGTAAAAGGCAAACAAATACACTACATAATGATAAAGGGAGTAACTCAACAAGAGGATATAACTCTTGTAAACATTTATGCACCCAACAGAGGAGCACCTAAATATATAAAGCATATCTTATCCTATATAATAAAAGAGAAACATGCAAATTAGCCGCCCCTCTGCTACGCTAAAGCCACACCCACAAGCCAATCTGAATAACTATGCAAATTATCCAACAAAGAGGGCAGTTAATTTGCATACCCAGGTGTCAAGCGCCCCAGGAGGCGACGGCAGCTGTGGCCACGGGCTCCCAGGACTTTCGCCGGTTGGGGAGGCACGGCCGCCCATGCCTAGCCACGCCCGCAGGCTCCCGGGACCTTGCTGGCGGAGAGCGGGAGGTTTGGAGGACTTGGCAGAGCAGGAGGCCTCTGGACATAGAGCAGAGCAAGAGAGGGCGCGGCTCCCTGTAACCCAGCTTCCTCATCACAGCTGTGGAAACTGACAGCAGGGAGGAGGAAGTCCCACCCCCACAGAATGAGCTAGAATCAGCCTTTGGTCAGACAGCTCTCAGTGGCCTGATAGCCAGGACTCTCATTCACCTGCATCTCAGACCGTGATAGTAGAGAGGTGGGACTATGTCTAAAGAACACCTGTTGATACAACGTAGCTCTGCAGCTGAAAGGTGCCGGCGTTATCGACAGAAAGGGTCTGCAGAGCAGCATGCGTCTGATCTTGAAAGAAGGCGGCACCTGCGACAGGATGTATCTGAACATCAGCTACTGGAAAAACATCGCTCTGATGCCGAAAAACACCGGCGTCATCGACAGAAAATGTCTAAAGACCAACATGCCTTTGAAGTTGAAAGAAGGCGGTGGCGCTGAC
>NW_006284356.1:481146-482706 GCF_000327345.1 Myotis davidii | reverse complement strand
CCTTAGTTTTCCTTTTCTTTTTTTAAATATATATTTTATTGATTTTTTACAGAGAGGAAGGGAGAGGGATAGAGAGTTACATCCATTGATGAAAGAGAAACTTTGATCAGCTGCCTCCTGCACACCTCCTACTAGGGATGTGCCCGCAACCAAGGTACATGCCCTTGACCAGAATCGAACCTGGGACCTTTCAGTCTGCAGGCCGATGCTCTATCCACTGAGCCAAACCGGTTAGGGCATCAATCCTATTTCAAACGCAGGAAAATCAACTCGTTTATTGTGGATTCGTATTCAAAAGTGGAAGCCAATCGGATAAACTTCATCAAAGCAAATCAATCTAAGTTGAGAGTTGAAAAATATAGTGGTTTGATGGATTATCTCACATCTAGATCTGAAAATGACAATGTGCTGATTGGTAAAATGATAATACTTCCATCATCTTTTGAGGATAGTTGCAGAAATATGTGATATCAGGATGCTATGGCAATTGTAACGAGGTATAGCAAGGCAAACAATTTACAACGCTGGCAAAAAGTTGCAAACAGACCTGACTTGGTAGCCAAGTTTTTAATATTAAGCTGATTGCTCTTTTAAATACCTGTAAATTCCATTTATTTGGCAAAGTAATAGCTAAAATTCTTGTCATTGAATTTCAGAAACGTGGACTGCCTCATGCTCACATTATTGATATTAGATAGTGAGTCCAAATTACGTTCCTCTAATTAATTCCCTTTCAATGTGCACGAATTTCGTGCACCGGGCTACTAGTTGGACATAGAGAGAGAGAGAATGACAGTAGTACTGTCACTATAGGGGATTTACACCCCATTGACACCAATGGATAGATCTTCCGGACAGAACATCAACAAATAAACAGGCTTATCTATATATATATAAAAGCCTAAGTGACCATTCGACCAGTACCTATGACGTGCATTGACCACCAGGGGGCAGACGCTCAACATAAAGGCAGGGAAACATGGAACAGACTGATGAATCTCAGAGGGAAGGGGGAGGGGAGAGGGAAGGAAGGGATTAACCAAAGATTTTATATGCATACTAGAGGCCCAGGGTCCCTTGGCCTGGCCTGCGGGGATTGGGTCATATCCCTGCACTGGACCTCTGACATCCCCTGAGTGGTCCCAGATTGCAAGAGGGCACAGGCCAGGCCAAGGGACCCCACCAGTGCATGGATTCATGCACCTGGCCTCTAGTCTATATATATAAAAGGCTAAGTGACCGTCCGTCCAACTGCCCGACTGCCCAACTGGCTGGTACATATGATGTGCACTGGCAATTTAAAAATAAACGTTGACGCGCACATGCGCAATACATATAAAGCTCTCGTAGTCACCAGTCGCACATGTGTGTTTTGATCTGTCATTGTCAATTATGAATTTGGTTGGCACTTCTATTATAGAGAAAGGGCAAATAGCGATATTAAAATATTTCTTCTAGCCCTGGCCGGTTTGGCTCAGTGGATAGAGCATTGGCCTGCAGACTCAAGGGTCCCAAGTTCGATTCTGGTCAAGGGCATGTACCTTGGTTGCGGGCACATCC
>NW_006284356.1:479048-480829 GCF_000327345.1 Myotis davidii | reverse complement strand
TTGCCCCCCCCTTCCGGGGATGTGCCCGCAACCAAGGTACATGCCCTTGACCAGAATCAAACCTGGGACCTTTCAGTCTGCAGGCCGACGCTCTATCCACTGAGCCAAACCAGTTTTGGCTATTTCAATAGTTTTATTCATTTCAAACGGGCCGGATCCGGCCCGCAGGCCGTAGTTTGCCCACGGCTGCCCTAGTATGACATATTAGCCTAAATGGATTTAATGGATGTTTATAAAGCATTTCACACCAAAGCAGCAGAATGCACATTCTTTTCAAGTGCACATGGCACATTTTCTAGGATGAATCACATATTAGACCACAATATAAGTCTCAAAAAAATTTTAAAGAGACTGAAATTATATCAAGCATCTCTGATGAAAACAGTATGAAATTAGAAATCAACTAAAAGAAAAAAAACTAAAAGCACAAACACATGGAGATTAAATAACATACTACTTAACAATGAATGGGACAATGAGATCAAAGAAGAAGTCAAAAGCTATCTTGAGACAAATGAAAATAAAAACACAACTACTCAAAAACTATGGGACAGAGCAGCCAGAGCAGCGCCTTCCCACCTGCCTTAGCACAGAGGAGGGGAAACTGGGGACATGGGAAAGCCCAAGGGCTCGCAAGGGCAGACCTTTCCCTGCCTTCGCCTCCCACTCTCCCACCAAGCATCAGGCCTCAGCTCCAGCCGAGCGGTGTTGCTAGAGTGTCCGTGCCCAGGGCTGGGCCATCCGGTCTGGGGGCCTTCCGCATGGTGGTAATAGCAACATTCAGCGGGAAAGGCTAGTGGACCGCGGCGCCCAACCCTGCGGCACCGAGGCTGGGTAGGTGGGCGGAACTGCGCGCACCCTGCACCCCAGAGTGCAGTGGACAGGCAGCTGATGCGTTCAGTCCTAGGCCCCGACCCGACCACTGAGGGGCAGCCCCCAGCGTGCGGGCAAGAACTCGCCCCTCAGGCTCCTACCAGGGGAAAGGACGGACCCAGCGCTTCAGAGGGACCTGCCTCACTACTCGGATGTGGCAAAATTTCTCGCAAGCTCCTGGGCTGCACGTTGCCGAGCAAGGGCACCTCTCCCATGTTTGAGTCCAAGAGTCACTCCCGAGATGGCCTGAAATCAAGCACCAAGCAAAAGGTCACAAGCCATGCTGTAGTCTCCAGTTCTTCTGGACATGAATATGTCTGACACCTTTCCCAAAGACCACCATTTTCAGCACATTGGGCAGTGAGAAGTCCTTATCTGAATGCAAAAAGGAACACCAATGGAAAACTTCGATGTACATAGGCATAACTTCAGTCTGCTTTATAAGCCCTCTGATTGAGAAGCCAATTGGCAAAATTCTTCACCAATCCTGGAGACACAGTTACTCTTGCTTTTTTCAAGAGTATTATAGGAGGCGCAAGCAGCTTGCCCCCGTCTGAGGAGCAGCAGCTGCGTGAGCAACCCAACCCCATCTGAGCAGCAGCAGCCGGGTGAGCAGCCCGCCCCCGTCCAAGGACATCAGCTGCAGGAGCAGCCTGCCCCCACCAGCCAGAGGAGCCACCACTGCTGTGAGCAGGAATAAACTTAACTAAGGAGGTCAAAGACCTGTACTCGGAAAACTATAGGACACTGAAAAAAGAGATAGAGGAAGACATATACAGATGGAAGAACATACCATGTTCATGGACTGGTAAAATCAACATCATTAAAATGTCCATACTACACAAAGCAATCTATAGATTCAATGCACTCCCCATTAAAATACTAACGGCATATTTCACAGACCTAGC
>NW_006284356.1:465151-477877 GCF_000327345.1 Myotis davidii | reverse complement strand
CTAACCAGTGGACACAGACACCAAGGAGGTGCAGGCTGGAGTGGGGGGCACAGGGAGGACACTGGAGTAATAGTGGGAAAAGAACACATATGTAATACTTTAATCAATAAAGAAAACACACACAAAAAAAATTAAATTTTAAAAATAGATGAAAAACATATATAGCCCCTACGACATAATAAATTTCTTCTATGTAGAACTTACACGTCTTCTTCTACCCGAAGCTGTTGAATGTGAGATTTAATTTTCTGTCCTGAAGTTTTTAAGATGATGTTTTCTAGGAGGTGGAAATCATCCTGATTAAAGAGTTCATTATCCTCCAGTGGCCCAATGATCTGTGAAGGAGAACAGAGTGACCAGTGTGGAAACCTGCAAGCTGTAAAGCAGGGCTTGGTTGTCCTCAGGGTGCCTAACGAACCAAACCACGTTAGAGACCCAAGGCATGCTTACGTCAGAATAAAGTCAATGAAAATGTAAAAGCAACATCCCCATGAACTCACACTGTTATTTACTTATCAATACCTCAACTGCACAGAGTGTAGACTTGTATACTTTGCAATATTTTTATAGTAAGCAAACTCTGAAGTAAAAGAATACAATTTTCATTACTTCTCACCAAATATAAATAATAAAGCCACAACAGAGACGTAGCAGTTGATATAGAAGGTTTGCCCTATATGCTAAGACTTTAAAGTGTGGTCTGTCCACCACGGCCTACATTCTCATCTGTGTTGCGAGGCTGAGTGAACGAGTGTCAGCCCAACCAGCTGCATGCACACAGGCTGCCAAGCTGAGGCACGTCCTCACGGGCTGAGTGGTTCCTGGGTGAGGTCTCATGGACTTGTGTTCTGAGAGCCGCCGCATCTCACTGCCTTGACCACGGCAGGACAAAAGTCAACACAGGACACATGTCAAAATGAGCAGAAACCATCACCAGCACTGCGCCAGCCCTCCTCCCCTTTGGAAACGAGCGGCTCTGTCTGAAGAGCTTCTACCTTCCAAGGAGAATGCGGCCAAGACTGGTCACTGATCTACTGTGAAGTCAAGCTTGTCCTCACCCTTCCATTGCTGATCACTGCCCTCTGTCCCTTCTTCAGCTTCAGGACATCCCTGCAGTACATGGCATGAGACAAAATGAAATCCATTTTGGAAGACTCAAAGACCTCTTTAAAAAGACTGAAATCCATGCCCTAGGAAAGTAATTGTTATTAAGGAAAAGTAACAGTTATTAAACCATAAAAATGAATAGCATAATGAATACATCATAAAAACGATCTCTTAGTGAAGTAACAACTAATTTCAGTAATTAGCATTATGATGTTTCCACTCTCCCTCCCATTTTCCCCACCCTCCTACCTATCAAGTATTGCTCATTTCTTTTACGTAATTGTTCAAGTGGCAAACTAGTGTTCATGATACCTTTATTTTGCATTGTAAAATCTAATTTCAAGTGAGAGACTTTCTTTTAACTGAAAAATGAAATATACTTATCATTTTATAATAAGTTTTTAGACTGAAAAACAGTAAAAGGCGTTTTACATATAACTGAATAAACATGGGCTTACACTGGAAACACATCAAACACATTAGCTTCTAGCTCATTAAGTAGCTTAAATCTCAGTTCTTTTGCTCTGACAAAATATTGTCTATCTTTTAAAAACTATAAAAACAAATGGCCTGTGCTTAAAACATATATCTTAAAACCTAGCAAGTTTAAAAGCAATAAAGGGAATGTGGCAGAATGGTTATTTCTTAAAAGATTCCTCCAACAACAAAAAGAGAAATCCTGAGATTCAAAACTAAAATCACCATCCTGCTCAGACACTGCAGCCCCGGGGAGCGGACTCCTGTGGTAAACAACGGAGAGGCGGTCTCAGCAGTGCAGATACTCACCCCAACGGCGAACTCCCCAACATCAGCCCCCGCAGCCAGGGCCTCTGCAGTCCCCTCCTTGGCCATTTTTGTGATGAAGTTCTTGGCAGTGCTGGAGGTTTGTGTTTGGAGAGCTGCCCAGATTGCTCGGGAGATCCGAGTGTTCTCATAATTGATATCTTCCTTAGGATTATTGATCATGCTTATTCTCACATTGTTACTGGATTTCTATTTACAAAACAGGAAATAAGGATTAAATGGTAGATGTTTGCAACTTAAAAAGTGGCATTATCAGCCATATTCTATAAAAAGGAAGTAATATCTCTCTTAAAGTTGTGGATAGTCCCTCTCTGTATACAGAACAAGGTTAAAATGCTACAACCAGGCATGTGATCCCTTGTATGAACTGGCCTCTACCCTACGTTTCCACCTTCATTTTTACCACCCTGTAAAGACAGCATACAGTACAAACCATCAGAGTTTTATATTCCCCCTCCCACACACACTTTGTATTCTTCTAATACACATCATGCCTCACATTGGCATGGGAACCCCAAGTACACCCATGTCTGCTTCCTTAAGTCCCAAGCATTCTTCAGGGCTCTGCTCCACCCTCCTTAGTTCACATGGCCTTTTCAGATTTCTAGTAAGATTTACCTATCCCTGAGTAGAGAGACAAGAATCCATGTGAGAGAAGATATCTGGGACCCTTAAAACCAAAAAAGGACTCGTATCAAGAACATAAGCAACAGAAATTCATAATTCTGTATATCAAAAGACATGTATAAGAATATCCATGGTAGCATTCTTCAGAATACCCCAACCTAGAAACAACCCAAATGTCTACCAAATATACTAAATAAACAAAACTCTGATATATTACATGATACAAAATGACACAAGGAAAAAGAACTAACATTACTCATAATTTCATGAATCTCAAAAATACTGAGCAAAGAAAACACAAATATGTATAAGATTCCATTAAAATAAAGTAATAGGTAAACTTATTCTATGATGAGAGAAGAGGGAAAGGCTGGCGCCCTGGTGTGGCCACAGCAGGGAGGGCTCTCAGGCATGTGACACTTCTCTTTCCCAGGAATGGTCACATGCGTGTGCTCACTTTGAGACACTGGATAGCCTATGATTTGTGCACTTCTTTTGAAGCTATATTTTTACTTCATTTAAAATATTCAACTCTCAGAATCAAGATGGCGGCATAGGTAAACACCTATACTTGCTGCCTCTCACAACCACATCAAAACTACAACTAAAAGACAAAACAAATATCATCCAGAACCACAGAAAAGCTGGCTGAGTGGAAGTTCTAGAACTAGAAGGAAAGAAAAAAGTGCACTGAGACTGTTAGGAGGTGCGGAGGTGCACACAAAATGGGTTGGCAACTGAGTGCGATGTTGTTTTTTTAAATTGGGAGGGAGATACAAGCGCCTGATTGCTCTGAACTCCAGTTCCAGGCAAGACTCTGGGGACCCAGACTCATATGGGGAGAATCTGGACTGTTTGGCATCGGGCTGGAACACGAAGGCGGCTTTCTCTCAGAGGTACTCGCAGCGTTCATTGTTCCTGCACGGGACCACTGGACACAGAGACCCGGGGTCCTCTCTGGGGCAGGGCTGACTGGCAGCCTTGCTGTTTGCTCTGCCCTGGTGACTCCCTGAGACCCCGCCCCACTCAATTTATAACCCCACCCAAGCTGTTCGCTGCAGCTTTTGCATATGAATAACCTGTCCTTTTGCAACCTAAAACCTAACAAACTGCTGCTGGGTCAGAGAGCTCCAAAGCTTCCAAAAGAAGGCCTAAGGCTTGGCAGAGCAGGCTGCATTGCTTCACAGCTGCGCCTCATCTGGGCACTTCCAAACCCAAAACAAAGAGGAAGAATCTGCAGATCTCTCTGTAGCTCCTGCTGGGTGGCCTCAGGCAGTAGCTGACTTTGCACCTCCTTGGAGATCCAAGAGCCAGTGTACCCAATGGTCAGAGTGAAACCACGCCAGATTACAACTCTTCACATCCATAAGAGACACACTCAGGGGGCAGACTCAGTGAGCACCAAAGCCCCACTGAAGCAAGTCCTGCCCCATAAGGGTGTCTCCAGCACAACAGTTCTCCCATTGTAGACACAACTGGTCCTCACAGCCAATTGGCCTGGAGGTCAATTCCCCCCAGTGCTTAAACAGCAATCAAGGTTTAACTATAACAAGACTGTGCACACAGCCCACAAAGGTGTGCACCAAGAGTGTCCACCCTAGGTAATTGGGGAAGCCGAGCCACTGGACCCTATAGGACACCTAGCACACAAAGCCACTCTATCAACACAGGGAAGCAGCCAAAATGTAGAGACAAAGAAACATGTCACACCAAGACACATCATAATTAAAATGCCAAGAGCAAAAGACAAAGAGAAAATCTTAGAAGCAGCAAGAGAAAAACAGTCAGTTACCTACAAGGGAGTACCCATACAAGTGTCAGCTCATTTTTCAACAGAAACCATGCAGGCCAGAAGGCAGTGGCAAGAAATATTCAAAGTGATGAATAGCAAGAACCTACAACCAGGATTACTCTACCCAGCAAAGCTATCATTTAGAATTGAAGGTCAGAGAAAGAGCTTCACAGATAAGAAAAAGCTAAAGGACTTCATTACAGCCAAACCAGTATTATATGAAATACTGAAGGGTATATTTTAAGAAGAGGAAGAAGAAGAAAAAGGTAAAGATAAAAATTATGAACAAAGTGATAACAAATAGATATCTATCAACAAGTGAATCTAAAAATCAAGTGAAAAAAATCTGATAAACAGAACAAACTGGTGAATATAATAGAATCAGGGGCATAGAAAGGGAGTGGACTGACAATTTTCGGAGGGAAGGTAATAGAATCAGGGACATAGAAAGGGAATGGACTGACTATTCTTGCGGGGGGGAGGGGTATGGGGTGAGGGAAGGGATTGGACAATAATCATGCACCTATGGATGAGGACAGAGGGGGGTAAAGGCAGAGGGTAGGGTGGGAACTGAGTGGAGGGGAGCTATGGGGGGGAAAAGAGGAACAACTGTAATAATCCGAACAATAAAGATTTATTAAAAAAAGATATTCAACTCTCCCTTCCTGCTCCCATTTTACCACCACTTGCACGTCTATCACTCAGAGTTAGGGCACCTTACATGCATGTCAGTCTGAGTTAGGGCACCTTACATGCGTGTCAGTCTGAGTTAGGGCACCTTACACATGTATCAGTCTGAGTTAGGGCACCTTACACATGTATCA
This sequence comes from Myotis davidii, assembly GCF_000327345.1. Taxonomy (NCBI): domain Eukaryota; kingdom Metazoa; phylum Chordata; class Mammalia; order Chiroptera; family Vespertilionidae; genus Myotis; species Myotis davidii. The sequence continues at coordinate 472,723 of NW_006284356.1, read as the reverse complement.
GTCTGAGTTAGGGCACCTTACACGTGTGTTGGTCTGAGTTAGGGCACCTCACACATGTATTGATTGTCCTTCACTAGGAATGCTCCTGATTCAACTCTGAATTAACCACAGCAACTCATCTGTTTCCTCTTAGAGCAGAAGGGAACTCCGCTCCTCAGTGAGGCTGCAGCCGCCTAGATGTGTGAGTGTGTTAGTAAGCCTCCGAGACACAGGTGCCAGGGGACCCAGAGGGTGTGACACTGGACTGAAGATTCAGTCTGAAGCTGCCCAAGAAAAGGAGATGTAACACCTCAGACAATGACACTCTCCAGAAGTTGGTTTCTTCTCCACGAGCCCACTGCCATTCACTCAGGCCTACGACGCTTGGGCACTCTGCTCGCCGGGCCTGCTTCTGTATCACTCACTCTCCCCCAGGCTCTCAGCGTAGGAACCTGCCCACCCACACACTGCACCCCACAATCTCTGCAGCTTCCTGGCAACAAGACCGTGCGCAGCCACACAATAAGAGCTTGTCTACGATGATCTCATTCTTTCTCCTCTAAAAGAGCCTACTCCTTAACTAAGTAGAATACGCCATCTTCTCTGGTCTCCTACTGGCTGGCAGACCCGTGGAGCAGCAGCGCTCTGCTCCCTCAAACTCTGGCCTTCCCACCAGAATAGCAATATCAGCGCACAGATGCTCATGAGGACAAAATTAAGTTGCAGACACTTGCCTGATGTTTTATAGCAGCGTACAACAACTGCCTTCCAGACGGGCTATCAACATCTCCAACAATCCAAAAAGTGACTGGCCTGATAAAAGAATCATCTGTAGAAAAACAAAACAATAGACTGAGTTGGAGAGAAGAAAGGACATTCTGTTTCAATGTGGTTATTAAGTAAAATAATTTCTGAAAATCATGCAAAAAAAATAAGATGATTACAAGTTTAATAAAGATACAAAGCAAAAGTAGTGAAATTGATAGTGGAATGAAAGCAGGGTACCTTCCATATGGCTTAATTATAAACGAGGGACATGCAATTATTAATTCTACTAAGGTTTGGGCATCTGTTAGCACATAAAATGAAAAAGACCTTTGAACGTGTGGGTAACATATAGTCTTTAATCATATTAATTTGTAACTTTCTGAAATATACTTCTTTGCAAACATTTATACAAACTTTATCTGAATGGATAAATTATCTACTGTTACCCACAAGTTCCATAAACATCCCAACAAAAGGTCAATAAATTCTGAAATATAACAGTACCTGAAATATGATAATTAAGAAAAGAAACAGAACATTCTAAAGTTTAAAGTTACCATAGATTTCCTTGGAGGACATCCCTGGGCAAAGGTAAAGGAAAAAAAAAGTCATTTGTAGGGTTATTGCCTATTATCAGAGTCAAATTTTAAATAACGCCTAACACGACCGCTGCTTCGTTCTGTTCCTTAGTCCCACTCGTGCTGAGCACTGTCCAGTGCTCCTCAGAACCAGTTTCTTGAAGAATCAAATGGAGCAATGACTGCACTTACATAGGCCTAGGCACTAGACCTGTTCTCTAGAGATTACAGTGGGATGCAAACAGCTGCCTTACACGGGGGAAGTGCCTCTGTCTGCCATCAAAAGGATATCATTTCACACAGTCTTAACCTAGATAAATAACTACATAAAATCAGTTTTAAAGCTTACACAAATATTTCTAGAACCAAGTTTACCTTTAAAAAAATCAACCCAATGCTGTCACTGAAGAGGCAAGACAAAACAATTTCCAATCCATTAACCCTTTAAAACATCATAAATGTTTTTCCATTCTGAGCCATGAATTTTTTTCCTTTTGACTTTAATGTCTAATTTAAAAATTACAAGGGCAACATTTAAATTTTCAGAACTATATAATTAAATTTTAAACAGATATTTTCTATGCTCAAATCATAATAATTAATAAATTATGACATCTCTCTCCCAACAGATACTAATGATTAAATTTTTTTGCAAATACTAAAACAAATGTTGAATCCAAGATAGGCCTAGAATATTACCTTTCTTTGTCAGATAGTTCATACTATTGGCTATAGCAGCAGTCTTGCCTTGAGAATCTAAGGCAGTAAATCTAGCATAATCATCCACGAAAAAGTTATCTGAAAATAAATTGAAATAGATTCAGAATTAATATGACTAAATTCCATCTAATGTTAATTTCAACTGATAATCTGACATGACCATAAGTTTTATAAGAATGCATGAATGAGAAATATTGCTTCATATTTATTAAACAACTTTATAATCCCAGACCCCTATTCCAGTAATAACATTTTAATACACAAAGTTAATAAAAATGAACACATCTCACATGACTCTCATGTATGTATGTGTCATTTCAATGGTTTGAATTTATTCTAGTCCCACTTCTATCACTTTACAGCCTGAGAATATTTCCTAAAGATCCCCCTTAACGTCATCTCTCCCTTCCACTGTCCATCCACCATAATAAGCTCCTCCTTATCCTTATTTTGGGGGGGGGGGTGCAAAAATAGGAGAGAAAATACAAAAATTCTCATTTTAATGTTTTCATGGATCAGAAAATAGTATATCCTTAGCCCAAACAGAAATAAAAGGTCAATTTCTGATACATAGCTTCTCTGATTAGTGCCCATGGGCATGCTCTCAATAATCGTTTCCCGCCATTACCAGTTTGGCTCAGTGGATACAAGGGTCCCGGGTTCGATTCCGGTCAAGGGCATGTACCTTGGTGCGAGCACATCCCCAGTAGTGGGTGTGCAGGAGGCAGCTGATCGATGTTTCTCTCTCATCGATATTTCTAACTCTCCCTCTCCCTTCCTCTCTTAAAAAAATCAATAAAATATATTTTTTAAAAAATCATTTCCCCCTCAGATTACTCTTGCCAAAATTCCAGTTTCAGCACGTCATTCCCTTGCTCTAATCTACCCAGTAATTTCTTCCTACCTACAAAATGGTCCCCAGCCTGGTATCATAAACCCTCTATCTCTAGCAACCTCCCCAAGCTTATGCATTATCTCACCCCAACACAGATGCCACTCTTCTCTCACTGTCCTCCAAGCACGTCTTGCACATCCTCCCATCTACCTGTCTGCTCACCCACTCACCCACTTGTACTTTCATTCCACAAAACACACTAACCCTTTCCATCAGGACTCCAGACAGGAAAGCTGGTAAGCCAGACAGAAAGCAGTGCCCGCCACGACTGAAAGAGAGCAGCGACAGTGGCAGAGCCGGGGCTGGGGCAGAAGGCGGCCAGCTGTGCCTTCCCTGACAGGCCCACAGCTCGCCCCGCAGACCGCAGACCGCACTGCTCCCGGGACCAGCACCGTTTCTCAGCTCGTTACCACAGCGCCCACAGAGAAAGAACCTCTTCATTCACGCACACCCCAAAGGTAACTACTGACAGTTAAAATGATGAAAACAACAAAAGCTCAGGATAAAGATTCACAACACTGTTCGCCTTGCTCTATTAAAACTTCCGGCGCCCTGGCTGGTGTGGCTGTGGTTGCACTGAAGGGTCGTGGGTTCAATTCCTGGTCAAGGCAATGTACCTGGGTTACAGGTTCGATCCCCAGGCCTGGGACACATGTGGGAGGCAACCAATGGACGTTGTCTCTCTCACATGGCTTTTTCTCTCTCTCTTCCCCCGCCCCACGCTCCCTCCATCCACTCTCTAAAAATCAATGAGAAAAAAAAATCCTTGGTGAGGATTAACAAAAAGAAACAAAAAATTTCTGGTGAAAAGCAAAAACCTAATGTAAAGAAACAATGCAGTTCACACTCTGACTATTTTCTTTTCAAATATAAGCATTTATGTGCATTTTCCTCTACTGAAAAGATATTCAGCTCAAGTTAGATTAGGAGATGGTTGCCATAAAGTAACGGCCATAAGTAGATCTACACATTCATCATTCGCCATGACAACAGACACACTTGGCTCTGACTTCGCCAGTCCCCGTCTTTCCCCGCAGTGAGACTTCTCGGGCAGGAATGACACTTCCCTTCTTCCCAGCTGGTTGCTAACATGGCCTTCAGATCTCACAGGAAGGCCTAAGGAGCAAACTACACCTGGGCGTAGTACATCTGCCTCATGGAAGGTATTCTTGTGGAAACAACCCAAACACTCATCAACTGAGGAATAATAAGCAACACGTGAGCTACTTATACTATGGATATTAATCAACCATAAAAAGGAATGAAGTACTACTGACATATGCTACAACATGGATGAACCTGAAAAACACTGGAAGTCAGTCACAAAAACTTCACATTATATGAAATATCCAGAATAGAAACATACATAGAAACAGAAACTAGATTAGTGGTTGCTGGAGGATAAAAGAAAAAAATGGAAAGTGACTATTAATGGGCACATCAATTCTTTTGGGAGTGATAATGTTCTAAAATTAGATAGTGGTAATGATCACACAACTTTGAAAATATACTAAAATCTGTACAATTTGAAATTGTGCACTTTCAAGGATTAGTTTTATGGCATGACACTATTTCTCAATGAAGCTTTATTTTTTAGAAAGGCATTATGTTCTCAAAGAAAAGCTACCTAAAATATCTGTTGACATTATTGCTGATTCTAGAATAATGATGAAGAAAAGATAGTGCTTGAGAGTTTTATAACTAAGAAAGTGAATGATACAGGTCCCTTTTATCACCTAAGCTTGTTTAGTTGGTAAAAGGCACTGAATATTTTCCAAAGTTTACAAGGATTTATCCAGGAAGAATTTCTCTCCTTTTGGAAGATACTTTTGTGAATTGAGAAGCTTGTATTATAAATTCAAGGTGCAATGAATTTAAACATAAAATTGTGTCACAATCTTGGGTCATCTTCTGAACACTGACATCTCATAAATGCAAAGATTCTGAAAAACTAATCAAAAACAGCCTGAAAATAGTTCCTGAAATGCTTCTTACTGGTTGCTGTTAAATCCAGGTATTCTCGCTCAGCTGTCAAAATCCTAGCATTGATTCGTGGAACAACATTCGGCTGATTCATAATATACTCTACCACATCCTGATCATGAGACAGTTCACCCTAAAGAAAAAAAGAAAAACAGAGTATGGGTGGGATAAGCATTAAAACACACCTGATCAAAATAATTTACTAGAAACTAATAAATCATTAACTTTATATTATCTTCTTATGTACCAGTAATTGCTAAAAACAGGCGCTATCACATCATAGGTCCCTGTTACTGCCGAGCATAGCTTGGTGTATTATGCACAGTATAATGTTAATTCCTTCAACAATGTGAGGCAGATATTACTGATGTCCCTTTTAAAGATGAGGCACCTATGGCACAGAAGGTTAAATAGCTAACTCATGATCACAGAGCTAATGAGAAGTGAATATAAAATGCAAATCCAGGTTTATTTTATCTCTCCACATACCACTGTGCTTCCCCAGAAATAAGCAAGTTCCTCAAATTAGTTAAGAGTTAATGTCACCAGTTCCCAACTCATAAGCTGTATTTTACAACTTTACGTGTATCACACCACAACATGGTCACAAGCTGCAATAAAACCAAAGGAGAAAGGAGAACTGAGATAGAAAACGTACCCATGGGAACCAGGAGAAAGTGGCATTGATTTCAAATTCAGATTTTGGACAAAGTCAGTTCTTTACCAAAAATTATACTGAAGACACTTTTCCTATGACACCACCAGAGTTAGAAGAAACTATTAGAGATGAAAAAATAAGGAGACTTAAGCAGATGTCGAGAAAGAAGCAGCCCTTGAAGAAATGTGTAAGAAGATGCACCAAAAATAATAAAATGTTGCCACACTTTAAAATATAAATAAAATAAAATAAAGCGTTAATACAAGCATGCCCTGGCCAGTTATTCAGTGGTTAGGGCATTGGCCTACACACCAAAGAGTCATGGGTTTGATTCCTAGTCAAGGGCATGTACCTGATCGTGGGTTCGATCCCCGTCCCTGGTCAGGGTGTGTGCAGGAGGTAACCACAAACAATGTTGTGTGTCTCTCTCACATGGGTGTTTTTCTCTGTCTCTCCCTTTCCCTTCTACTCTCTCTAAAAATCAATGAAAAAAATATCCTCGGGTGAGGATTAACAACAACAACAAAAGTTAACACAAGCAGAAAAACATTCTGAGATCTACTCATTGTTAGTTTCTCTTAAAGAAGAAAGCCATATAAATTCTCTCAAGCAGTTAATATACTTTGTAATAAAAACTGCCCCAAACCTTTTCACTTTCAGGCATCCAATTAACCACATATTTCCAGAATCACAATTACAGTGGGGAGAAGAAAAATAATTTATTATTCTTCCCTTTTACACTTCTCGTGTTATAGAAATACCTGTACAGCTGATCCTTGAAAAATACTATTTGAAGTGCACGGGTCCGCAAGGTTCCACTGATACACAGATTTTTTTTCAATAAATGTTGTAAATGTATTTTCTGTTCCTTATGATTTTCTTAACATTTTTTCTCTAGTTTACTTTATTATAAGAATACAGTATATAATATATGACATACAAAATGTGTGTTTATCAACTTTTTATGTTAACAGTAAGGCTTCCAGTCACCAACAATAGGTTTAGTAGGTAAGTTTTAGGGAGTCAAAAGTTATATGCAAATTTTTAACTGCAGGGGCGTTGGCACCCCAACCCCTAAATTGTTCAAGGATTAACTGTAGTTTATTGTTAAAAAACAAACAAACGAAAGTTGAGAAAGAAATGTAATGTACTTCAAATAGGAAAAACTCCGAGTCCCACACCTACACCTAATGATGAAATGTCACAGGTGGAAGGGGGTCCTGAAAGGTCCTAAAACCAACCAAAGAGAGGATCCTGAAAACAGGGAGAGAAGGACTCATCACAGAGACCCAGTCATGAGTCTGACTCACAGCTGATTTCTCAAGAGAAATCAGAGATCAAAAGGCAATGGAATTACATATTCAAAGTGCTGAAAAGAAAAGGCAGTCAACCAAGAATTGCATATTCAAGTAAATTATCACTTTTAAATGAAGGGCAAATAAACACATTCCCAGATAAAGAAAAACAAAGAGGATTTTTCACTGGGAGACCTAACTGAAAATGGATCCAAAAATTAAATGTTAAGAGAAAAACTATAAAATGCTCAGGAGGAAAGAAACATAGGTATAAATCTTTGTGACCTAGAATTAAACAATAGTTTATTATATACTAGAGGCCCGGTGTACAAAAATTTGTGCACTCGGGGGGGGAGGGGGCTCCCTCAGCCCGGCCTGTGCCCTCTCGCAGTCTGGGACCCCTCGGGAGATAACCACCTGCTGGCTTAGGCCTGCTCCCGGGTGGCAGAGGGCAGGCCAATCCCTAGGTGCAGCCCCTGGTCGGGCTCACAGTAGGGCTGGATGGGGAGTTGGGGCACCGCCCCCTGTCATACACAGAGCAGGGAGGATTGGGAGGTTTCGATGCCACTCTCAGTCACACTCAGGGTAGGGCCGATTCGGGGGTTGGGGCACTGCCCTGTCACACACAAAGCAGGGCCCATCAGGGGTTTGGGGAGCTCTCCTCTGTCATGCACAGAGCAGGGCAGATCAGGGGAT
>NW_006284356.1:452353-464457 GCF_000327345.1 Myotis davidii | reverse complement strand
AAGCTCCCAACCGCTCCTTTTTTTCTTTTTTTTTCTTTTTTATTCTGGGTCAGCTTTAGCTCTGAGGACTCGGCTGCTGAAAACAGGTTTCTGGCCTTTGTTTACCTTCTGTATTTGATACCATGTTGCAGTCCGGCTGGCTGAAGCTCCACTGAGTAAAGCAGGTTTCTGGGGTATTTTTAGCTTCTTTATTCGCAACATAGTTGCTTAGAGTTGCAGCTGAGAGGCAGGCAAGTCAGACAGTGAACGTTGGAGTCCTCCATCACTGAAGCAAGCAAGCCTCATGTTAGTTTCAAGCTGCCTGGCTGCCGGCCGCCATCTTGGCTGGCAGTTAATTTGCATATTGCCCTGATTAGCCAATTGGAAGGGTAGTGGTTGTACACCAATTACCATGTTTCTATTTTATTAGATAAGATAGGATGATTCAAATAGCATGAGCAACAAAAGAAAAAATAGTAAATTGGACTTAATCAAAATTAAAAACATTTGAGCTTTAAAAGATACCACCCAATAGTGAAAAGGCAAATCAGCCCTGGACAATTTGCTCAGTGGTTAGAGCGCCAGCCCACAGACTGAAGGGCTGTGGGTTCAATTTTAGGCAAGGACATGTACCTCGGTTACAGGCTCAATTCCCAGCCTCGGTTGTGACACGTTTGGGAGGCAACCAATCAATATGTCTCTCTCACATTGACATTTCTCTGTCTCAGTCCCTGCTACTCTCTAAAAATCAATGGGAAAGAAAAATATCCTTGGGTGAAGATTAACAAACAAAACAATAAAAGAAAAGGCAAATCATAAAATGGAGAAAATGTGTGAAAATAATACATATAAGCGATTAGTATCCAGAATACATAAAAAAATTCTTACAACTCAAAAATAACAAAACAACCCAATTAAACATGGGCAAATAATCTGAATAGACATTTCTGCAAAGAAAATATAGGCTACACTTAAAGAGACGGATAATGCCACGTGTTGGCTACAATGTGGAGAAAGTCAAACCTGGATACACAGCTGACACGAATGTTCATACAGCTGCTTTGGAACATAATCTGTTAAAATAGCAGGCAATCCCACTACTAGATCTATGCCCAGGACAGCGTGTATACAGCTGTTCACAGCAGCACTATCCATAGCAGCCAAAGTGGAAACAGCCCAAGTACCATCAGCTGCAGAGGAGATAAATGCGCTGCATCCACCTAAGGAACTACATTTGTTCACGGAAGAGAATGAGACACTAACACAGACTCTAACAAGGATAAACCTGAAAGCATTATGCTAAGTGAAAGAAATCAGGCACAAAAGACCACATATTGTATGAATCCATTTAAATGCAATGTCCGAAAGAGGCAAATCCACAGAGAAACAGATTCGTGGTTGGCAGGGGCTGGATAAGGGAAATGGAGAGTAACTGCTACTGGGTGTTGGTATATGTTAGGGGTGATGATAATGTTCTGAAACTAGACAGAGGTAATAGTTTCGTAACTGTGTTTACTCTAAAAACCAATGAAGAGTCCACTTTAAAAGGTTGAGTTTTATGGGATATGAGTTATATTTCAACAATAACTATGTATGTGAAATATTTTAACTTTTTTTAAGTCAAAATTCCTTACAAGTAGAACAAATATCTCCCAGAATGACTATCTTAAGAATTTTTAAAATAAAATTTAATCCTGAAACGAATAAAATCAGCTATTACAAAAACAATGTATGGAAAGTCTCATGAATATTTCATTACAGCTTGGCCAGTGTGGCTAAATGGTTGAGTGTCAACCCACACACTGAAAGGCTGCAGGTTCGATTCTTGGTCAGGGCACAGGCCTGGGTTGCCAGCTTGATCCCACGTAGGAGGCGGGCAGGAGGTAGCAGATCAATGATTCTCATTAATATTTCTATCTCTCTCTCCCCACCCCCTCCACTGTCTCTGAAATCAATAAAAACATATTTTTTAAAAATATTTTCATTATTGCAGAACTTGCTAGAAATCTGCAAATCACTTACAGTAGTATATAGAAAATAGTGATACTTAAAGAAGTTTACTGCCTATGACAAAAATGAAAGCAACCATTCTCTTTCAAAACCAGCCTGCAGGTCAGCTCACCAAGTACACTGCGCGCTGGAAGAAGCTGGTGGTCTCCAGGATCTTGTGCATGGTGATGGTTTCCAGCTCATCAGGGTCCAGTTGTGCCTTTTCCAAGGGCATCCCATTGAACAGGACGACAGGCAGCAGACCAACCCCCGTCTGCTCGTAGTAGCCTCTTGCTTCCTAAAACACAAGGGACCACAAACAGCATATTTTTGTCCTTCATAAGACAAATGGAACAAAGAATATTTTTCATACATGCAAATTCTACCCAAAAAACTCAACAGAAATATTGTCACCAAGAAGTAACTAAAGAAATTTCATTTAAAAAAAAATCACAGGTGATATCATAGTTAATATTCTACTGTGTAAATCTGAGATTAAATTACGGATACTTTATAAAAACACAAAACCTTGTAAATTAGGAAGTAGTATGGGGCTAGGGGTAATTTTAAGTAGAACAAGCTACCAAAACTATACAACAGATCTTCTGGCAATGATGGAGATATTCTATTTTCACTCTCCAATGCAGCAGCCACTAACCACACCCACTTGAAAGCTAGAAGCTACTATAATGGGCAACACAACAACAGACTGACATAAATTATTAGTGTTCTTGGACATATAGCCTAAGAAGAAATATTTACACCCAATTCTAAGTGAAAAAGGGTCCATGTCACTAAAAAAGAAATTACGCATGCAGACAACAAAACAAAGTTGATGTGAAAACAGTGTTCAAAAATTGCTCTACAACCTTCTGGCCCTTTAAATACAGTTCCTCATGTTGTGACCCAACCATAAAATTATTTTCGTTGCTGCTTCATAACTGTAATGCTGCTACTGTGACGAATCGTCATGTAAATATCTGATATGCAGGATAGTCTGAGGCGACCCCTGTGAAAGGGTCGTTCGACCGCCAAAGGGGTCGGACCCACAGGCTGAGAACCGCTGCTCTACACTACACTGAGCTCAAGCTTTGTCCTCTCCAGGACAAAAGAGTTTTCTTGCGGGGAAATGTCGGGCTGACAAACTGGCAAATATAAACGGCAGATAAATATATTTTTCCTGACTGCCATTTTTCCCTGTCAAAATAGGCACATTCCCCAGATAACAACCACAGACCCCAGAATTAAAACTTCCTTGTGAAATATCTTTTAACTGATATTTTTCTGAAAACAGAACTTCTTTACCTGCAAACCGTTGCAGTGGTTGCCAACCTTTCGGACCTCATGGACCACCAGTGGTCCGTGGACCACCAGTTGGCAACTGCTGGTTAGAGAGCACAGAGATTGGGTAACTAGCACAAGCATCAGCCAGGGACCGCTACTATAATGGGCAACACAACAACAGACTGACATAAATTATTAGTGTTCTTGGACATATAGCCTAAGAAGAAATATTTACACCCAATTCTAAGTGAAAAAGGGTCCATGTCACTAAAAAAGAAATTACGCATGCAGACAACAAAACAAAGTTGATGTGAAAACAGTGTTCAAAAATTGCTCTACAACCTTCTGGCCCTTTAAATACAGTTCCTCATGTTGTGACCCAACCATATTTCTTCTTAGACTATATGTCCAAGAACACTAATAATTAGTGTTCCACCCAGATCTGGCCAAAGTAGTACCTGACCGCAAGACCTCTCTGAGGACCGGAGATGGCTCAGGACAAAAGGCTTTTCTCCATAGCAATGTTCAGACTTTTAAAATTTACCCTTTCAAAACTGTAAGCATGTAAATTCTGTTCTGTGATATCTCAGCTTTTTCAAAGATGTTTATAAAAACACAATTTTAATATACTTTAAGCTTTGAAAATGCTTTCCCTAACAAAACAAAACCCACATTTTAAATCTAAGTGACAATGAAAAGTAAGTTAAGTAATGTCGGTGGTCTTTGGAAATGACGAGAAAGTGAAAGGCAGGAGTGGGAAGAAGACGTTTTGACTATATAGCTTCCATCTTTACAACTTGTAAAGGGTTTACCACACCAAATAACAAAATGCAGCCCCATTACCAAAGAGCCACGTTTAAAAATTACATGTGAGAATTTCTATCAACTGATCACCAAAAATGTTAATTATAAATAATGTTAAAACATTAATCAATGGAAAAGTCTTATGAATGAGCCACTCACAAGTGACAACTAAGATTAATAAAGACCCAGAATTAATACGCCAAATGCAAAATGTTTGCATGTGTAAGTTAGAACTTTTTTATCTACCATTATCTCACTGGCTTTGAAAGATACACACCTATCAGATGATAGTCTCTTCAGTTTAAAAGTTCTACTTTAATTGTACTGCCCAGTTTTAGAAATAATCGCTTCCTTCCAGTATGAGATAGAATATTCCACAACTTCAGATTTATAACAAAAGTTACAGATAAGTATGAAAACATTTGCTGAATGCACTCGTTCCTCCTTTTCAAAAGAATCTATTTTCTTGGGGTTTTTTTGTGTGAGGGTACAGCTCCCACAAGTTTAAAAATCTTACTAAATCATTAGATTCTTAGAACCTATAGGAATCCCACAACATCCTTCTCTTAAGAGTATACCCAGCCTCCTCCCACTCCCAGGCATGCAGCTCACGATTTAGTGCTCTGGGTTAGTGAGACTCTCACTGGACATCCATATCAATATTACTTTATTCAAAAACCATAAAAGGTAAGTGACTCAAATAGTTAGAGAATGAAGTAGTATATACAAGTAATATGATCTCTTTTATACGGGAAGAGTTGCTAATCAGTGCAGATGAGGAAAACGGTCAAGTCTGGAAATTCCTGAGGAGTTAGGTCTGATACACCCAGTAGATTCTTTAGCAAAACAAAGATTTAAACACATAAAAGACAACATGTAAAAATACCCTTTCCCCAAACTTGTCTACTGCATACTTTTCAAGCAAATACTTTTGATATAACAATCACCCACAATAAAAAGGCAACCTGAATTTTTTCTTCAATAGAATAAATTAGAATTAAACATTTTCTTTCTTTTTTAAATATATTTTATTGATTTTTTACAGAGAGGAAGGGAGAGAGATAGAGAGTTAGAAATATCGATGAGAGAGAAACATCGATCAGCTGCCTCCTGCACATCTCCTACTGGCTATGTGCCCGCAACCCAGGTACATGCCCTTAACCAGAATCGAACCTGGGACCTTTCAGTCCGCAGGCCGACGCTCTATCCACTGAGCCAAACCGGTTTTGGCAGAATTAAACATTTTCTAAACATGAAATAGATAAAATTCCATTCACTCCCTCAAATCTTTGGTATTCCCAAAGTGGTCTTTCTTGTATTTCATCTGTTCTTTTTCTGCAGACTACTATTCTTGCTGTGTGTGGAAAACATGGGGGAAAAAAGTACTAGGCCCAGACAGTCTGGCTTAGTTGGTTCAATCCTGTGCACCAAAAGATTGCTGGATTGATTCTGTCAGGGCACCTACCCGGGTTTCAGGTTCGATTCCTGGGTCAGGTCACATATGGGAGGCAACCAATCGATGTTTCTCTCTCACATTGATGTTTATGTTTCCCTTTCTCTCTCCTCTCTCTCTCTCTCTCTCTCTCTCTCTCTCTCTCTCTCTCTCTCTCTCTCCCCCCCCTTCTTCTCCCTCTCCCATTCTCTAAGAATAGTATATGTATATGTATAGTATGTATACGTATATTTAAAATAGGTTGCTGGTTCAATTCCTGGTCAGGGCACATGCCTGGGTTACAGGCTTGATCCCCAGTAGCGGGGGGTGCAAGAGGCAGCCAATTGATGCTGCTCTCTTTTTGATGTTTCTCTCTCTCCTCCCTTCTTCTAAAAATTTTTGATAAAAACATATTAAAATTTTAATTAAAAAATCACTGGGTGTCCATATCAATATTACCTTATTCAAAAAAATCATAAAAGGTAAGTGACTGAGCAGAATGCTGCAATATCATAATGGATCCATCTCCAGTGTAAACTGAAGAGATCTCATGACCAGCTTCAGCTCCATACCCACCTTGATATATCACAGCACAAGGAGACCTCACACTAGGGCAGGATGACGTCAGCATCACGGCTGAAGGAGACATCCCTCCCACCACAACATGGCGTCCACCGCGGACTAAAGTGCCCTTGTGAGGGGCTGGTTATCCGGCACCATCTGCCCCGTGGCCCAGGCAGAGTCCGTCCCGTGGTGCATCAGGGGATGGGCACAGAGACTCCCAGCCCGCCCCCTGGTACATCAGGGGATAGACACGGAGACTTCAGCCCCGCCCCCTGGTGCATCAGGGGATGGGCACAGAGACTCCAGCCCTACCTATGGACCTGCTTGGTCCATGAACTGGCTCTAGAGCCTCTTGGACACAGCCTGGGAACCCCTGGAAAAAATGTCTTACAAAATCATCCATGGACAAGAGAGCCTTTGTGGAAGTCCAGGCTTCTAGCAGAGAAGCTCCAGGACACCACTGGAGAAAATAACTACAAGTTTGGACACAGTAAACAGGGTAAGAGCAAGTCTGTCTTTACACTACCACCCCTCCCGAAGGCAGTGCAAGCTCATGGCCTAGACATATCTTCAGTGCCTATGACTTCTCCTGCAGGGGAAAGTGAGAGCAAGTGAGCATGCCCCTGGCTTCCCCACTATCTAGGATGCTGCCACAGAGGCTCATTTCTCTCTCATCCATCCTAAAGCACTGACTTGGGAGCTGCATGCCTGGGAGTGGGAGAGGCTGGGAACACAGACGCTGCTCTCAGAGGCGTCTAATGGAGGCAGATCATACTGCTTTCACCAAGATGTACAGCCATGAGCCACCCAGACACCTCCTCCACGGATTTCCCCAAAGGGCTCACGGGTACCAGTGCTCACCCGACACACTCCCACCCTGTGGCGGCTCCCTGTGTACACTCCTGACAGTGGCAGCAGACAGAGTTTTGCCAGATGGCCAGTGAGCATGTACAGAAAGTCAGCCCAAATCTGTGGGCCAGAAAGAGCCAAAAAACTTGAGCTTTAGGGCCATCTTGGGGAAAACAAAAGGGGGGCTGGTTAGTGTCCAATATTGGGCATTGTAGAATCAAGAGAATCTATACAAGCTTCTGAATTCTGTCCCACAGAGAACAAAGAGCATGGAGCAGGTGTATCCACAGACAGTCAGAATGCCTCAGAATTCCTAGCAACCTGAAGAAAGCTATTTCTCACCCAAAGGCAGTTACAAAAGACTAGAGGAAGTGACTGCTACTTCAAATGCAAAGAAAGCAATGCAAAACTGCAAGAAACATGAAAAATAAAGTATAACATCACCAAAGAATCACAATCATCCTCTACTAGCTGATCCCAAAGACACGGAGACCTGTGATTTACCCAATGAAGAATCTAAAATAGCTATTTTAGGGAAATGCAATAAGCTACAAAAAAAAAAAAAGGAAAGAGAATTCAACAAAATCAGGAAAACAATATCTAAACAAAATGAAAAGTTTAACAAAAACAGAGAAATCATAATAAAAAAACCAAGCAGAAATTCTAGAGCTAAGAAATCAATGAATGAAATGAAAACAGCCTTAACATCAAATCAATCAATCAGAAGAAATAAATCTTTGAGTTAGAAGAGAGGAACTTTGAAATTATATAGCCAGAGGAGAACAAAGAAAACGCATGAAAGAAAGAAATGGTATATGGTTAAATCACTGGAGTCCCAGAAGGAGACAAGACGGACAAGAGGCAGAAAGCTTATTTTAAGAAATGGCTGAGAACGTTCTCATCCGGGGAGAGATTCTGATGTCCAAGCTCATGAAGTCATCAAACCAAAAGAGATCCTGAGCAGCAGACATGACCATGAAACTGTCGAAAGTCAAAGTCAAAGAGAGAGTATTAAACGCAGAAGAGAGAAGAACTGGCTGCTTTCAAAGAAGGCTGTCAGCAGCCTTCTCAGCAGCAACTCGTAGGCAAGGAGAACGCCCTGGTGTGTTCAAAGTGCTGAAAGAAAAAACTGCCCACCGAAAATACTCTCCTGGGCAGAGGTAGCCTTTAGAAATGAAGTAAAGACTTTCCCAGACAAACAAAAGTTAACAGTTCATCACTACTAAACCTGCCCTACAAAAATGCCAAAAGGGGTTCTTTACGTTGAAGTGAAAGGATTCTAATCATTAATTTAAAAACATACAACACACTGGTAAGGGTAAGTATATAGTCAAATTCAGAATATTCTAATATTGTAATGTGGTGGTTTGTTGACCACTTAACACTAGTATTTAGGGACAAGACTATTAAAAATAACCATACCTGTAATTTGTTCATGAATACACACTATGAAAAGAGGTAAGTTGTGACATCAAAAACATGGAGTAAAAGGGTAGAGTTCTGCATGTGATGAAAGTTTTTACCAATGTAAAGCAGACTATAAAGGATGTTATACGTAATCCTCACAGTAAGCACAAAGCCAGAATCTACAGATTCACAAAAGGTAAGGAACCAAAGCACACCTCAGAAAATCATCACTTCACCAAAGAAGACAGAAAGAAAGGGACAAAGGAACTACAAAACAGCCATAAAATAACTAATAAGATGGCATTAATACATCCCTTACCTAACAATAATTATTCTAAATGTAACTGTATTAAATACTCCAAACAAAAGGCAAAGAATGACAAGAAGGATAAAAAAGAACAACAACAAAGCCCAAAGTTGGCAGAAATAAAGATCAGAAAATCATCAGGAAATAAAGATCACAGAAAAAAAATAAAAGACACAGAGACCAGAAAAACAACAAAAACGAGCAACAAAACTAGTAACTGGTTTTTTGAAAAGATAAACAAAATTGACAAACCTTTAGCTAGATTTAACTAACAAAAAAACTCTCAAAAAATAACATAAAAAATGAAAGAAAAGACATACAACTAATACCACAGAAATACAAAAGATCGTAAGAGACTACTATAAAAAATTTATAGACCAACAAATTGGAAAACCTAGAAGACATGGAGAAATTCCTAGAAACATACAACCTACCAAGCCTGAATCATGAAGAAATAGAAAATCCGAATAGACCAATGAGTAAGGAGTCTGAATCAGTAATCAAAGACCTCCCAACAAAGAAAAGGACTACATGGTTTCCCTGGAGAATTCTACCAAACATTTAAAGAAGAATTAGAACTAATCTTTCTCAAACTCATCCCAAAAATTGAAGAATAAACATTCCCAAAAACAATTTACGAGACCACATTACCAGGTACCAAAGACAGATAAGGATACTAAAGAAAATGACAAGTTGATGAACATAGATGCAAACATTCTCAACAAAATATTAGCAAACCATACTCGACAGCACATTAAAAGGATCATACATTATGATCAAGTGGAATTTACTCCTAGGATGCAAGGATAATTCAACATGTGCAAATCAATAAATGTGATATACCACATTAATAGAATGAAAAATAAAAATCATATGATCATCTCAATAGATACAGAAAAAAGCATTTGACCAAAAAAAATAATGAAAAACTGAGCACAGAAGGAACCTATCCAACATAATAAAGGCTATATGTAATAGGCCCACAGCTAATATCATTCTCACAGGCTCTAAAAGCTTTAACTCTAAGATCAAGAAGAACTCAAAAGTCCTACTCTCACCATTCCTATTCAACATAGTGCTAGAACTCCTACCAAAAGCAATCAGGTAAGAAAAAGAAAGAAAAGGCATCCATACTGGAAAGAAAGAAGTAAAACTACTTTTGTTTGCAGGTGATATGATCTTATATGTAGAATATCCTAAAGACTCCACCAAAAAATATTAGGAATAATCAACAAATTCAATAAACTTGCAGCAAACAAATCAAAATTCAGAAATCATTTTCCTTTCCATACACCAACAACAAACTATCTGGGGGCTGGGAGGAACCCACTCACAACAGCATAAAAAACAATAAGATACTTAGGAATAAATTTGGCCAAGAGGGTAAAAATTTGTTCACTGAAAACTATAAGACTTGGATGAAGAAAAACGAAAATCTCTCTCTCTCTCTCTCTCACACACACACACACACACACACACGCACAAACACACACACACAGATATCTCATCCCATGTACATGATCCCATGTCCATCTTACCCAAAGCCATCTATAGATTCAATGCAATCCCTGTAAAAATGCCAATGGCATATTTCACAGAAATAAAGAAAAAACATTCCTAAAATTGGTATGGAACTAAAAAAGATCCCAAATAGCCAGGGCAATCCTGAGAAAGAACAAAGCTGGAGACATCACACTTCCTGATTTCAAACTATCCTATCTAATAAAACAGAAACATGCAAATTGACCATAACCCCGACACCCTTCCCATTGGCTAACCCCCGAATGCTTTACAAATTAACTGCCAACCAAGATGGTGGCCAGCAGCCAGGACGCTGAAGTGAACAGGAGGCTTAGGAGAGGCTGGGGGCTTCAGTCACCGGCCAGCCTGAGAACGGCCTCAACCCCTCACCCAGACTGGCCAGGAACCCCAGCGGGGACCCCCACCCTACAGGGGGTGTGGGCAACCTAAAAACAGCCATCAGACCCTCATCTAGGCTGGCCAGGCACCCCAGTGGGGACCCCCACCCTAAAGGGTGTGCGGATAGCCTAAAAACAGCCATCAGCCCCTCACCCAGACTGGCCAGGCACCCCAGTGGGGACCGCCCCCAGAAGCCCCAGCAGCGGGTCTTGTCTTGTGGCCTGGGAACTGCCCATCAGCAGGTCTGTGCTGCAAGGCAAGGCCCGCTCCCAGCAGCCGGTCTTGCCTTGAGCCCTGGGAACCGCAAATCAGCAGTCCGGGCTGCAAGGCAAGGCCCTCCCCCAGCAGGTCCAGGCAAGGCCTGCACCCAGCAGCAGATCTTGCCTTGAGGCCCGGGAACCGCCCATCAGCGGGTCCTGGTTGCAGGCAAGGCCCGCCCCCAGCAGCAGGTCTTGCCTTGAGGGCGGGGAACCGCCCATCAGCAATCCAGGCTGCAAGGCAAGGCCTTCCCATAGAAGCCCCAGCTACTTTGAAAATAGAAGGATCTCCTTTTGAACCAATCTGTTTAGATTCATGATTAGTAAAACAGTATGGAACTAAGGAAATACAGTGATAGGAATTAGGAAGTGTGACACTGATGGTTCTGGGCATGTGCAGGGTGAGGGACAGAAGGGTACACACGGTCTTCCCTTCAGTTCTGCTGAAGAGATGAGCTCCGAGGGCCGGAGCTGCTCCATGCCCAGAGGAGGTGGGTATGGTCAGTGGCTCTGTTTCAGAACTTCTTGCCAAGCAGAGACCTTACCTGACTCACAGGAACTTTTTTACTCCAAAAAACAGAAACAGCCAGTTCCCAACGGGCATGGGAAAACCAGTGTCCCCTCCTGTGCACGGTGTCCTGATGGAGTGACGGGGGAGGTGGGCGAGGGGAGCAGTGCAGAGTTGTTAGGCAGCTGGAGTGGGAGTGGAAATGCCATGAAATGTCCACAGTCCTGGCTGTGCCCACAGCCTGGGCGGCTCCTCCAGGCACTGGCTGAGGGATTAGGGCTGATTCTCTCAGGAAGGGAATATTCCATGGGTGAAAGATTTACAGGCTGAGGGTGGGCCGTGTGTTAGTTTGGGGCAAATCCCGTCAGCATTCCTTCTGCCAAGCCCTCAAAGAAATAAGTCAGAGGCACCCCCACCCCCAAGACCCCTTCGTGGACATTTTATCATCTACGTGATTTTTAATCCCTTCAGGGAGACTTTCTATCCTGCAGTCCCATCCCACCCCACTGTTGCTGTTTGTCTGCCAGCTGGGTTGAGCATCAAGGGGAAAGGGGGTTAATACTCACTGAAAGACTACTGATCCTACTGGGAAACCAACCTATTTACTGTACTGTTGTAAATATCATACCCTTTATATCCTGTAGATTGGCTTCTTTTAAATGAATTAAAATGTCTTAGAAAAAAGGGGAAAAAAAAGCATGGCAGGGTGGGACCCAGAAGACCCAGAAGCCACCTGATTTGGTAGTAACTCTATCAGTAAGCACTCTGAAAGTCAGTGACTTAAATCCACCAATTAAAAGACAG
>NW_006284356.1:442678-444191 GCF_000327345.1 Myotis davidii | reverse complement strand
GGAAACGGGTGGAGGGGAGTTATGGGGGGAAAAAGAGGAAGAACTGTAATAATCTGAACAATAAAGATTTAATTAAAAAAATATTTTTCATTGGCTGTAAACTCAACAATACTAAAGCACATAATACAAATAGTAAAGAGGAGAAATAGTAAAGAGGAAAAACAAGCTGTCATCCTCATAGACCCTCTAACTCCTGGTATGAATTTACCTTTTCAAACGAATTGGTAGAGAGCCAGTATTTTCATTAGTTTTGTACTCAATATCAATGTACACATATAATAAACCTGTGAGTTTTTGCTTTGTTTTCACTTATCCCTCTAAAAACTTTCATTCCCAGGGTAGAGAAGTGTCACCACCTCTCTAGGAAGCTTTCATCAATCACTGCGCCAAACTGGCAGAGCTGCCCACTGTAGGCCACCCACCTACAACATGCAAACACTAACATCACAACCACCAAACTGAATGCTCTTCCTGTGTGTCACTCCCCAACAGACTGTGTGACGCCCCACAATAGGCACCACCTCCTGTTCCACTTTCTATGATAGAAGGGCTGACACAGTACTACCAGATATGTTTAAAAGTCGAATATTATTCCTTATTTCAAAGTATTTGAGAAACGTCTCTAGTTGTTACGTTTTGTTCTTACTGAACAGATTCAACAGATTTCTGTTGAATCTCTAAAATGTGGAACTTTTTTTTTTAAATATTTTATTGATTTTTTACAGTGAGGAAGGGAGAGGGAGAGAGTTAGAAACATCGATGAGAGAGAAACATCGATCAGCTGCCTCCTGCACACTCCCTACTGGGGATGTGCCCACAACCAAGGTACATGCCCTTGACTGGAATTGAACCTGGAATGCTTCAGTCCACAGGCTCTATCCACTGAGCCAAACCGGTCAGGGCACGAGGAACATTTATAGTAGCAGACCTCTGAACCAATATAAGGTAATACAACAATGACCTGATGTAGAGCATGTTCAGCCTCACACTGGTGAGCCACTCTCTAGAAGGCACACATATTTGCTCCCCTCATCTGAGCTTTTTGTTTACCAAAAATCAGTTGTGTCTGTTTCCGAACCAACTATTTTCCTTAGTGAATGAAAAAAACATAAATTAATATTATACAGCAAATAAAATATGACTGCCAAAAGAAAAAGTTGGTCTCCCCAAGAAGAAAAACGAATGAGTAGCAAAATTCCAAAAGGTGAAAAACTAAAAACAGCTGACGCTGAATTAGATGTGGGTAAGAAAACTAAAAAAGGGGAGAGGAAGATTATAAAAATCTCAAAGGATTCCGTATTCAGATGAAAGAGAAATAAACAATCATGAGTATGACTTCTAAAGGAATGCTAGCTCAGATTTCCAAACAGAAGAACTAAAGGTCTTGTTCTTCATTTGAGAAAAAGAAAGCAGTTTGTAAACAAATATCCTTTTATAGTTTTAAATGAAAATGTACTGGAAATGTATTTTGATTCATTGCCACAACATTTGTTTTAAAAAAAAAACCACCTCA
>NW_006284356.1:437275-442659 GCF_000327345.1 Myotis davidii | reverse complement strand
CCTGCTTGCAATAGGTTAAGAGCTTTACTGTACTTAATATTGCCCTAAGGAACATACGAGCTTCAAATAAAATTTCCAAATATTTCTCTATACTTTTATTACCACATTTTGCCATACTGTTTATTACATTTCTTAAGACATTTTCATCTTTAGCCTGAATAACTATAAATGATACACACTGTCATACCTCATATCCTGGCTATCAGTCATACATCATACTTACAATAGATTTTATACAGAATATATATCATACGAGTACTAACATTGCATTGTGAAAATGAAAAGGCTTTTCAATTTAACATGCCAGCTAAAAAATCATTATCTTCACAAAATTGAAATATAAACTACATTTGCAAGCTCAGAGATGTCATCTGGTTTCTAAATTTTTAAATGCTAGTACCTAATACTTTAACCAGCACCACTATAAACAACAACATCAAAAGAGGGAGGTAAGAAAAGTACCGTGTTGTAGTCAAATGAGAAATGCCGAAGAATTCTTACCTTCCGATTCTGATCATAAGCAGAATCAATCCCCAAAATGCTGTTCACTTCTACATACGGGTATTTCTTCTCCAGGACACTGACCACATGTTCAACTTTCACCTTTTCTCCAGTCCTTACTTTGTTATATATCTGGAAAAAAAATAACTGGTTAACCAATAACACTTTTAAATTTCAGAGTGTTTATTACAAAAGATTAATGAATGTGGAGGAAAACATGACTATTTTTCTTAAAAGGTCAAATGGGGTCAATAGGGAATAGCAACTCTCTTTTCCATATACCTCAATATGCCTTCTTTTTTTTAAAATTAAATGTATTAACAGGTTTCTAGTGTGCCACCATCCAAAGTCAAATCATCTTCAGTCACCAAACACTAGGCCCCGTTATTCCCTACCCTCCCACCCGTTCCCTCTGGCAATCACCATCCTGTTCTCTGTATCTACGTTTCAGTTCATAATCCACATTAGCGATAGCATAGGGTTCTTAGCTTCTTCTGACTGACTTATTTCACTCAGCATAATATTCTCAAGGTTCATCCATGTTGTCGCAGATGGTAGTATTTCATCCTTTCTTATGGCTGAGTAGTATTCCATAATATATACTGTATACACTATATCTTCTTTATCCCATCCTCAATCGAAGGACACTTCGGTTGTCTCCATGTCTTGGCCAAAATGAATAATGCTTCAATGAACACAGATGCGCATATATCTTTGCAAATAAACGCTTTTGCGTTTTTTTCAGGTAGATACCCAGGAGAGGGATTGCTAGGTCACATGGTAACCCTAGTCTTAATTTTTTGAGGAACTGTCAGACTGTTTTCCACAGTGGTTGTACAATCTACATTCCCACCAACAGTGAATGAGGGTTTCCTTCTCCAGACAACCTCTCCAACATGTTACTACTTGTCTTGTTGGTAACAGCCATTCTAACAGGTGTGAGGTGGTATCTCATTGTAGTTTTGATTTGCATTTTCCTATTACCTACTAAGGTTGGGCATATTTTCATATATATCCATTGGGCACTTATCTTTTTGGAGAAGTGCACATTTTTTTATTGGATTGTTAGCTTGGTGGTGAATTGTATGAGTTTTTTTATAGATTTTGGATATTAAACCTTTGGGAGCTGTCGTTTGCAAATATCACCTCCCATCTGGTCGGTTGCCTTTTTGTTTTTTGGCAGTTTCTTTTGCTGCACAGAAGCCTTTTAGTTTGATAAAGTCCATTCATTTATTTTTGCCTTTACTTCCCTTGCCTTTGGGGTCATATTCATAAAATGTTTGCTAAGATCAAGGTCCAGTCCATTAAGTTCAGTTCCTATGTTTTCTTCTATGTACTTTATTGTTTCAGATCTTATATTTAGGTTTTTTATGCATTCTGAATTAATTTTTGTACATGAGGACGAAATGCAATCTAGTTTCATTCATTTGCATGTGGCTTTCCAATTCTCCCAGCACCATTTATTGGAGAAGCTTTCTTTTCTACATTGTGTGTTTTTGTTTCCTTTTGTCAAGAATTATATGCCCATTTACATGTGGTTTTATTTCTGGGCTCTCAATTCTGTTCCATTGATCTGTGTTTTTCTGCCAGTACCATGCTGTTCTGATTATCATACCTCTGTAGTATAATTGGAAGTCAGGTAGTGTGATACCTCTGGCTTTGTTCTTTTTCTCAGGATTGCTTTGGCTATTCGGGGTCTTTTGTGATTCTACACAAATCTGATTATTTTTTCCCTCTATTCATTAAAAAATGACATTGGAATTTTGATGGGGACTGTATTAAATCTGTATTAAATATTGTTTTGAGTAATAGGGCCATTTTAACAATGTTGATTCTTCCAATCCACAAACAGACTATCTTTCCATTGTGTTGTGTCTTTTTCATCTCTTAATTATGCTTTGTAGTTTTCGGTATATAGGTCCTTTACATCCTTTGTTAAGTTTATTCCTAGGTATCTTATTCTTCTGGTGACAATTGCAAAAGGAATTTTTTTTTTGCAATTTCTTTTCTTTTTTTAATTTTTATTGATTTTTTTTATAGAGAGGAAGGGAGAGGGATAGAGAGTTAAAAACATCAATGAGAGAGAAACATCGATCAGCTGCCTCCTGCTGGGGATGGGCCGGCAACCAAGGTACATGCCGTTGACCAGAATCGAACCTGGGACCCTTCAGTCTGCAGGCTGACACTCTATCCACTGAGCCAAACCAGTTAGGGCTCCATTTCTTTTCTGAAATTGTATCTTATCAAATGCTCTTTCTGCATCTATTAATAAAATCATACGATTTTTATCCTTTGTTTTGTTAATGTGGTGTATTGTATTGATTGATTTGTGTGTGTTAAACCATCCTGTGCCCCTGGAATGAACCCCACTCTATCATGATATATTATTTTTTTTAATGTATTGTTGTATTCAATTTGATAGTATTTTTAAGATGTCTTCTTAGAAACTATATATTGCTAAAATGACCCAATCTGTTCGTATTTACAATAAGCCCCAAATGTAAAACTATGTTAAATTTTTCAAAATCTGAACATTTGTAAGTAACTAGTGGCCTGCACCCTCTCCAATCTGGGACATCCCTCTCACAATCTGGGACCACTGGTCCCTAACTGCTTCTGCCTGCCAGCCTGATCGCCCCCTAGCCGTTCCCCTGCTGGCCTGACCACCCACAACTGCCCTCCCCTGCTGTGACCCACCTCCTCCAAGAGGCCCCGCCTCCACTGTGCATCAGCCATCTTGTGGCGGCCATCTTGTGATGACATTGTGCGGAGGACCACCTAGGCTTTTATTAGCATAGATCCTGGAAATAAGAACTCATGTCCATGATGTTTAGAGGAAATAAATTGCAAAATATATATGGCAAAAATTCCTGTTTTTATAAAGCAGACATAAAACAGATGTCTATACATGTGCGGTTAAACATCTAGAAGGATACAAGGCAATCTTTTAATGGTGGTTAACTTTAAGGAGCAGGATTAGAGGGCGGAGACAGCTAAATTTTAAATTCACACTTTAATATTATTTGGGGAAAACATTTACAATGAAATTTTTTTTACTTTTGCAATTAAGAATAAACAAAAATAAATGAAAACTCCTATTATCCTTTCCATCACATCGCTATGGGGGGGGGGGGGATCTTTAAAAAGCAGACTTCACACACCATCCTCTGGATTTCCTTGTCCTCCCAGCCCTGCTAACTCCCGCCACCCTCAATGTGCTGAAAAACAGCAACAGCTCGCCCGGCATCCCTGCCACTCTCCTGACCTTCATCAGATCCATCTCCATATGTGATCAGAATGACGTTTTTAATAGCAGCTTAACTCTGGGATCTGGACGCCTGTGCACTCCCTAGCTTCAATAACCAGGTTCTCCTCTCCACTCGGCTCTCACAATACTCTACTCAACCCCTATTAACAACTTAGAATCACTACCTCCAATTTGCAGCCATTGTTCATACTACTCCGGTTGTTCTTTCTATACTTAGCTGGGACAGTGTCCCCTCCCTAACAATGCCCACGGCCACTCTGTGTGGTCTGAGGCCCTAGTGTAGCCATAGTCAGCTATCCTTCCCACAGTTTGGAGGTGTCTCCACTAGACTTTAAGTTCTCTGAGGACACAGGTGACTTCCTACCCCGTTTCTTTATCCCTAACAGCTAATACAAGGTCTGGTAAAAGGGCCTTTGGTAACTGTTAGCCAAATAAACATGAATTTTAACTAATTAAAAAGCACCCCTGACTGAATCCTATATAATAAAACCCTAATACACAAATCAATTGAATGGCAGAACAACTAGTTGCTATGACAGGCACTGACCACCAGGGGGCAGATGCTCAACACAGGAGCTGCCCCCTAGTGGTCAGTGCGCTCCTTCAGAGGGCAGATCCACAGCCACTCTGTGGACCAGGACGAGTGGCACTCCCACAGTAGGCCAATCCCCAGGCCACGCCCCCCCCACCAGTGCACGAATCCCGTGCACCGGGCCTTTAGTCTCCAAATAATAAGCATAATAGACAGCAGACTGACTCCATGTTTCCAAGTAAAATAAAAGTGGTGAGAATCAATTGCTTCAGATGGTTTTCAATGATTACCACTAATCTGTAAACAGAGTAATTGGAACTTCTTCTGAATATAATAATTTTTTAAATTTATTGAATATGAAGTTTTTTATATTTGAACTTCAGCAAGAATTTTAAGTATATGTAAAATTAGGGCATTTAAAAGTTTCCAGTTAATATGAAGAAAGCAGACATTAAGAATTTTATGACTTGAATAATAAACTGAGTCCTAATGAAAATATCATGATGGTCTTAAAGAGGGGAAAAAGCAAACATTTTTTAAAAACAAGTAGAAAACATCACATTTACCAAAAGACACTAACTAGTGATCTTACCTTTTCTCTTTACAGATATAACAAATTCTCTTACCACATACTGTTTCTTAGAGTAAGTTAGATTTAAAAATTCTTCAAATATTTTGAATGAAAACATACCTGTGTCAGGGTTTGGAAGGCGTGATAATGATCCACTTCTTGGGCAGCATAATTATATGCTCTCATAATAGCCACTCCAGCATCTTGCATCCCATCCACATCTTCAGAATCATTAACCACGAAGATTAAACCAAGTCTGAGTGCAAGAAAGAAGGGGCGGGGGGACTTATCACAAAGATTACAACTGGCTAATGAACCCCTATATTCAATGCAGCATTATTTACAATAGCCAAGATATGGAAGCAATCCAAGTGCCCATCAATAGACAAACACACAAAAATGAATTATCATTTGTGACAGCATGGATGGACATGGAGGGTATTAAGTTACCGTATTTGCCAGCGTATAAAAGGACTAGGCGTATAAGACGAATATGCCTCCCAGGGGGGGGT
>NW_006284356.1:432785-436965 GCF_000327345.1 Myotis davidii | reverse complement strand
CCGCTTCATTCCACATTCCGTTCAGGCATCAGCAGCGCGGCTGTGTGTATGCGCGGCTGTTATGCGATTTTGCTGTTATTCGATTTTACCACCCTCGCAAAATCGCACACAGCCGACCATACACCCAGTATGATAGCGCAAAATCACGAATCGCGATACCATACTGGGTGTATGGTTGGCTGTGTGCGATTTTGCGAGTGTGGTAAAATGGCATAACAGCAAAATCGCATAACAGCCGAGCATACACCCAGCAGCGCTGCTGATGCCTGAACGGTATGTGGAATGAAGTGGGCGGGCATCGGGAGGCCACTATGGCACGGGGCAAGCACTATGGGCAGTCTATCTGAAGTGTACCTGGCGTATAAGACGACCCCCCACTTGGAGGCATATTTTTCAGGGCCAAAAAATCGTCTTATATGCCGGCAAATACGGTAAGTGAAATAAGACAAATACCATGTGATTCCATTTACATGTGGAATCTAAAGAACAAAATAAATGAACAAAACTGAAACAGATTCATAGATACAAAGAACAGACTAATGGTTGCCAGAGAGGAATATGGTTGAGGTGAAAAAGATGAAGGAATTAAGAAGTACAAGTTGATAGTTACAGAATAGTCATCTATACTAATAAAAGGATAATGTGCTAATTAGACCGGTCAACCAGCCATCTTCTGGACTTCCGACTTCCATCTGGACAAAGCCATGGTAGTGGGGGCTGAGGCAGAGGCAGTTAGGGGTGATCAGGCCGGCAGGGGAGAGCAGTTAGGGACAAGATCAGGCCGGCAGAGGAGGTTAGTTGGGGGCGACTAGGCCAGCAGGGGAGGGCCATTGGGGGCAACCAGGCCGGCAGGGGAGGGCATTTGGGGCGACCAGGCTGGCAGGGGAGGGCAGTTGCGGGCATTAGATTATGTATGGTGCCAGGTGGGTACTGGAAATATGAAGGGGAACACTTTGTAAAGTATATGATTGTCTACCCACTATGCTGTACACCTGAAACTAATACAAAATAATACTGAATGTAAACTGTGATTGAAAAAAAAAGCAACTGGTTAAAAGGAATGTACCCTACACAAATACTATAGCTAATAGAAGAAAACTACTCGTTATTGAAAAACACAGTTCACATCCTACTCTAATATGGTTGGCAAAGGCATTCATCACTTACAGAATAAAGATGCAGGTTCCCAAAGGAGGCTGGGACTTTCAACTGTCAAAGCAAACTGTTTCCACCTGGCTGGTGTGGTTCAGTGGTTGAACATTAACCCTGGAACCAGGAGGTCACCGGTTCAATTCCTGGTTAGGGCACATGCCCAGGTTGCAGGCTCGATCCCCAGTGTGGGTCGTGCAGGAGGCAGCCGATCAATGATTCTCTCATCATTCATGTTTCTATCTCTCTCTCTCCCTCTCCCTTCCTCTCTGAAATCAATAAAAGTATATTGTAAAAAAGAAAAAAAATTGTTCTTTAAAGGCACAGTGGAAAGCTAGCAATTCAACTACCCTGCTGGTATATTAGGCAACACAAATGAATTAAGTGGGTCTGTGTGCACCTAAACAATGATTGTCCTATACATGCAGTCCCCAACAGTCTAACAAAAGCTGCTGGCAAGACTCTGTCTGCACTGAAAGGGAAGAGGCTTGTGACACAGACACACACTCAGTAAAACTCTTTCCTTGGCAAGCAAACTCAGACCACAAACTCCTGTGTACAAACCACTGATTAATAATTCAGTGGTGGTACGCTTCTATTCCTTCAGAATCAAATTCTTTATCCCAAAAGATGCTGGCTTCATGTTGCTATTAATGATCCCCACTATTAATTATCCTACAATTCAATAGCACCAGACTTCCACTTAAGAATGACAAACAAAATCTCAGTTTAATTAGTTAGAATCATCAAACCAACACCAGTATTACCTCAGTGGTATATGGTTACTGAGGAACATCTCAGCTATGCTCATCAGCTCTGCTGTGGTCTCATGCGCAGGATCAACCATGAAAACCTGTGGGCAGAGGGAAAGGAACGCATGAAATGACATTCACTAAGATGTCCCTGGGCCTATAAAAATGCCCACAGTCTTTTCACCTAAAGGCCATCTTTTTCCAACTACTCATGAACCACATAAGACAGGAGTCACACAAATAGCAATTACCCTCCCTTTATGTTCAAAAACATGGCACTGAAAGGACACGGGATTTTCTCGGGGTCAATTTCTCAGTTGAGAGATGAGACTTCAATATAAACTCTTTTGTATGCTAACATGGGGTACAGTCCAGATTGCTAACACCTTCTCTTTTACTACACCTTAAAAACCCTAGTTTTATTAACTATTCCACCTTAGAAAATTCAGATTAAATTTCTAAGGATTTCAAAATTCAGCATTCAACTTTAATACAATAAAAGCTATCATCATTTAGTTTTCACATGATTTAAAAATATTTCATTTAATAAGTCAGACATATGGTTAAGAAGAAACATCGACATTTTGACAGGGAAGGAAATAAGTGGTTTCGAGAATGAGGGAAGTACAGAGGACAGTGCTCCTTGAAGTGCTGAGGGAGCCAGCTTTGGCACTCACCTGCCTCTGACCTCTTTAGGAGCCAATAAGGGCAGAGAGAAGGAAATGGGAGGGAAAAGAGGGTGAATTAAGAACCCTCTTCCACTATCTACCTGAAGCACTGAAATATGGAATAGCCATTAGGACAGAAGACTTAGTTAAGGAAATAAACTGATCTATTCAAGTTTAGGGATTAAGATATTTAAGAAAAACAAGTAGCAACGTACGCATCTTCTTAGTAAAAAAGAGCTGTCTTAAAAATAAAATAACATAGTCTAAGCTTCAGGTTATTGCGAAGCATTTCCTAATACACTGACATCTCACAGCCCTACAAATGATCAATACATTTCAAAACACTTTTCGTGTAAATATGGAGCTGGACCAAGAGTACATTGGCAGTGCAGTGTTGGGCAACAGCAGCTAGTAAGGAGAGAAGTGACATTCTAGATGTGACAAAAGGTAGGAGAACCGGCAAGGCAGAAACAGAGTTCACATCAGAACTCTGGGAACCTCCAAATCCCAAACAAAATAAAAATTTTGGGATAAACCAAGATGGTGGCATAGGTAAACACCGGAAATTGCTGCCTCGAACAACCACTTCAAAAATACAACTAAAAGATAAAACGGACATCATCCAGAACCACAGGAAGGCTGGCAGAGTGGAAATTCTACAACTAGAGGAAAGAGAAAAGCATACCGAGACTCAGAGGAGGTGCGGAAGTAAAGTGCAGAGGTACAGAGGCGCACGTGGAAAGGGCTGGCAACTGAGGACGTAGTTGTCTTTTTTAATCGGGAGGGATTCTCAAGCTCCTGACTCCTCTGAACTCCAGTTCCAGGCGAGTCTCTGGGGACCTAAACTCATTCGGGGAGAAACTGGACTGTCTGGCATCGGTCAGAACTCGAGGGCGGCTTTCTCTCAGAGGTGCTTGCAGCGATTACCGGGACACTGAGACATGGGGTCTCTTAGGGTATGACTGAGGAGCAGCTGCAGCTGCTTGCTCCGCCCTGTTGATCCCCTGAGACCCCGCCCCACCAAAGCTGTGCCCAGAGGCTTTTGCATATGAAAGGCCTAGCCCAGCCGTGGGCAAACTAAGGCCCGCAGGCCGGATCCGGCCTGTTTGAAATGAATAAAACTATTGAAAAAAAAGACCGTACCCTTTTATATAATGATGTTTACTTGGAATTTATATTAGTTCACACAAACATGCCTTCCATGCTTTTGTTCCGGCCCTCCGGTCCAGTTTAAGAACCCACTGTGGCCCTCGAGTCAAAAAGTTTGCCCACCCCTGGCCTAGCCCTTTGCAATCTGAAAATTACCTAACAAACTGCAGCTGGGCCAGACTCACCCATAACTTCCAAGAGAAGACCCAAGGCCCCACAGAAGCTTGCATTGCTTCACAGCTGGACCTCGTTCTGGGCACCTCAAACCCCAAACAAAGAAGAGGAATCTGCAGATCTCTCCATAGTTCCTGCTGGGTAGCCTCAGGCAGAGGCTAAATTAGCACCTCCTTAGAGATCCAAGAGCCAGTGGACCCAGCGGTCAGAGTGGGACCATCCAGATTGTAACTCCTCAGATCCATAAGGGACACACTCAGGGGGCAGACTCAGTGAGCACCAAAGCCC
>NW_006284356.1:429307-431705 GCF_000327345.1 Myotis davidii | reverse complement strand
AGAAGAAAACTTCTTAAGTCACATGAGGGAAGGTGGGGTCACATAGTGGTAAATAAGTAAAAGTATGTTTGAGAATTGAACACCAGGTTCATGTGTTTTCTGAGTTAGTGTTTTTAAGCATTATACTTAACGAGAGGCTCGGTGCACAAAATTCGTGCATGGGGGTGGGGGGTTCCCTCAGCCCAGCCTGCACCCTCTCCAATACGGGACCCCTTGGAGGATGTCTGACTGCCAGTTTAGGCCCAATCTCCTTGTGTTGTGACTTGAATTTGTTCTCTCGTAGTGTAGCCATCCATAATGAGGCTCCTCTCCAGTGTCTTTACAGTAATTCTTTGAATAACTAGTAATTATGAGAAATAATAAATTCCCTTTAAATTAAAAGAACATTAGCAGGAAGAGACTGGACAAAAATCATATACCTATGGATGAGAGGACAGTGGGAGGGGTAAGGGCCGAGGGTGGGGTGGAAACTAGGTGGAGGAGAGCTATGGGGGTTAAAAACAGGAACAACTGTAATAATCTGAACAATAAAGATTTAATTTTAAAAAATTTTTTTACCTACCATGTTATGTAAGTTTTTCCTGATCTGCCGGATAACACCAGGAAAGGTGGGTCGAAGCAACTCTTGTAGACTAGAAGGCCATGAATTATATCTGGCATCGACCTCCAGGTTGTTGATCCACTAGAAAAAAAAATACAACATGGTACATACACTTTAGTCAACATTAATGAAATTTGCAGAAAAAATAGTAAGACTTTAAATTGTTTTAAGAATTACACAGGAAAACACCATTTTCAAAAATATAAAGATCAAGTAAAAATGAGTGGCTAAAACATAAGCCAAGAATAGAAGATACCTGCAACCTACAAAAGCAATAAAGGACTAGAGTCGAGAATATGTATAGTAGAAGATGAAGAGGGGATAAATGGTGATAGATGGAGACTTGCGTTGGGGTGGTAAACACACAATATATATATATTCAGATGATGTACTGTAGAATTGTATACCTGAGAACTATAATTTTATTAACCAATGTTACCCCAATAAATTCAATTAAAGAATGAATATGTATTAAAATCTAACATATCAATAAAAGGCAAACAATATTTGAGAAACAGAAATTAGCGAAAAACATGAATGAGAAATTTATATTAAAAACTCATGTGAGCAATTAACATAAGGAAAGAGGTACATTGACACTGGTCATCTGAGAAATATAAACTGAAAGCACAATAAAATTTCAAACATATTAAACTGAAAAAAATGTAAAAGTTTGTCAAGATCTGAAAGTGGGCAAGGACACAGAGCACTGAGAATTCTCATGTATGTTGGTATCTGAAATAGAGTATTTCTGAAAGGATACACAAATAATTGCTAATACCTGTTGTTTCTGGAAAGAAAAACTGAAGAGTTGAGAGATGAGACTTCAATATAAACTCTTTTGTATGTCTTAAATGTTAAACTTTGTGTAAAAAAATTTTTAAATCAGTAAAAGATAAAACCTCATATGCAAAAACTGACTGGTACATGTCAACCTATATAAGTCTAGAAAAAATTGTTGAATAAGAACGAAACTGATGAAGGACACTGATATAGCATTTATCAAACTTTTAAAACATATAGTATGGAATAATATGATAAAACAGGGACAGAAAGGATGCACACCAACTGCAGAAGAGGAATTACATACCGGAGGGGAACAGCGAGAGATAATAGACCTGACACAAAATTAATGCTAACATTTAGTAAGTATATTGGTGGGTCACACAGTTGTTAATTATGTTACGCTCTTTACTCTTTGTAATTAAAAACATTTTTAATAGAAAAGTAAATAACAGCAGTATTTACTAAAATAGCACCAAGTGACAATTCAAATAATGACCATCTAAGTTCTATATTATATTCTTTTTAAAAACTGCCCCTAAAGCCCTGGCCAGTGTGGCTCAGTAGGTTGGAGCATTGTCCCATGTCTTATACACCAAAAGGTTTCGGATTCAATTTCCGGGTCAGGGCACATACCTAGGTTTTGGGTTTGATCCCTGGTTGGGATGCATATGGGAGACAACCGATCAATTTCAATTTCTCTCTCTCCCCTGCCCCCCGCCCCCTTCTTCTTCCCTGCCCTCTCTCTAAAAATTAATAAAAACATATTCCCTAAAATAAATGCAGTACAAAATCAAGAAATAAAGGACTAGAGTGCCAAGGGTGAGCTAGACATATCTCCAACACTGATCTCACTTCACCTTGACTGCTCAAGATGGCTCAATTCCCTCCACTCTCTCTTACGAATGTGAAGACAAAGGCCCAGAGGCATCATACAGCAGATATTAATCTACATGAATCCTTCACATATAAAAAGGTCAAATATGCAACAGAGCAAATACAAACTAAACACTC
>NW_006284356.1:417920-429267 GCF_000327345.1 Myotis davidii | reverse complement strand
TTCCTAAGACATGCTCCGCTGAATCACACGGTGATACAAAAGTGGAAAAATCACTGTCTTAACCATATTAAGTATAACTCAACTTTTTGGGGCATTTAAGTGCTGATATTACATGCATAGAATCCCATATAAGCAGCTGTGGTAAATCTTTGTTTGATGCCAACAAAAGAGCTGGCAGAAATAACTTACCTCTCATAAAAAAAATGTAACAAAATACCTGGCCAGGTGTCCCTGGGCCTGATAAAACACCTACCGCAATCGCAGGACTCCTGATGTCCACGGCATAGTCAGCCTCGGAGGGCTGGGTGTTCAGTTTTAAAACATTGTGCAGAGAAAGACCTTCGATTCCCAGTCTATGGAGACCCTCCATGACCCGAGCTTCATTCCTCAATACATCAAACAAACTGAAAAAAATAGGTATTTAGAAGAAAAAGCTTTTAAAAATACCCTTGCCATAAAAAAATGTATCAGTTCAAACTCAATTCCCTATCGAATTAGATGAGAAATCAAAAAAGGGTGATCTTCCCTTTGTTTCCTCTGGTCAAGTATGTAGAAAAAAGCAAGTAGGACTTACTTCTTGGTTCATGCTTACTTATACTTATCAACATATACATTGCATATAGGAATGATCTAATATAAACATACAATTTCAGAGCAAAATAATCCTAAATCTGGAATTTACATTGCACACCTTAAAAAATGCTACAGTAATCTGTGTTATTTCTTATAACTGCACATGAATCTATTATCTCAAAACAAAGAGTTAATTAAAAAAATACCAAAAAAAGAAATACTAGATTACATATGTTTAACATGTTTTAATATCAGTAGCAATTTACACAGGCACACAACATATGACCACAGCTGGAGAGGTTTGCTAGGGGAGAGGAAATAAGAGGACAGGATAAAGACTTTACTCTTTAGTTCTCTGATACAGATGAATTACTTAAAATTTACTATGAGCAAGTACCCAGTCTGTAATACTATGAAAATTAAAGACATATATTTTTAATTAAGAAGACAAATATGGGCAATCTTGTAGTGCCTTATTAACTTTCACTAGCTCTGTAGAGTAGCGTGTGAACGTACAGCTCAGTCAGTGTGGAAACACCACACTGGGGAAAGTGCTTCTTCTGAAGCATTAGCAACAGCTTTTGTTTCTGCTGCTATGAAGCCATGGTGTCGCCTGTCAATTTTAATTCAAAGGATAAAATGGGAAGTCCACCTGACTGTCCACCAACCTGCTCTAAAAATTCATGAGGGCAATTTAGAACAATTTAGTCCTAAATCACATTTTTCAGAACAGAAAGGGAGGTGTTCTGGACACCAGAAGCAAGCACATTGAATAACCTCCTTCACTCTATTCCCAGAGCAAAAGCCGCTCTTTTCTGCTTTCCGAGTTAACAGGAACACTTAGCTTCTAAAAGGGCATTCTCAAAAGACACTTGGGCCTTACGTGTCCACGGCCTTAAATGGACATTATGATTAAGGAAAAAAGGCAAAGTGTCATCCTACCCTCCCAGTCAGAACATAGACCCTCCTGAGAGCTCTTCCTGGGCCTGGTGAGCCATCAGGCTTGCTAACATGCCACCACCATGGAGAACAATGTGAATGCACAGCAAGGAACTGCACGTGATCAAGACTTTCAGAGCATGGGAAATATTATCCATACCTGAATATATCCTGCGTATCTAAATCTATATGAAGTCCATTGATGAACAGTGCTGAGTCTCCGGGCTGTAACCCTAAAGTTCCTTTGAAATACTGAAATATTTAAAAAAAATTATTGAGCAAGAAGAGAATGTTCAACAGAAACGTCCACATTTCTAGCTTTATTATGTGTACTACTGCTGCCATCCTCTAAAGTCCCAAAGGAAACCCCAAGGCTGGGGGAAGATTTCCTTTTGCTGACGTCCATTTGGGGTTTACTACCCTATCTGGTCAAACTGCTGGCTTATGAGGCCTACTCCTCTCCTCCCACCCCCTCCCCCGCTCCTTCCCACTATTGCCTATAATGGAGGGGGGGGGGGGTCAAATTAGCCAAGTGCTGAGGGTCACTTTTCATAAAAGAGGACTTCTGTTACTTTTCCCTGTTGGGGATGCCAACCACGATGGTGACAGCAGTCAGTAACAGCTGGGCCTTCTTGATAAAGTCCAGGGAATTAATCTAGAAGAGTTTCAAAACCTCATACCTCCCTTCAACTTCCAAACTAAGGCACACAAAGAAACTCTGAATTTCTGTGCTAAGGACTGTACCTACATGCAACCTAGCTCTCTGGCGTCCCTGGGGAAAGGGGTGCCTTCAACTGCTGCTCCCTGAGACTGTGGCCACCCAGAGTCTCCCGCTGCTGGGGAAGGAAGGACAGGGACTGGGAGCTCCTTCCTTCTCCCGTAGTCAGCTGACTAAGAGAAATAATCTTTAAGATCTAGTGCTGCATGGGAAAACACAAAACAAAACAACGAGGAAGCCAAGGCTTTGCTTCTATACTCTTCCAGGATTAAATGGCAAGTATTAAGGGTTGTATCAGTGAAAGATGTTGTATCAATGAAAACTAAATTTTCTTATGCAGGAGAGAAAAACGCATGTCCACTCCCTCCCAAGCAGTAAGCACAGCACCCTTTGACTATAAGAAAGACACAGCTCACATCTATTTGTAGATCTGGATGCTGATAACATAGTTGGCTTCGCTTACTGAAAATCCATCACATTAAAATTCCATGTTTTTGTATGTGTTTTATATTTTTGTTTTTTATACTTTAATAAAATATTTTACTCAAAAAAATGAAAAATTCAGCATGTATAACCTTTATTTTCCTGGGGGAGACCTAAAATTAAGGTAATATTTGATGCCGTTATCCTGGAAATTAAAAATTAAGTAAATAAAAACTGTCAAGTTTCTTCAAATTAGCAAATATTTGATATATTTGGTTTACTTATTCCTCAGGTCTATTTAAGTAACTGATCTACATAAAGATTTAGAAAAATCTGGTGTATAGGTAGTAGATTGAACACAAGCATTTTTCTCCTCTTTTGAAACATTCTGGAAATGTCAGTTTTTAAAAAAGGGACTCTCTTAAAGTTATAAATCTACAACAAAAAAGAGAACAGAAAAGAAACTAATTTGGGAAGCTAGAGAGAGGTGTGAACAGTAGTGTCTAGTCATCCTGAGAAAGCTGAACGCTAGGCTAACAGTGGAAGAGGCAACAGTTACACCAGGAAGTGAGAGCACAAAGAATACATGTGTGAGGGGCAATCATTAGGCTAAAAATGAGTTCTGACTGAAAGCCTTTTGAAGACAGCCCCAGGCTCCCCTAATTTAACATAGCAGGTGAGTGTTTTCATTATTCACTCCAAAAAACTGGAGGCTCGTCCTTGGAAAGAGTAAGACAGAGAATCTGGAACTATGGGAAATGAAGCACAATTGAGGGTGGAGAGCCCTCACTGAAAACAGGGTACTGAGTGGAAGTTCCTGACTGTTCTTCTCTACTGGGCCTCTTCCACGTGGGCAGCCATCTTCACCCTCCAGGCAGAAGACTATAGAAGATCCTTTTCTTGAGACTCAACAGCTCAAGGGGAAAGGTTGAAAGACACTGTCACTGGGGTTCCCTAGACAGTCAAAAAGCCTCACCCTTAGGGCTTCCCATCAGCTTCTGACTGCCTCATTCTTCCTTATCACAGACACCAGCCATCCTGGAAAGCCTCTAACATTAAAGACAAGAGACCACGACAAACAAACCTTAACCAAGGGGTGGAAAATCCTTCCCAGAAAGTTTAATAGTAAAAGACAAAATAATTGAAAAATAGAAAAGGTGGTAGTTGTTTTAAATTAGGCCCAAGGACGTGCAAAATCTTAAAATACGTAGTTCTAGGAAAACAGAAAATCAAGCCAATGGAAGAAATGCAAATAAATAATTCAAAAACTTTCCCCAAACTAGAGAAAATAATTTTCAGAATAAAAAGGCCTATCAATCACCCAACAGTACAGATTTTTCTAAATGACATGTCATTGTGAAATTTCAGATTTTTAGGGTAAAAGAGAAGATCCTAGATGATTCTAGAAAGAAAAGCCAGATCTCAAAGACTTCAGACTTTTCAATAGCCACAATGGAAATCAAAATTAAAAGCAGTAATGCCTTCAAACTTCTAAATGATTTCCAATCTAAAATTCTATACCCAGCCAAACTATCAATAAAAACAAAAATAGAAAATTGATTTCTCAGAGTCTGAAATTTACCTTGCATGCAACTTTTCTCATGAAGAATGATTTGCCGCACTAAAATAAGGGAATAACCAAAAACAAAGACCTGGAATTCAAGGAACAGCACATCCAACCAAAGAAGTTAAAGGAAGGTGCCCAGGACAAGTCTACGCACTAGACATGAAAACCAACCTGTCCATAGTGGAGATCAAAAATGGATAAAATCATGACAGAAAAACACAGGGAAAGCGAAGAGATGGGGAAAGTGCCAATATGGAGTCATGGCAGACATGGGTGGGAGGGGAGAGTGAAAGGAAGTTACACCTCATCCTTGTAATAAGAGGTCAATAAATAAGGTCTGAAACTCAAAAATAAAGTACCAATTTAAGCTTGTTACAAGTCTGGAAACAGATACCAAAAT
This sequence comes from Myotis davidii, assembly GCF_000327345.1. Lineage (NCBI taxonomy): Eukaryota > Metazoa > Chordata > Mammalia > Chiroptera > Vespertilionidae > Myotis > Myotis davidii. Next base: position 424,647 of record NW_006284356.1, on the reverse strand, counting down.
AATCAGCTAAGAATTGGAAGCAGATGTTTCTGGGAAAAGGGACCCTCAGGGAGTGAGACATGTTGAGGGGGTGCTATTTTCGTTAATAAACAGGTGGCATCATTTGGTGCTTTAAATTATACTCAACTTTGATTAAAAACTAAAAATATAAAAGATTACAGAAATGAATTAAAATACCACTATCTTTGATCAACAAGATTAAAACTATTAATGTCACGGATTTAACTCAGATTTCCTCAACTTTATAACTATAATAAAAAAACAGAAAGGCCACTATTTTCCATTGGTTATTACCTTCTGATTCTCTTCCACTTCAGTTCTAAGTTCTGAACTCACAGCAGTTTTTGTTATTGCTCTAAGGAAATAAAACATTAACAGTACTTGGTTTAATATTTATATAGATGCCTTCAACTTCCCTATATTTACATATGAAACAACAAATTGCTTGATAAAATACAAAAACCTAATGGAAAAAATCTTAAACCTTTACAATTGATAAACATATTTCTCCTCTCAGATGTGTACATATTTTTTCATTATTAAAAGATACAGTATCATGGAAAAGTAGTAGTAATGGCAGCATTTTAATGCAAGTACAATTATTTCCAAGATCTTAGTTAACTATATGTAACTCTATTCCTGTATATGATCTCTATGGTTAACAGGCTAAAGGATAATGTTAAATAAATTAAGGCGACAGACTGTTCATCCTATTTAAGCACTTGTGGGTGAAGATGGAATCCTACATGTACATCTTCAATAGTATGCTTGACTAAAGGAGAACATACTATATGATTTATAAGTCCTAAGAAATATTTTCAAGACTAATAAAACATCTCATATCAGAATTCAAAATACCTCATTCAGTGACTTAAGAAAAACTGACACTTAAGTCATTAGTTTATAACAATTTGGCTTTTAAAACAATTTTGCCATGCATTTATGAGCTGTGGAGGGCTACTATTCAATTGAAAGCAATACCGGATGTGGGAACCATGCCACAGTATGCCAGATGCCCAAGGCCACTCTGAGTGTGGGAATCTTAAAAAGAATGTTTAAGGCTAAGATGCTATACCCAGGTGCAAGGACACAACAATCTAGACTGCATAAGCATGACCTTCTATAACCCAAATGACAGATGTCACTATTTGGCAGAAAGCCTCTTTTGTCTAAGTAGTATTAAAGTATGTTACTGAAGCTACTGAGGCTGTGAGTTCAGATGTGGCTACTATGTGAGGCTGCTGCTGCTATGTGGAAAGATGTATTGTTATCTAGCTGGTGTGTGGCTATCTGCTATGCGGATCGTTGCTTAAAGAACTGTTTTATCTAGTGGCTCATAGCCACTGTCTCCTACAATGAAGACTCCCTTATCTACCCAGGACTTCTCATGGCTTCTTCATCAAATACCCAGGGTCCGAGGAGGTCCAGCCCCTGGCAGAGGGGCTTGGACCCGACACTGGAAAAGCTGCATTCAGAACCTTACTCTGTCACTAGGAACCGTCAGCCTCTATAACTCATTTTCTTCATCAAGATTAAATAAGATGATATATATGAAACTCTTCAGAAAGAAAAATACTATCATCCATGTGAGACCCTCGATTGGTTATGTTTGCTTAGGTTAGATAGTTAATTCATCCAATCCTGAAAGACAGCTATTTCACTGCTGAAGAAAGTTTATTTACAAAGTTCATACAGCCAAGAAGTGCAGTGCCAGGAATACAACCAATATGGGTCTCTTCAACCAAACAATGCAGTCTTGCCTCTGCTCAGAAAGAGAGCACCATTAGCAGAATGGTGATGCTAGCAAGAGAACTTTCATTTTCTAAGCATTTACATATTTTAATTGCTTCAAATTACATATCAATGTGAAGATAATTAGGTATATGTTCAGGAGATGAATGCCTCAAAGCCTTAATCCCTATATTACCTGGCTTTCGTAGGAAAATTTTGACTAAGATCCTTCATAACAACCAAAGCTAATTCAACAGGAGCAGCCAAGATTCGGGCAGCAGTCTGGAAACTTAGATCTGCAACAATGTAAAATATAACATAAAGGGTATTAATCTAATGCAATGAAAAATAGGAAAGAAAACACATTTATTTCCCACTATTTTCTTGGTAATTAAGAATGCCTTAGAATACAACCATCCATGAGAGTGCCTACCATTTAACTTCAGATTTTATTGACTTCCTAGGTCCCTACAGTATCTATTATAAATGTTGCTTCATCTATCTGCATGAAACAATAGGGCATATACTAATTCACTAAGCAGAAGATAAATCCATCCCAAATACATTTCCTTCTTCTGAATTTACAACAAATCTCAAATTATAACATAAGACTTTAGTGAATTATGTTGGAGAAAAAATTAATGAATAGTTTTTTGGACCAGAAAAGTATACATACTCTCTCCCATACTGACATACCTCTGACATTTGGTAGATATACTATTTAATAAATGTATACACAGAGACACACAGAGACCAAGGCAGATATGTTTCTACTAGAGGCCTGATGCACGAAATTCATGCAAGAGTAGAACTTCCTTCCCCCGGCTGCCAGCAACAGCTTCCCTCTGGCACCCAGAACCCAGGTTTCCCTCTGGCCACCAGCAGGCACCCGGGACCTGGGCTTCCCTCACAACCCCAGCTTTGTCCTGAATAATTAGCATGTTATACGTTTATTATTATAGACTACAGGCCTGGTGCACGAAATTCATGCACGGTGTGTGTGGGGGGGTCCCCCTCAACCCGGCCTGCACCCTCTCCAATCCGAAACCCCTTAGGGGATGTCTGACTGCCAGTTTAGGCCTGATCTCTGTGGGCCTAAACTGGCAGTCAGACATCCCTCTCGCAATCCAGGACAGCTGGCTCCTAACCATTCACCTGCCTCCCTGCCTGATCGCCCCAACCCCCTCTGCTTGCCAGCCTGATAGCCCCCTAACCACTCCCCTGCCGGTCTGATCGCCCCCAACTACCCTCCCCTGACGGCATGATCGCCCGCAACTGCCATCCCCTGCCAGCCTGATCTCCCTCTAACGATTTGCTTCCCTGTGCCGGCCTGATCGGGCCCCTAATTGCTTGCTCCCCTACCAGCCTGATCGCCCCTAACCGGCTCTGCCTCAGGCCTTGGCACCGTGGCTTTGTTCGGAAGGAAGTTGGACGTCTGGGACATGTCTGGTTGATATGGTCTAATTAGCATATTACTCTTTTATTAGTATATTCTAGTGGCCCGATTCACGAAATTTGTGGACATTAAAAGGTAATTAATTAGAGGAAATATTTTAATGTTGCTATTTGCCTTTCTCTATAATAGAAGTGTCAGAGATGAAAGAAAATTAGTAAAATGTATATGAAAATCTTCCTCCTGTCGGAGTCTGGGGCACGCCGCAGGACCCAGAGTCAAGTCCCTGCCTACCTGCGTGCACCTAAAAATCACGCGAGACTCAGACCCAGCTGGCCCCAACCCCATTGGGCGAGATCCAGACCTGGCCAGACCCACCTCCGTCAAGCCCGACCAGGCAGGGGGCACAGCCTCAGGTCCTTCATCAAATCCTGCAGAGCACAGGGGTGCGGCCTGAGGTACCCTGTCTATACCTGCCAGGTGGGGGGCGTGGCCTTAAGTCCCCTGTCAAGCCCCACCAGGTGGGGGGTGCAGCTTCAGGTCCCCCACCCTGGCCCAGCACTAGGCAGCGTCAGGTTCCTGCCTCCACTGTGGGCGCAGCCATCTTGTGTTACAGGAACCCTGACTCTGCTATGGGTGCAGCCATCTTATAATGGCATGATGGAGTGAGGGTCAATTTGCATATTAATTCTTTATTATATAGGATACTACAAACTTATGCATCTGGTCACACAATGAAAGATCTGGCACTCATTTACATATATTACTTCTGAATAGTGTTATCTGTCTACAAAAGGACTGTCTTGTCTGATTAATCATAATTAATGACTCTTTAAAATAAGTGGTAACTTTACAATCATATGAATCAATACAATTGCATTCAAATTCTACCTTTTGGTAGTATCACAAAATAGAGTCAAAAAGTAGGCCAGCCGAAACCGGTTTGGCTCAGTGGATAGAGCGTTGGCCTGCGGACTGAAAGGTCCCAGGTTTGATTCTGGTCAAGGGCATGTACCTGGGCTGCGGGCACATCCCCAGTAGGAGATGTGCAGGAGGCGGCTGATCGATGTTTCTCTCCCATCAATGTTTCTAACTCTCTATCTCAATCCCTTCCTTACTGTAAAAAATTAATAAAATATATTAAAAAAAAAAAGTAGGCAAGTGACTGTGTATGTTTTTATTACCTTGCAACTGCCAAACTTTTAAAGGTGCCATTTCATTGGTGCTCTCCACAAGATGCTTTCTAAGTTCTTTCAACTGTCCTTTCAGGTCAGGGTGCAGGTCTCTGAAAGAAACATAAAATCAGTCCTTGTCACGTGTCTTCTCTTTCTCAAAGCACACTCAAAGGTTGGCTCCACTTTTATTTCATGATTTTCACCTTGTTTCTCTTTGCTTAAGTAAGTAAGTAAAAGCACATGTATGTTGGGGGTGGGAGACTTAATAAATAATTCTTTGGTACAGAAAAGCAAGTATGATAGCAACAATCAATTTTCGGCAGTGTGTACAATACATGGGTATGTGATACTATTTCCCATACTTTTGTGAGTCTACAATTTCTCAAAATAAAACTGAATCTATATTGCTACTAATCTCCAAATGAGTTTCCACAAATGCTCATAAATCCTTTGGTCACATGAATACAATGCAAGCTAACAAATACTATTGGGTTCTGTTTAGTTTTCTCTTGAAATATAGTACATTCTTTTAAAGCTAGTACAACAAAAGATAGAAGCAGAGATATATCATTTAGACAGGCAGACAAATGGCTGATAGAGTCCTTCTGCTCTTTTAAATGCTAGAAACTCAAAATTTCTTGTTTGTAATTTTTAACTTTTTTCAACCGGTTTACATTCAATATTATTCTACACCAGTTTGAGATGTAAAGCATAAACATTTTTTAAATACAACATGCATAAAGTTAAATATTTACTCACACCTTTTACCTTCCAAAGAATCCACTTCTAATCAGTCATTATAAACTTTTTCATGATAAAAATATCAAAAAAATGGTCTAATTATTGTAGATAGCTAAATTACTATTCTGAATGTCCAAAAAGAAAAAATGTATTCAATACTCAAAAAAATACATTTTGCTGTAAATACATGAAATCATAATGCTATTCAAAAACAAACATAGTGTGCCTGGTATGGCTCAGTTCATTAAGTGCCATGTCAGTCACGGGTGACTGACACTATACTTTCCATCTGGACTGGTGAGTCACTGGTGCTGCCAGCATATCAGTGAAATCGGATAGCGGGCTAAGCGGAAAGGAAGACAAAACAGGATTGGTGCTTAACGTGTTAAAGCAGAAACAAATGACACAGAGACTAAAAAGACAACACAAAAAATCAATGAAACCAAGAGCTGGTTCTTTGAAAGGATAAACAAGATTGATGAACTGTTAGCAAGACTCATCAAGAAAAAAGAGAGAGGAATCAAATAAAATCAGAAACGAAAATTGAGAAGTAACCATTGACACCACAGAAAATACTATGAACAACTGTATGCCACCAAGATGAACAATGTGTATGAAATGGGCAAATTCCTAGAAAAATACAACCTCCCAAAACTGAATCAAAAAGAATCAGAAAACCTGAATACGCCAGTAACAACAGATGAAATAGAAGCAGTAATAACAAAATAAAAAAAACTGCCAGAAAACAAAAGCCTGGGTCCAGACGGCTTCACAGGGGAGTTTTACCAAACATAAAAAGAACTAACACCTATACTCCTCAAACTATTTCAGAAAATTGAAGAGGAAGGGCACTTCCAAACTCTTTTTATGAGGCCAGTATTAACCTAATTCCAAAATCAGATAAAGACACTATAAAGAAAGAGATTTGAAAAAGACAAAACGGACATCATCCAGAACCACAGGAAGGCTGGCTGAGTGGAAATTCTACAACTAGAAGGAAAGAGAAAAGCACACTGAGACTCAGAGGAGGTGCGGAAGTAAAGTAAAGAGGTACGGAGGCGCATGTGGAAAGGGCTGGCAACTGAGGACGGGATTGTCTTTTTCAATCGGAAGGGAGTCTCAAGCTCCCGACTGCTCTGAACTCCAGTTCCGGGAGAGGCTCTGGAGACCCAGACTCATACAGGGAGAAACTGGACTGTCTGGCATCAGTCAGAACTCGAGGGCGGCATTCTCTAAAAGGTGCTTGCAGGGATTACTGGACGCTGAGAAGCGGGGCCTCTTAGGGCAGGACTAAGGAGCAGGCATAGCTGTTTGCTCCGCCCTGTTGATCCCCTGAGTCCCTGTCCCACCCAAGCTGTGCCCAGAGGCTTTTGCATATGAAAGGCCTGGCCCTTTGCAACCTGAAAATTACCTGACAAACTGCAGATGGATCATAGAGACACAGAAGAGCCAAAAGAAGGCCCAAGGCCCCACAGCAGCTTGCATTGCTTCACAGCTGGGCCTCATCTGGGCACCTCCAAATCCCATGCAAAGAAGAGGAATCTGCAGATCTCTCCATAGCTCCTGCTGGGTAGCCACAGGCAGAGTCTAAATTAGCACCTCCTTAGAGATCCAAATGTTAACATTTTGATTTCCTTAAAATTCCCGTCACTTGGAATGACTCCTAATATGGAAAATATGTTTAATT